>NC_091783.1:57587021-57904165 GCF_029378745.1 Bos indicus | reverse complement strand
CGTATCAAATAGTACTTGGCTTTTATCAGGAGGTGAGGTTATAATAAAAAGTTATGAAACATCGAGAATTCATTTGGAATGCTTGAAACTGTTCACCTTAAAAGTCACTGTTTTTTTCATGTTTCGTTTGATAATAGATGCTGAATTAAGAGATGACAGCATATTCTATCATCGTCTCCCTTGGGTTCTCTGAGAGTCAGAATTCTCAGGACACAGCTTGGAGAAAACGGCAGCAGGGACTAACCTCACTCCCTTTCAAAACCAGATTCCTCACGGTAGGTGTAAACGCTACACAAATATATACAGGTGTACTTGGACAGCAGATGTTGGGATATGTGTTACACACGGAGTAGGGAAGGAGCAACAGTTACGCAAAGTTAACATGAAGGGAACCGTGACAATCCAGGTGAAATCAGTCTGAGGGAGACAGGCAGTGGTTTCTGTAGGAACGCAGATTCTGTCTGTGGACACAGGGTCACGGTCATGAGGCTTACGATGCACTGATACACGTCGCGAAGGTAGCACACAGAGGCCTGTCACCAATGCCGTGAGACTCTACCGTCATTCGTACAAACACAAAACCGACTGACGAAGAGACATGCGTCCTAAACATGCGTTGCTCTGCAGGTAACACCTTTAACGAAGGGGAGGGGTCTAAACGAGAGGTTTTCTTGGACGATTCTGTACCAACAGAAAGCTCTCCTTTCCTATAAAACATACAAGCCCACATCCTAACGCTACAGCTTTGTCTCTGACGCGCTGAAAACACTCTGGGGACCGGGGCGGGGGTGTGTGAATGCAGATGTATATACACTGTTCGTTAAGGCTTTGATAAATTTAAAAAAAAAAAAAAAAGTGGTCCAAAGTATATCACATTTTGCTTCCCAGTTTTAAAATCTAAAGTACAAAGTGGAGTTTATTAAGGATTATTTTAAAAAACGCATCTTGGACCTAAAATTGGCAGTTTTGACTTACCAGGGTGTACCCCAAAGTCTGAATAAGACAGAGGTAGTGCAGGACCTCCTGGGGGCCGAAGGGGGGTCCCCTGCACGGCTTCACCCCCTGCCGGCAGGCAGGAGACGACACCGGGGTCTGCCAGGGCTGCGGAGTCGGGGTAAGGAGGCAAGAGGGGCCCAGTGCACGGCTGGGCGAGGGCTTGAGGACTGGTTAACCCAGGTGCTCTCTCTATGGATCCTGACATTTCAGAGGCGAGATACAGGACTTAGAAAAACAGCGGAGTCACGTGAGAAACAATTAGTAACTGTGAGGACAATTAGTAGTTGGCGGCACACGAGCTGTTTTCAAGGGAGCCAGTTTGGACCTGGCAAGTTCGCACGGCAACGGTCCATGCTGTCCATTGAACGGTGTGAGATGCAGAGAGTGGTTCAAATATTTTGCGAACCATCCTTCTCAGAATCTGTCCCTGCATCCTTATGTGGGAGGAACAAACCATGTCAGGTTGCTTGAAGCATTTGTCATATGGCCTTAGGGTATCTGGTGGGAGCTACCAAAGCACCTTGGTAAGTAAAGGGATGTGTTTCAGGAGAAAGGAAAAGAGTGCTGAGACCCACGCCTCATCACTCCCTGTCGCAGAGGTGGCAGGTAGACGAGCAGACCCTGCCTGGAGCCAATCCCTACCGGGCAGGACTCCCCAAATTCACTGTTAGGCCGACAAGAGAGGGGGCTAGAAACACACAGGACTTTTACAGGTGACTGGGTTAGCTGATGTTTAAAAACCTTTCAACCACATGCAATATTGCAAATTCTGGAACTGACTTCTTAATCTCATGGCAAAATGGCCCATAATGGCTCTTTTCCAGGGGACTAGAGAAGCTGGATCCCGGTCATTTCTAGGAAGGCATCACTGTTAGAGCAATCTGGGGTGGCGATGCCATCCTCCGCCCCCAGGCCTGCTGAGCGGGGTGGACAGAGGCCTCTGCTCTGCCCGCTGTGCCTCTCCCTTGCCGCCTCCTGAGGCTACAGCGTGAAGGTGGTGGACAGCGGTCGTCAGGATCGAGAGAAAGCAAGGTACGTGGCCCTCTTAGACAAACAGTGAAGCGCTGAGAGTTGCTGAGAACTGGGGAAGCTTATTTGGATTCAAGGAAGCCAAAGCCCCCAAACTCTAAACCCAGCACTTTCGAGCTGTCACTGAAATCAGATAATAAGGGAGAGATGAACCAAACCGTCATTCACAATTACCGCCTTCCAAGTATTCACGGGGGTCTATTTCGGTAATTCTTATCTGTTCTTGGCACAGAAATGACCTTAGAATGGGTTTTCTTTCGTGTTTTCAGTACTTTGCCTAATTTGCATTCGGTGAACATTCTGATTTAAGAATTTATGAAATGACAGAAGAATCCCAGTTCTTCGACAAGGATTGTTGGATTTCTTCCCTATAATTACACACTTACAAAACCCATCCCAGCACACTGCTCTCCCAGGCTTTGACATGAATCATAAAAAGGAAGCCGAGGGGCTAAGAGAAGAAGACACTTGTTACATCAACTGAAGGGAGAAATTCCCACCAAGAGGTAAAAATAATGAGCAATATGGTTTTTTCCCCCTAATTACTCAATATCTAGGTTTTCTGATCACTATTGGATTTTTAAAAATCAACGTGAGAAGGGAACCCTCAGCTCTGTAGAACTCCACCTTCTTTTAGATGCCAAGGGCTCTGTAGCCCCAACTCAACCTCAAACATTCGTGGCTTCCCACAAGCCACCTGGAAGATCCTAAGTGGAGGCCCTGAAACCACAATTCTTTTGGTCTCATCTACGACTGGCAAGCAATATATCCAGTTTCCCTGGACAGCCGCCACAGGGTTTAGGACAACACAGGTTAAGAAGGACAGAAGGGTTTGCTAGACCCCCTTGCCCTGCCTCAGGCATTCTCTCAAAACACATTTCTGCAACGAGGACTCAAGAGTGGCCAAGAACCTGAATCCTGCAGAACTCTCCACCCCCAGCAGGGTCAGCTGGAGAGCCAGATGTCAGGGCGTCAAATCAAGTCTCTCCGCCCTTTTAATCTAGCACGTGACGGACACAGCTTGGGCAGAACATGGTATGGAAGCATGCAACAGGTCATCGGGAACAAAACCCGGTTAGATTAAGTGTCTAGTAATCTTTGCAGTGGAGTAGAAATCACAAAACGCTTGGTGAGGGCAGGTCTCTAGGCTCAGCTTTACAGCCAGGGTGTAGACACCAGCAGCCAGATTCACAACCGATAGATATTGCACCGGAAAGGCGTGTGCCGAGAGAAGAAATCACACTCAGTGCTATGATTAAAAACAAAGCCAAAACAAAGCCAGGTATGACCTCCATGTGGTACATAAAGTGCCTTCAGAACTGGTGCGGTTACAACAAAAGCCGTGTGTTCAGCTGCCATTAGCAAACTCGCACACGCAGGAGACTGCGCAGGCCCGCTTTCTGCAGCTTCCAACCACTCGGCGCCAAGCTTCATTGGAGTGTCTCTACTACAACAGCGAGGAGGGAAATACGGTAGGAGGACTGTACAGCATCGGGAAGGGCTAAGCAGCCGCTCTCACGAGAAGCGATAGTGCAACCCTGCCTCAAATGTCTCCAGCACACGCAGTTACTTCTCAGGAATAAGGGCGTGATTCCTTCAAGTCAACACAGATTTTGTCATGCTATGTTACAATTCTCTCAGTGTGCAGCTATTATGCTAAATCTGAACAACAAAAAAAGTAATATCCAGTTTTCATTCTGAGCATGGAAAAAACTGTCATGATGCCTAATGTTAGAGTATTTGTCTGCAGAGGGATTTTGGACAGAAGTCAGTCTTCCATAGCTAATCCGGTAGGGGGTAGGGCTTTCCAAGTACTTTAAAAATAAAAACATCACCGACATTAAACCTGGTATGAAATTCAAATACAAAAAAAAAAAAAAAAAAATATGCTCACTTTTCCAAGTACATGAGACATCTTTAATTGTAGTGAAATAAGATCTGCAAATCGGTCTAAATCATTTTAAAAAGTAAACATGAGTTGTAATACTATACCTGTAGAGTGATTAATTCCATTCGCTGTCATTATAAAGTATGGAAAATATTTATTAAGGGCTTGGCCTACAGAGGCGCAACATAAATAGAATAAGTCCTCCTGAAATGTAATCAGTATACACATCAACCAGTTGGAAATGGGTGGTGGGAAATGCAGGAACGCCACCCGGGACGGGGCCTCCCTGTCGGCCGTGGGCAGGGCGGGGGCAGGGGCTCTGCTCCGAGACCCCTCGCCGCGCGGCTCTGCCAGCGTCTCTGCAGAGTCTGTCAGGCAAATGGAAAAGCGCGAGCAGGACTTGCTCGAAGAACAGCCGCCCCGAGGCAGGCGCGCCTAATCCACCCCCTCGAAGCCTTGGGCGTTTTCCACAGCCATGAGGAGCTTCTCTCGTAAATCTTCGAAGGTTTCATACGGAGGTAAGTCAAGGCGATTAAAGCTGCAAAAGTAACAACACAGCAGAGGTAAACGCCAGCATGTCTGCCCGTGAGCTGCACCCGGGCCTCCCCGACTTGGCTTAGGAGCACACTTGGTGTTTGAGCAGGACTGCAGAAGCCTCAGCACAAAAATCCTAATCCAGTGGTGACTGCCCACAGTGCACCCTGCAGGGGGCGAGAAAAGGATCTCGAATCGTCTGTGAAACCTCTCTACTACCGTCGGCCGTGGATCCTAGAAACCCACGCTGGGAAGGGAAAAGACAGGCAAGGTAACTGGCGCACACGCTGAGGCTTCCAAACTGTGGCCACCCGAGGGCTTTCCGCAGCAGGACAAACGGAGGCTGGCTGATGCCCCCCCATCTGCCGCTATTCTAGGCAGTCAGTGCTTCTGCACGCAGCTCCTGCTCTCAGCGCAGCCCCTCTGAGCAGGTCGCATTCCGTTCTGCAGATGCGGGTGTTCTGCAGATGCGGGCAGCCGGTGGCCGTGTCCCAGCCTCAGCCCTGACAGCACCGCAGACCTGAGACCGGAGCCCAGGCCCCCGCAGCTCTGGGCCCGACACGGAGCGGCCCTCAACCCAGAGTCAGGCAAGCCACTGGCGTGTGGCGTGAAGAGCTGCCTTCACACAAAGCCCCTACACAGCTGGAGGCCTTGGCTAGGGTGGTACAAGTCACCCTGGTGACAGTGAGACCTCCAGACACACGTGGCCTCTGTGAGCAACGATCACACGTGTTCACAGGATTGAGTTCAAATCCTGTCTCCGCCACCTGCAGCTGTGCGGCCTCAGGTGAGACAGTTCCCCCTCTGTTGGCTCTTCTGTGAAATGGGGAGACCGCTGCATGGTCAGGTGCTGGGAGGGTCCGATCACACACATAAAGGGGTCTGGCACACAGCGAGCGCCCACGGGCAGCCACCACTTCACCACTCACTCACCGGTCCCTGCCCCCGCCACACCCCAGGCACAAGGACCTGGAGCCCCAGACAGACCAGGGAGGCGGCTGCTGGCAGGCCTCCATTGTGACGATGGCCACACCTGCTTGTGGCTTGTCTCACGTGTGTACGTGCGCACGCACACACGTGCACGCCTTAGCTCGTCATGCTTTCGTAAGCTAACGTTCGTGGGGCGTTTGCCCGCACCAGCACTATTCGTGGTGAGTGAGTGCAAGCTGCTCAGCTGTGTCTGACTCTTTGCAACCTCACGGACTATACAGTCCATGGGATTCTCCAGGCCAGAATACCGGAGTGGGTTCCCCTTCCCTTCTCCAGGGGATCTTCCCAACCCAGGGATCAAACCCAGGTCTCCTGCATTGCAGGTGGACGCGGATTCTTTCCCAGCTGAGCCACCGGGGAAGCCCTAGAGCACTGGAGTGGGTAGCCCTTCCCTTCTCCAGCGGATCTTCCCCCAGGAACTGAACCTGGGTCACCGGGGAAGCCCCAGAGCACTGGAGTGGGTAGCCCTTCCCTTCTCCAGCGGATCTTCCCCCAGGAACTGAACCTGGGTCACCGGGGAAGCCCCAGAGCACTGGAGTGGGTAGCCCTTCCCTTCTCCAGCGGATCTTCCCCCAGGAACTGAACCTGGGTCACCGGGGAAGCCCCAGAGCACTGGAGTGGGTAGCCCTTCCCTTCTGCAGCGGATCTTCCCCCGCAGGAACTGAACCTGGGTCACCGGGGAAGCCCCAGAGCACTGGAGTGGGTAGCCCTTCCCTTCTCCAGCGGATCTTCCCCCAGGAACTGAACCTGGGTCACCGGGGAAGCCCCAGAGCACTGGAGTGGGTAGCCTCTCCCTTCTGCAGCGGATCTTCCCCCGCAGGAACTGAACCTGGGTCACCGGGGAAGCCCCAGAGCACTGGAGTGGGTAGCCCTTCCCTTCTGCAGCGGATCTCCCCCCAGGAGCTGAACCTGGGTCACCGGGGAAGCCCCAGAGCACTGGAGTAGGTAGCCTCTCCCTTCTGCAGCGGATCTTCCCCCCCAGGAGCTGAACCTGGGTCACCGGGGAAGCCCCAGAGCACTGGAGTGGGTAGCCTCTCCCTTCTCCAGCGGATCTTCCCCCCCAGGAGCTGAACCTGGGTCACCGGGGAAGCCCCAGAGCACTGGAGTGGGTAGCACTTCCCTTCTGCAGCGAATCTCCCCCCAGGAGCTGAACCTGGGTCACCGGGGAAGCCCCAGAGCACTGGAGTGGGTAGCCTCTCCCTTCTGCAGCGGATCTTCCCCCCAGGAGCTGAACCTGGGTCACCGGGGAAGCCCCAGAGCACTGGAGTGGGTAGCCTCTCCCTTCTGCAGCGGATCTTCCCCCGCAGGAACTGAACCTGGGTCACCGGGGAAGCCCCAGAGCACTGGAGTGGGTAGCCTCTCCCTTCTGCAGCGGATCTTCCCGCAGGAACTGAACCTCGGCCTCCTGTGCTGCAGGTGGAGCCACCAGGGTGCGATTCCTTGATCACCTCAGCGAATCCTAGCATCCACCTGTAAGGTAGGTGATGCTGGATCCCTACTTATAGAGGAATCCAAGGCACAGAGAGGTTAGGGAACTTGCCCAAAACCACCCAGTAAGTGGCAGAGCCCAGATTCAGCCCCAAGCTGGCTCCAAGGCCCGGAGACTGTCGGGCTGCCTCAGTGTCTGGAACTGTGCATGCTCGGCACTGGCATAGGTTTCCAAGGATGAGCAGAGCATCTTCCTGTGTTTTAAAGCCAATGACTGTCAGCAGCAGTAAGACCCAGGCACATGAGCAGGGTGGGCCCTTTAACAACTGCTGAGTGTCTGATAAAGACACACTGAGCTCTGAGATTTTTCAACATCAAAATACACAGTAGAGCAGAACACTGTGCTTCTCAAACCAGAGGTCTCAAAAACTCAGGAATCCTGAAGGATTAAGACGAAAAGATGTTTTCAATGTTTGGTTTTCACCATGGTAACGACCTCAAATGTCATTTCACCAGCAACAAAGACCCCACTCTGCAGCTACGCTTAAAAGAGCCTTTTCCCAGGAGGTGGCTGTTGTCTTGATTTTAAGCTGGTATTTCACAGTCCAGGGCCTGCAATCCTGAGGGGCTTCAAGAGTCTGTGGCCATTTTAAAGACGGTCCATAGATTATTCAAGCTTGAGAAATACTGGAATGATGGGGGAGAGGGCAGAGAGAAGCAAGTCGGGGAGTGTGAAGAGCTGAGGTTTGGGATGTTGTCAGCTCTCGGGGTGTCAGTTGCTCCGCTGCTGAAAGGGGACTCGCAGGACCCACCTCTCAGAACCGCTGTGATGGTGACACAGGTTCACACACAGCGCTTGTTAGGGCGACGCCTGGAACACGGGAAGTGCTCAGTGTTACCATTCCTCTGATGCTGAGACACGGGTCTGGCTCTGGCCTGCCACCAACCAGCTGCTGACCTTCTTACCCTCAGGGGGTAAGCCTTGCTGTGTGGAAGATGTGTGGGCTGAAGGAGATTATTTTTAGGTGGGTCTGTGCTGCTTAGTAAAGAGGAATTTTAAATCCATGAGCAGTGACCTTTGATAGAACAAAGGAATGCAGCCGCTTCATGCTAGACACTCCACAATCATATGCGAAGAACCAGCTCCACCAAGCCCTCGCTCTCCTAGGAAATCAGGTTTTAATCTTGAAGCTTCATTGTGTATTTTATATTTTCATCAAACACGGAAGAGCTTAAACACACATATGGCTAGATTTTATTTAGCCACATCTATGGTCGTCGCGGGGAAGTCTGTTCACAGTGAACCAAGAATGAAGCATGGTCGTTGTGTTTCTGTGCTTCAGCAGAAGCCGGGGCTGGATGGGAGGAGAGCCACAGCAAAGAAAAAAGAGGAAATCCCACGTTGCCAGCCCTGGGTTGTCAGTGGATCTAGTGCCCTCCTCGGGGCCTGGGGAGAGCGGCCCTGGGAGAAGGCCCTGGACGCTCTCCTCCTGGGACACTTGACGAGCAGCAGGGCTGCCTTCCTCCCGGGGTTGGCCTCTGTCCTTCCAGAAGATGAGCAGTGATTCTGAACCCTGCCTGTCCTTGCCAACCACCCGGGTGGCTCTGCAATCCCACGGCCCTGGTCATACCAGACCAACTGGGTCCAAACCTCCGTGAGTGGGACCCCAGGGCCACTGTTTGTATTAAATGCTTTCTAGGGGGTTCCAATGTCCAGCCAAGGTAGAAAGACACCGAGTCAGGGCCTTGTCTGGGCGGCCCTGTATTTTAGTGGCAGCTCAGCACGTGGACTCAGAGACAGAAGAAGTGTTCAACGGCAAGATATCTGTCTGTGGGTCAACAGTAGGATGTGGGATGAGCACTCAATTACTCGGTTGTCTTTGAAGAGTCTGGAAAGAAAGGGAACCATATTCCCGTGGCAGCAGCTTAACTGTAGCTGTCAGGGTGGAGATTCTAATTTGGGCAGACCTGACTTCAAGTTCTGAGATTCGGGAGCCTGTGAATTCAGACCACAAGATTCCCAAGAACCCACAGGGATACTGCCGTCTAGGTGCAGGGCCTGCCCCACACGAGATGGCCACGCCCAGTGGCGCCACTGTGACTCCTCTTTGGGAGCTCGGTCCCCATCCCGACCATCCTGGGGCTCACCTTAGCGCTGGCAGCCTTTCAGAGGAAGGCTACTAAGCCCAGAAAACCACACTGCATTCTGAAACTGGAATAGAAGCTCCAAAAGGCCAAAACATTGTCCCCCGAGAATAAAGGCAGACGGTCAAGGACACCAACTGCTCCAGTGATCGAGCAGTTTTAGCAAGACTCAGCCTACTCTCCTGGCGCCTACGGGCAGGGACCACATCCATTCTGCTCGGAGTTCTCGGAATGGTACAAACGTCGGGGAAAACGTGCTTTCCGGCAAGGCGACAGAATCGAAGAGAAGCAAAAAAACCTTGCACAGCCCATTTCCCACAAATGCACCTGAATGAGACCTTCCTCTGAGCCGTGCCGGGCAGCGCGGGATGGCCCAGCGACTCTGGCAGCCTAAGCTTCTCGTGGGGAAGGAGGCTGGGGGGCTGACCATCCATAGGACCCCCTCCACCTGCTTCCTATGAATAAGAAACCAAAGCCTCAGTGGGGGAAACCAACCCGCGGGACCTGGGAGCCAGATTGAAAGCTCCTGAGGTCCTCTCTGTGGGTCTCAGGAAAGTCCTCGAGGGTCCCAGAGACCCTCCTCCTCTCCCCCTGTCCCTTGGAGGCCTTCTGAGTGCCACTGTGCTAAGCCTCCCTGGGCAGGGGTCCTTGGCCGGACCTGTGACCCCTCTCTGTCACAATCACATTACTAAATCCTGGAGACTCATGGGTTCTGGATAGCCATGGAAAGTCTTTTAAAGACCCTGTTGCTCCAAGAAATCTCGTTCATGGTTCTAAACCAATTTAAGGCTGGAATAAGACCTCAGTCTGCTCAGAGGCTGGGTGTTGTCACAGCCACATAGGGAGATGATACAGTGAAATCTCTGCTTCCCAGAATATTTAAGGAAAGAGGGGGACTGGAGGAGGAGCACCCCAGGGGAAGCAGGAAGGGGGGATTTAACCCTTCATTGTCAAACATACTGGTCCTTTCAACTCCTAGTTGAACTTCATCAGCACCAGTATGACGACACTCTCACCTGCATCGCTGACATTTCCCCCTCTAAATGCTCAATGGGCAGGGAGCACAGCATGTGACCCTCTTGCCCAGTATTATCCATGGCTAAGCTTTGAAAAACAAGTCTGTCTGTCGACAGCTGGGTGGTTTTCTGTCACTCACCACGTGTGAGCTCTGGGCAGTTTTTCAGGACTTCCCCATTGCTCTATTGTAAACAGCTGAGGACCATTGGAACCTGGACAAAAGAAAGAGAAAACCAAGTGCTGAGTGCTCAAGGCCGCAGAGCGAGACAAGGAGGGGCTGGAGGAAAGAAGGGGAGGGGAGGGCAAGGCGTGCCTGGGGGAGCCCGGGACCCCCTCTGCAACTGTGACGTCACAGTGTGTAAAAGAGGGGCAGCCACGGTTCTGCACCACCTCAGACCTCAACTCACGTCACCATCAGGACGGAGCCGCGCCAAGCTGAACAGAGCAGACACGACAACATATGGACGGGCGGGAGCTACAGCCTTTCAGCCCAGCCCTGCAAGCTTAAATTTAAAACTACTTCTGGGCGGGGGGCGCTGGTGGGGACATAAATATCATGACCTTTAATATGCACAGCAGAAAGTGATTTTTTTAATCTACAGGAAACACTGAAGAATTCTGCCTTGTGGAGGGGTGCAGTAAGTTTAACGTTCAGCTTACAACGACATAGATGATTCTGCAAAATCTAGTTGTTTTGGAAAATATACCAAAAAAACAAAACAGAAAAGAAAGAGAAGAGAGGACCAAACTTATGGTTCTCTGTACAAAAAGTAAAAACAGTCCCCTGCTTTTATACAGAGCTAACTACACAAACAGAGGATGAGATGGCTGGATGGCATCACTGACCAATGGACATTAGTTTGGGTGAACTCTAGGAGTTGGTGATGGACAGGGAGGCCTGGTGTGCTGCGGTCCACGGGGTCGCAGAGTCGGACGCGACTGCGCGACCACAGCAACACAAAGGGCTGAGGATACAGCATGCTGTCACACCCTTCATGTGGAGTGTCTACGGGTCCAGGCAAAACCCACTCGGCTAGAGGCCTGGGGGCAGTCTTCTGGAGCCACAGCTGATACCCAGTAAACACTCATGGGGTGAGGGGAGGGCAAGACCCCCTGGTATCCTGCTCACCATAAAGCTCGGCAAATCCATTCATAGGTACTCGGGACGTCCCTGTGACAAACTGCAGCAACCGGATGCGCTTCTCGGCGTCCATCAGCAGCACAGCCTGCGGACGGGGCGGGGGCAAAGGTCAGCACGTGCCACGGGACGTGCAACGCGGACCGGCAAACCTTCATCCTGCGTGCACTGAGGCGGAAGTCCTAGACGGTCTTCCACCCGGACGGGGTAAGGCCGGGAAGCATTTTTTTTTTTTAATGGCCACAACACTGGCTTCTAATATCAGAGACCGAGGGATCACAATGTCCCTTTCTTCATGTGCCCATTGGTCAAAAATAAGTGGTTAAAAAAAAGGCGAACTCGTCGATGGCACTGAGCTCATGTTTCTGTGAGGCTTGCCGGTCCTCTCAAGCCAATCAGAAACACACGTGATCCTCTCAGCCATTAGGAAACACACACAGTTTGAAAAGCGTCAGCTCCAGGGGAACCCAGGTTATGAGGCAGGATTTCTGACTGTGGAGAAATTCTCTAAAGATAACATTTTAGAAAAAGAAAAACGGAAGCCAGGCTAGGCCTCTGAAATAACCGGTGTATCTTACTTATCTGAATTATTCTAAGAATCTAGTTGGCTTCGCTAGTAAAGTCACTTGAATTGATATTAAAAAAAAAAAATCCAAAATCAAAGCTGAGTGAGACCTGGACTAAGATTTTAGGATTTGATGATTCTGCTTTCTTCCTGTTCTCTCTACTTATCTGCCGCACTTGAAATCTTATTAGTAACAGATATTTAGAAATTAAGATAATCCAAATAGATTTCTTATTTCTATAAGTAAATAACCAGCGCTTCCCCCCAACCCCTGGAATTGTTCTTTCAAAGTCAGTTTACACTCCCTTCTTCAGACCTGCTCACTATTTCACTTCTCTCCTAAAATGAACAGGATTTTAGAGAGTAAAATCCTGTTCATTTTAGAGAGTAAAATCACTGACCTTTAGAGAGTAAATCAGATTTCATTTGCATCTCTGATTGAAAGATGTAAAGATCAAAATGGTTGTTGGAATTCACAAAAACAGTTGAGAAAATGGTTTTTTAAACCAAAATGGCATCTTGGAAAAGCCAGCCCCAAAGCATGTATTTGTCCCGAGAAGCCTTTCATTCTTATCCACACTCTGGAGGACTCGTTCCAATTCTCGAATCCAGCTGTCTGCTTTTTAGGGTCACCCTACTCACCGGTTTCCTCAGACAAAAGCACTTGAGTAGGTGACCGAGGAAGACAGCGTGGCTTTCTCAGGACCAGTGAGGACAGGCATCCACCACGGCCACAGAGAGCAGCGGGAAGGGCTCTGTCTGGCTCAGCAGGCCTCTTCCCTCCCCAGCAGGCCGCGGAGCCCCAAACCCAGCGGCGGACCTCGGAAGGCAGCACAGGCCCTGGGCCCCGGATTTACCTTCCAGAACCACTGGATCACGGGGTGGTTCGGGCAGTAGCCATTCTTGTAAATAGAATGTTGTCGCCAGTCGTTCACATCCACGTCACCAAGGCCACACATCAGCAACTGGAGGAGACAGACCAGAGGTGAACAGGGTGTATCGTGAAAGCTGAAGAAATACACATGGAGAAAAGGCCTTCTCTCAATGCCAGCATCGCGTCACGTGCAAAGCCAGACGATCCAGTGAACTGTAAGAACAACTGAAGGGGAACACGTGTGCCACACCCTACCTGCCGCCTCGGGTCAGAGACAGAGAGGTAACGAGGGGCCCCGAGTCCAAAGCCTGGACGGACCACCGCGTCTCATACTGGAAATGAAAAGTCCAAACTGATCGCCCTCCTGGCCCCTCTGATCTCAGCTCAGTGCCCACGGATTTGCTTATGCTCTGTTTACATCTGCTCGTGACGCTGGCTGGCTGCTCTTCTGAGAGGTTATCTGTCTCAGTGTGTGAAAATACCTCTCCACCCACAACAGAATTTGTACTTTATGATAGCAAGAACGTGTCTTCCCCAGACGGATCCACCAGCTCAGGGCATCACCTTACCTCCTGGCGAGCAGACCCGTCCTGAGGCTGTGATTGCTCCTCTGCCTCACCGGGCCCAGGTCCACTTTCCTTACTGTCTAACCCTCTGCTTCCCAGGTGGCTCGGCGGTAAAGAATCCGCCTGCCAACCTGGAGACATGGGTTCAATACCTGGGTTGGGAAGATCCCCGAGAGAAGGAAATGACTACCCACTCCAGTATTCTTGCCTGGATTCCATGGACAGAAGAGCCTCACGGTCTACAGTCTATGGGGCTGCAAAGAGTCGGATATGACTTAGCAACTAAACCACCATCACCAACCCTCGGCAGGGCAGTTTCCTGTGGACAGATGAGTGATATTCCCACAGAGGCACCAGCAGAAAATGGAAAAACAACTAAACCAGAGGCCTGAAAGGTGGGCTCGTAGGCCTGACTGTGCTCAGAACCTGCTGGATAAACCTGTGAGGTCATTAGCCTCTCCCGGCCTCAGTTTGCCCACCTTTCAAACGAAGGGCTTCCTCAACATGCTTTCTATGACATCATCTACCCGGACATTTCCATTTGAAGGTAGGAGAACGGAAAGCCAGTCCCCAGGAGCCGCTTCACTGGAGGAGAGCCCCCGAGTCCCGTCAGCAGCCTCTACACAGACACAGCCTGCCTTGTTCTGCTTCCCTTGACACAAAGGTGAAGAGGTCCCTCTGCTCTGCAGACGCCCCGCTCTCTACATCACTCTAAGAAGCTGGCACAACCTGCTATGAAGCCACCTCCTGCTACCACAGCCTTGCTGCTTTCCGGTGTGCTTCCTCCCTCAACACGACCCCTTCAAGTTCACGGCGACCTCTGCTCTAGGAGCCGTCATAGACGCTCAGGCTCACCTCCGGGCCGAGCTCCCCTCAGCTCTCACAGTGGGGGCACAGAAAACCCGAGTCCTCAGCTGGCCGCCACCCGGGGAGCAGGGTGGTGACCCTCCCCTGGCTGCTGCTACCCCAGCTCTACTGGAAGCAGCAGTTTCCCCGCCAAGCCAGGCCCGGCGGTGAACCAGCTCAGCGCGGCAGGCCTCTGTCTGCCGCATCCCGACCTGCCCTCTCCCAGGAAGGAATACACAGGTAACGGCTACTGTTCCCTGCTCCCCAGTTGGCAAACAGGCCCCCGAGAGACCTGCGGTAGAACTGACCTAAGCTTACTCGCTAGGACACTGCGGATGGGAGAATATTACAATGTCAGCAGTGAAGCAACTTAAATAAAATCTCCTTTATGTAAAATGTTTACAAACCTCCAGTTCATTTTCATCAAAGATTTTAATCAAATCAATAGGGAGCAGTTCCGTGAATCCCTGAAAGAAAAAAAAAAAAATCACTCTCAATACCTTTCTCTCTGAAAGAGACAAATTTTACAGGGCCAACCAGCTTTGTGTGGTTATCTAGGAAAAAACACATTGTTCCCTGATGATTTATAGCTATCAGTGACAGTATTCAGTGATTTTAGTTCCAATAAAAATAGCATAATCACAACATAAAAGATTTAAAGAGCGGCAGACTCCAGAGGATTCAGGTACTTGAGTAATTCCTGAAACGCTATGAAAATATGAGTTGCTGTAAGCAGGCGGCGGATTCCAAAAGCCATTTATGACACACTGCCGGGAGTCAGCGGAGAAGGCGATGGCACCCGGCTCCAGTACTCTTGCCTGGAAAATCCCATGGATGGAGGGCCTGGTGGGCTGCAGTCCATGGAGTCGCTAGGAGTCAGACACAACTGAGCGACTTCACTTTATTTTTTCACTTTCATGCATTGGAGAAGGAAATGGCAGCCCACTCCAGTGTTCTTGCCTGGAGAATCCCAGGGACAGGGACGCCTGGTGGGCTGCCGTCTACGGGGTCGCACAGAGTCGGACACGACTGAAGCGACTTAGCAGCAGCAGCAGCAGCCGGGAGTCAGGGTGCCCTCAGACACACAGGCCATAGGCGTGCAAGCAAACCGTTTACAAATAAGGTACCAAAGGCAGAGATGAGACCCCAGAGGCGGCCGTGTGATCAGCAGAGAGGAGACAGGGAGTACAGAGAACCAGCCCAGTGCCCAGCTTAGTTGGTTAGTTATCACTAACTGATGGCTCAGACGGTAAAGAATCCACCTGCAATGCAGATGTGGGTTTGATCCCTGGGTCAGTAAGATCCCCTGGAGGAGCAAATGGCAACCCACTCCAATATTCTTGCCTGGAGAATCCCATGGACAGAGGAGCCTGGAGGGCTACAGTCCGTGGGGTCGCAGAGAGTCAGACACGACTGAGCGACTTCACTTGCACTGACTACTGCACTGATCCAGGATGGATGCTCCGTGCTGCTGGCCCGTTTCTGCAAGTGAGATCACCTGGAGTGAGGCCAGCTGGGTTTCTTGTGTAATTAAGGTATGAAACCTGCGGTTCTCAAGAGCGTTCAATACACACGTTACACCCAAGGTCCCAGAATTTTTCCGAGTGCCCTGCCTGCTGCTGCTGCTGCTGCTAAGTCACGTCAGTCGTGTCTGACTCTGTGTGACCCCATAGATGGCAGCCCACCTGCCTAGGTTGGTGCTTTATTCACCGTGAGCAGGTAAGCGGGTGAGGGATGAGCTTGAGAGCATCAGCCAACGAGAGCCCAGCATTGGTTCAGTGAGAATGGAAGCCTGGAGTGGACACCTGGGGTTCGTTCTCTTTAGGACTTAAAAAGAAACTGCACTTTGGGTCACAGTGAGCCATTTAAAGAGATGACGGACCCTGTTCTCTGTGACGGGCCTCTCCTCGGGGGCCTTGTGGCATCACTGACGTTAACTACCCGGGTCTGAGAAGTAACCGCTTCACACTTTAATAGGGTGAGGAATTGTTCAGCCAGCCACGAAGAAAGAGCAGGGGATTAAAAAAAAAACAAAAAACGTCCGACCGATGAAGGGGAAGGCACTGCTCCCGGGGAGGGATGGTATGAATGGAAGCTGCCCAGGTCCTCCCATCTCTCAGAACCCATGGTCACTGCAGCAAAAGGCTGAGATGCTCCCAGCCTTCCCGGGCACCACTGAGACCCGCAGGACGATGGTTCTAGCCTCTGTGGGGGGAGCCTGCCCTCTGGATCAAGTCTGTAAAGGTTTCTCTTTAAAAAACAGTTACAGCGAATTAAAAACTAAGAGCAGCAAAGCTAGAACAGTGAAAGTGAAGTCGCTCAGTCGTGTCCGACTCCTCGCGACCCCATGGACTGTAGCCGACCAGGCGCCTCTGCCCACGGGATTTTCCAGGGAAGAGTACTGGAGTGGGGTGCCATTTCCAAAGCAAAAAATGGAAGGGCGGCAGGGCCGAGGCTCTCACTCCTGTCCTGGGGCTGGAGGCGGTGGGAGTGGGCTCCCCACACCTGCGCCCGTGTGGGGGCGTGTGATGGCCCCCCGCCTCGTGCCCACTCCCAGGAGGAGGGTGGTCCTCTCCCAATCTCAGGGCGGAGGCCCGGCTCCCAGTGTGCCCGGCTCACCTCCAGGAAGGCGTTCATCTGCTTCTGGACCCTGTTCACGAACCTCCACTGGATGACGAGGCTGCGGGAGGAAAGGGACAGCAGTTAACCAGCCCTCACCCCGCTTTCATCCCTTCCCGCACGGCTGCAGCAGCTGCTCATCGCAGGGGAGGAGCAGGGCCCGAGGCGGGCCAAGGGGAGGGCGGGGCCGCCGCTGCCGCGCCCTGGATGCTTTCCAGAACAGGGGCATGCGTGGAGCCTCGAGTCTCACTGAGGATTTAAAAAAAGTAAGACTGGTTCTCCCCTCTCCCCTCCACCAAGCCTCAGTTTACCAAAGCTGCTTTATAAATGTGACTGTCCAGAGAAAAGGGAAAATGGGCTTTGAATACAAACATAACTGGGCATCATGGCACATACACACAAACCCACGTATGTACATACCCACACTTACGTACAACCATGTATATATTTTCAAGGGGAATACCCAGCACAACATATGTGATCATATGATATTTCATTCTAGTATCCAATGTGCTGGTTTTCAAGGAAGACATACAATTTATCAGCATTTTACCACTAACATTAATACTTTAATACCAACATTTGGAGGACTGGTGGTAAAAAAACCTCTTTGAGTCACAGAAATCCACTGAAACCATGCTCCCTGTGACAACGTTTAGCGCACAGCAGCATTTACTGCCAGGCGAATCTGCTTTGGAGTCCACCTAAGGCGCTCTGTCGTGAAACAGCACGGGGACCTTGTCACCAAGGGCTCTCACTTATGCGGGCGGTGGGGGGCGGGGCCGACATGGCAACGGCACCCGGGGACCAGCCTGCCGCCCGCCCACTGCTCAGCATTTCGGGGGCTCCCTGGCTGTGCTGTGATCACCAGCCCAACAGCCTCCTGCACCGGGGGTGCAGGGGGCACAGAGAAGCTGGGAGTTCAACCCGACTTCCAGCGGTGAAGCCAGTGGAGACGCTGCCTGAGGCCCTGCCCCCGACCCCGACCTGAAATCCGAAAGAATTAACTGCAAAGAAAGACGCACAACATGTATCACGAGGTCCAGACCCTCTGACTTCTGACCCTAGTCCCCCTGGGGTGGGGGGCTGCCAGAAGTCGACTCCAAGTCTGTGCTTCTGAACGAAGACAATGGTGTCTGCCAGAACACCATTTACTTGTGGAGACTGTCCAGTTCAGCCAAGTGCCAATTAACGTGCACAGGCAAGAACTGCAGTATCTTACTTCTAGCCTTTGACTAAGAGTGCTAAGTTTTCAAACTTGCGAGTGGAGAAGTCCGTCCTTTGTCAGGGTCTCTAGGGACTCGACACTCTTCCCTTCTTCCTAATTAGAAAAGACAGTAGGCTTTTCTCTGCAGATGCTAAGGAAGGATGCTAAGATCCTCGGCCAGTTCTCTCAAGTCCTGTGATCCATTATAATGAGAGAGGAGGCAACCTGGCCTGTTGAGACGATGTTCTGAATGCAAACAAGTTCAGGCCACGGCTGTAACTCACTAGATGAGCAGAAACTAAGACCCTGGGAGCCAGCCACTGTTACGCTGACCTGCCCAAGGTTAGCGAGGGCAACCTGGCAATCCTTAGAGGATACCAGAACTGTGTGCTTGAGGCACACATATATACCAAAGAGGAAAATGCAAGCTGCCCAACAGAGAAGGACCTTCTGGCCACTACAGCTGTCCTAGATTTCCAAAGGACTCAACATTTTGTTCCACCAATGGAGGCTGAGGTTGAGTAAAGAAAATTACACACGTCAGGAACGATGTTTCAGCACCTGCTGAATTCTCCCTATCCGTTTTAACTCTTTTCCTACACTTTCATCATGGAAGAGAAGTCAGGAGAGAGAGGCAGTATCCTCTCTTTGGTTGTCTCTAATTTTACCCCAATTGGCTTTTGACATTGTGTTCCATCGCTGTAATTCTCAGTTTTAGACAGGACGCCCACCGGCTCCCAGAGTTATCTGCTATGTTACTCAACAAGGACCCTTCTCTCCTCCCACTGCTCCTGTCTGGCAGCTCCAAGAAGTCATGACACAAGTCACACTTTCCATCCCGTAATTCAGCATCCCATGAGCCCAAACCAGAAAGGAACCCAGGCTGTTAAGAGGATGTCCACGGCATGCACAAGGTGTTCTGGCGAGGGCAAAAGAAAGGGCTGTGTGTACGTACTCGATGTACTCTCTCTTGTTTTCGTTCGTTACCATTATTTCTGACCCGTTGGGCTTCAGATCCACTTGATATGTCTGCAATTACAAAGATAAAACAACGATCACCATCATTGAAGCTATCTTGCATATTATCACTGAGTAATAACGTCTCACTATGAGAGGAACGTAAGTAAAATTTATTCAGAACTCTTTACCAGAAAATGGGCTCTGTGTCCAGGGGAGTATCTAATGAGGCCTTTAAATTGTTAAGATGTTACACGCTTAAAGATGTTATCATCGAAGGCAAATGATTTTATGGTTATTTATGAGTTTTAATTATCCTTCATACATTAGCAACAGTGGAGAACAACACTTTTTTTCATCTGCTATTGACTTACCAAGAAATTTAATTATGTTTCACAGAAAAGACAGGGTACATCCATCAAGATTGCAGAGATCCCAATTTGTTGCTGAAAATTAGATTTTATAGCCGTAAAAAAAATACGTGGAATTTCTTTCAAAGGGGAAAAACACAGGGACTTACAAGAGAGAAGCTGAGGAAGTCAAGTGAGGGATGGACCCACCTGCCCCCGGAGAACCCCCTTTCTGTGCATCAGACACCACCTCGGGCTTCCCCCGTGGCTCAGTGATAAAAGAATCTGCCTGCAGTGCAGGAGACGCAGGTTCGAGCCCTGGGTCGGGAAGATCCTTGGAGGAGGGTTTGGAAACCCACTCCAGCGTTCTTGTCTGGAGAATCCCATGGATGGAGGAGCCTAGCGGGCTACAGTCCACGGGGTCACAAAGGGTCGGACACAACTGAAGGGACTTAGCAGGCACACGACACCGCCTCCCGGCTCCCTGTCCCAGAACGTCCCCGCCTCCATCAGAGCCGCCCAGGAGCGCAGAAAGCAAAGACGCCAAACCCAAGGCAGAGTCTCCTCCTCTGCTAGCCCTGGCTTAACATCCGAGTGGACAAAGCAGTAAGTAGCAGAAGGGAAGGAAGAGTCTACTGATCTAACAGGAAAGTGTTTACGCTCGTGGAAATTCCGGGGAAATAAAGAGGAAAAAAATACCACCCACAGCTCCCCTATTCATGGATAACCACTTTTATATTCTGCTGGGAGTCCTCGCAGTCTTTTCCCCACATGCATCTGGCTATGTCCAGGAGGAGGCCAAGCCTGAGGGAGCGGGTTCTCCAGAGTAAACGTCCAGGTCACATCCCTCACGCGGGATGCAGTCACAGACCCCTGCTCTGACACAGGTCCACTTTCAGCGACCCCACCCCAGCTCCAATACTCTGGCCACCAGATGAAGAGCTGACTCACTGGAAAAGACCCTGATGCTGGGAAAGACTAAAGCCAGGAGAAGGGGGCAGCAGAGGATGAGATGGTTGGATGGCACCACCGACTCCATGGACAGGAGTTTGAGCAAACTTGGGAGATAGTCAAGGACAGGGAAGCCTGCTGTGGATACCCCTTAGCAACTGCGCAGCGCAACAGAGTGCCTCAGCCCTGCCACACACACCCAGGAGCAGACCGGACGTCTCTGGCGTGCCTCTCACACCCTCTTCCTGTCAGCATTTCCTCTGATGGTGCGCCTGACTGTTGTTCTTTTTCACGTGGAGGCAGCTTATTCAATCTAAGCCTACGGATCCTCGGTCTTGGACCTTCCTGTGTTCTTCTTCCTCCTTTTCTTCATTGTCTGGGAAGGGACCCAGCTTCTCTCCCACATGACTGAACCCCACTTTCTACAACGTCAATACGATGCTTTCCTGTCCCCAGGATGGACTTAACTGCTACTGTATTTTTATATTTCTTCAAATCCTTCCTTCCCACCGGGCTCCCTTCCACCGCTGTCTTCCAGCCTGTCCAGTCACCACCCCGTCCCCCTCCAGCGGGGATCTGCTCTTGTCCCGTGTATGTCCCAGCACTTCTTGAGGATATTGAACAGTTCTGCTTAGGAAGTGGGATGGCAACAGGCATCAAGATTTTAAGGTGCAAATCCCTTCTTATAGTTACTTCTCTTTTAGGATTTATACCAATGGTAAGATATTGGTACAAAAATGTGTATTTCAGGATTACAGGCCTCATACTGTTTATATGGTGAGATGCTGACATAGCTTAGATGCTGACCACTAGGGCGTGGCTAAAATCTGGTTGGTCTACGGGGCTTCCTTGGTGGCTCAGCGGTAAGGAACTCGCCTGCCAGCACAGGAGACACCCCACATGCGGTGGAGCAACCAAGTCTGTAACTGTTGAGCCTGCGCTCCAGAGCCCACGCGCCCAAACAGAGAGGCCACCGCGGCGAGCAGCCGGGGCGGCGGGACAAAGAGGCGCTCTCCGCTCACCACGACCAGAGGAGCGCGCCTGCAGAGCAACACAGGCCCTGTGCAGCCACAAATACATAAAAGTCATTAAAAAAAGATGTTTGGTCTATGGAATGAAATCCAGCGTAGCTATTAAAAAATGGTATTTACTGACATGGAAAGCTACCTAGGATTTATTAAGTTAAAACTGTGCACATTCTACAATTCCACTCCTGTAATTAATAAATAAAAACACCTTGTGTGTTTACAGAGAACAATTCTGGAAGATACAAACCAAAATTTAATGGTGATTTTTCTCTAGGTGGTATGAGTGAAGGGTGATTTTAATATGTGTTTACTGTACCGACTTTATCACAAAGATCAATATTTTATTATTATTTTTATAATCAGATATATGAAATTATTTTTGAAAGTAAAAAAAAAAAAAAGCAGACTGTACTATCTGTGCTAGGGAAGGAATTGCTGGCCAGGGCAACTCTGGGTCACATGGCTGATCAGGGCCACACTTTCTCCGGGAGGCAGTGATAGGGGCTCGGGGGCTGCAGGCCCTTCCCTGGAGAAGGTAAGTCCTCCCAGAGCCTCAGCTGCCCCCCTCCCTGGCCTCACACACCCCTGTGGGCAGGAACAGCTGTTATTCAAACTCCATTAGAAACTCACGTCCCTTGAGTCAGTGATGCCATCCAACTATCCTCTACTGTCCCTTCTCCTGCTGCCCTCAATCTTTCCAGGCACCAGGGTCTTTAAAAATTCCACTTTTTAAAAACAGTTATCGTCTTGTGTCTGAACTCCTTCCTTAAGGACCCAACACTAACAAACTAACACAGCGCCTGGCACACAGAGGGGTCAACAGTGCTGATGGAAGAAAACTTCTTTCTTGAAGTCTCTTGGCCCAAGTACGAACTCCTCTCTTGTCTTTGTCAAACAAGACCACGAAGACCAGCAGAACCTCTGGGATGCGGCTCTCACAGAACTGGACCCCACTTCTTTGCTAAGTAACAACTTGGGGACCCACACAGGTCTCCCCAATCTTCTGGCAGACGCTTTAGGACAAAGGTCTGAGAAGTCCGCAGAGACACTGGGTCCAATTGGGCGTGCCGGACCTGGTCAGTCTGGCTGCTTCTCCTCCCGCTCCTGGGCACTGCTGTCCCCGTCCTCCCCAGGCTCCCCTGGCGATCAGCGCCTCTTCCCACCTTCACGCTCCCCGCAGCTGCCCCTGCCCATCTTCCTGACCCCGTCTTGGAGGAGCCGCCTCCTCCCTGGGTTCTTGGTCTGGCCTCCCCCCTCTCTCTCCCCTCCTGTTTCCAGTGTCTGTCTTTCCCCGGTTTGCTCTCCCCCACCCAGTGCTTCTCAGCCTTTTTCCCCAGTCAGCACCCTCCGAAGAGCCTTTTTAGATGCCACCCCCCCTCAATTGCCCCTTTCCTCTTGTGCAATCTTACCAAAGATGCCTATGGGACACTAGCAGTATGTTCTGTGGCCCCGTGGAGGACACAAGCCATTGTGATGGCTGAGACCTCTTGTCCTCTAAGAACAGGTTTTTGCCCTCAAAGGAGCACTGTCATCCCAACTGGAAACGTGTGCCTTCGCCCAGCTCAGGCCAGGCCCCAAAGAGCTCTCCTGTGCGGCTGCCGCCCAGTCTCTGCCCTGCCCCACTGCACAGCTTCCCACACGTGCCCGCGGCGGGGACTCTCACCCATCAGGCACTGCTTTGCTGGTCCTGCAGTCCAGGGTTTCTGCGCGTCACAGCTCTGAAAGCATGTCTCCTCCCGGTGGGGCACGTGTGTGTGGGGTGTACATGAGTGCATGGTTTACATCTCTGGTTGGTGTATGACGATTGTTAAATATTGAAATTTGTTCACTTGAAACATTTTTAATAGGCCCCCCACCCAGCAGCTCCAGATTCTCACCAACCAGAAAGAAAACAAACCAGAAAAACATGGCAACAGCTGCAGTTCCATTATACAAAGTGACAGCCACCACCAACGTTCACGGGCTGAAATTTCTAATTACAGAAGGAGAAAAAGCTTAGAGCACTGAGGAAGGCTGACCGCATGCACATCTCGCTTCTGTGGGAACTTCACTCCACTGAAGGAATGACTTTACTTTTTGGTACAAGGAGGTGTGGGCTCCCTTTTGGGTTAGAAAAACTGCAATGCACTGCAGAGCCAAGGAAACCATAAACAAGATGAAAAGACAACCTTCAACATGGAAGAAAATAACTGCAAATGAAGCAACTGACATAGGATTAATCTCCAAAATACATAAGCAGTTCATGCAGCTCAGTATCAGAAAAATAAAACGGCGGCTTTGCAAAGGGCTGGAGAGGGCAACGCCTGCACAAGCCTCTTGCTGATGTCCACGTTTTGGGCTCAACAACTCTGTTCTGAGCACCGGCCTTGCAGCGGGCACTGTGAGCTGGTGAGTGCACAGCGGTGAGCAACAGGCAGCCCCAGGACAGCCACCATCGGGCTGAGCCGACGGGCGAGGCAGATGCGGAACATGCAACTGTACCAGATGAGACAGATGCGGAACATGCAATCGTACAAACGAGTGGAAAGGCACTTATGGTACCTGCCACAGGGAGACATGAGAGACCCTCTGAAGGACTGGGGTCTGGGGTCAGAGCTGGCTGTCTGAACCGAGGCTGGGAGTGTGTTCCCCACTGAAGGAATGGAATGTGCAAAGGTTCTGAGGCAAGAAGGAGCTTGGTGTGTGCAACAGGTCTCATGGCAGCAGACCCAGAAAGTATGAGAGGCAGCAATGACGCAAAGTGCAGCTGAGACAAGTACGCTGGGCCTGGCCACGCAGGACGTCACGGGGCACATACAGGGTTTGGGGCTTTATCTCGACAGTGACAAAATGGGAATTCTCTGTGTGCTTTCAGCAGAGGAATGACATGATCATCTCACATTCTGCCAAGACCGCTCTGCCACTGTAGGAGGTCAAGGTGGATATAAAAGACCAGTTAGACGTCTACAAGGGGGGGCTTCATGGTGAAGAATCCGCCTGCCAGTGCAGGAGACACAAGTTCAATCCCTGATCCAGGAAGATCGAAGATCCCATGATGCTGTGGATCAACTAAGCCAGTGTGCTACAGCTACTGGGCTTGTGCTCTAGAGCCCGGCGACTGCAGCTGCTGAGCCCATGGGCCCTAGAACCTGTGCTCCACAACAAGAGGAGGCACCGCGACGAGAAGCCCACACCCTACAGCTAGAGGGCAGCCCTGCTCGCTGCGGCCGGAGAAAGCCCGAGCAGCGACGGAGACTCAGCTCAGCCGGGAAATGAATAAAGGTTTATATATGTATATAATAGATATCACTATATATTATGTACGACCCCATGGACTATATAGGCCATGGAATTCTCCAGGCCAGAATACTGGAGTGGATCGCCTTTCCCTTCTCCAGGGGATCTTTCCAACCCAGGCATCAAACCCAGGTCTCCCGCATTGCAGGAGGATTCTTTACCAGCTGAGCCAGAAGGGAAGCCATATAATATGTATATGGTAGCTTACCCTCAGGTATTCGTGAGGGGGCAGACAGGGAAAACAGAGAGAACTGACAAATAGCAGGGAGTAAAAACGAACAGGGCCTGGTGAGGGACTGAATGTGGGAGATGAGAGCTAGGTTTCACTCTGTATTTTTTCCAGAATACAAAATAGATATGCTAGTTCCTTGTTAATCAGGCTTAGCTCTCTCAAAAGGAAAGGCAGTACTTTCACAAACAGGCTCCTAATCATCATCTTACTCATCTTGCCAGTCTGTTCTGCTCACATTACTCTACCTGATTCAAGCCAAAGTCAGAAACATCCACATTAAATGAGGAGGCTTGAGAACTGTCTGTAATGAATAATTGACATGAATTATGACGATCATCAGCGCCTTTATCAGAAGTCTACTTAAAACGCAAACATTTTCTGTTTGGTTTGTGCTTGTTAGGTAGAAACAGTTACATTTAACTGTAACTGAGGAAGGTCTCTCAAGGCGTCTGCATTGAATCATGGCATCAGTAATGCCTTCTGAACTGTGTTATTTAAGTTAGTCGTATGGAGTCCTATGGGCTTCCCTGATGGCTCAGCAGTGAAGAATCATCTGTAAAGCAAGAGACGGAGGAGACATGGGTTCGATCCCTGGGTTGGGAAGATGACCTGGAGAAGGAAATGGCAACCTGCTCCAGTATTCTTGCCTGGAGACTCCCATGGACAGAGGAGCCTGGAGGGCTACAGTCCAAAGGGTTGCAGAGTCAGATAAGACAGACCGACTTGACTGAGCATGGATGGAGCTCTGTAAGTGGATATACATGAGACCCGTCCTTTTGCATTTGACAGTCCAAGACTGATTTTAAGTCTTCTTGGCTCTTTCGTCTCCCTCCATGTGTTAAAAATGCAAAGAAGACATACTTTCAGGATGATTAGCCATGTGTTGCTGCTGCTAAGTCACTTCAGTCGTGTCCGACCCTGTGTGACCCCATAGATGGCAGCCCACCAGGCTTCCCGTCCCTGAGATTCTCAAGGCAAGAACACTGGTGTGGTTGCCATTTCCTTCTCCAATGCATGAAAGTGAAAAGTGAAAGTGAAGTTGCTCAGTCATGTCTGACTCTTGGTGACCCCATGGACTGGAGCCTACCAGGCTCCTCCATCCATGGGATTTTCCAGGCAAGAGTACTGGAGTGGGGTGCCATTGCCTTCTCTGAGCCATGTGTTACCCTTTAAAAATTGGCAGTCAAGACCCTTAAAAAAAAGGTCCAGCTTAATAAAAAGTCACCACAATTCCAATTACATTTTGTTTTCTCACACTTGGAGCTTCCGTTACTTCTAACGTTAAAAAAACGAGATAAATTCGGTTCAGTCCTTTGCTCACTAAGCATGCAGTAGGCATCACTACACGCTGGGCCCTGGAGAAATCCAAGAACCTTGACGGCTCAGGGGAGGCAGCTGGTCAGTGGTGGCTGGAGGTCAGTGTGGGGAGGGCCCCAGAGGTGGGGGGGTGCTTCAAGGAGACAGTGCCACGTAGACTGCGGAGGGCAAGGGGCATCTTGGGGGCAGCACGGCAGGCACCCGTGGCTGTGAAGGTGGGAGGAAGGAGGTGTCAGGAGGGAAGGTAAAGGTGCGCCGTGCAGGGAAGGCCGTGGCTCACACTGAAGGGCACAGGACGGCCAGTGGAGGAGATGCTGAGCAGAACGGTTCCGCATCCAGGTGTGCTTTCCACAGTGACCACATCCGGAGCACATGTGTGGGGGCATCAGGGAGAGGACTGGAGAGGGCGCGACGCGGGGACCAGGGGCCTGAGCGAGGGGAGGTGTGGATGAGGGAAGCGACGAGGATGTGGTGACCAGCTGCACGCAGGGTCCGGACGTGGGAGGAAAGAGGGAAGAGGCCAAGGTGGAGGGGGTGGGGCCACTGATCAGACGGAGGCAGGGGGTGGGGCTGGGAGGAGGAAGAGGCTTTAGTTCAGTCTGGGGACCTGCGGGTCTTTCTGGAGGGAGGAGGGGTTTAAGAGACCAAGGGGAATCTGAACACGAGAGGAGGGGTGTGGACCAGAGATAACAGACTGGGTGAGCAGTGCAGAGATGGGTGGAACCTGAACCACACGGTGGGTGAGCGCTGGGGTCAGGAGCAGAAAAGAAGCAGGCAGAGGAGCATCCACGTCGTAGGGCTGACAGAAGCAGCTGGTCTGGGAAGAGCGGGAAGGGTGAAGGGGGGAGGGGTGACGGGGGAGGGGCTGGAGGGAGGGTGAGGGGTGAATGGGGCGGGGTGATGGGGGAGAGGAGGGGTGACTTGGAGGGGCTCAAGGGAAGGGGGAGCAGAAGAAGGAAGCAGATTAAGGGCAGGAACCCATTTACATTTAGTCCTTGGGGGGCTACTGCTAATCTGGATGGGACACCTTAGTTGGGGGCGGGTGTGCAGAAAAGGTCTCCCTCCCCCTTCCCCACAACAAGACTCCCACAGGGACAGGCGGCGCCCACCGTCTGTGAGGAGTTTTGGTCACGAAGCACAATATGCAGCAAAAAAAGGATGGGAGGGCAAACGAGATTCTTAAAGGAATCACTGATTGTTTACATTTATCACAAGGTCTCTCTCATCCCTGGCGTTTGAAATTTTATGAGCCTCAACTCTGCCAGCCAAGAAGGAAAGAAAACACAGACTCCCCAAGTCCCGCCCACCCCCAGGCTCACACTCGTGACTGCTCTTGGCTCAAGCATATGTAACATTAATCCTGGTATCTATGTGATCACCTTATCGCTGAATAGTTTTTGCCCCCACACCTCTTTGTCAGAAACTCCTTTTTATCCAGCGGCATCAGCTTCTTTTTTCTAAGACTATGAACCCAAGAGGGCAGGGACCTGATTTCCCCGCCTCACTTATAAAACTGAGCCCAGCATCATGAATAGACAGAGATGTGAACACACTTTTGGGGCGGTGGAGGACACTTTCAGTAATCTCTGATGCAATAAAGAACAAACCAACATCATCTTCCATAGTCAACCCTTAAAATGGGCTCCCTGACCTCATGAACGTCAAGGCTATGAGGCCTGGTCTGGGAGATGGAACTCTCTCTGGACTTTTGTAAAAGGACGGGAGCCGGGGCTGGATAACATCTTGAGAAGACCCTCCCTGGCCCTGCAAGCAGTGTTATCATAGGGGACAAATGAATCAAAGGTAACACATCCCCTAGACAACGTCAGGGTGATGACGAGAATTCCAAGCAGGCAATTTTCATCTCTGAAATTAATCTTTACAGTTAACATAGCCTGAGCTATGGTTTTTTCAGTAGTCCTGTACGGATATGACAGTTGGACCATAAAGAAGGCAGAGAGCCGAAGAATTGGTGCTTTTGAACTGTGGTGTTGGAGAAAACTCTTAGAGTTCCTTGGACTACAAGGAGATCCAACTAGTCCATCCGAAAGGAAATCAGCCCTGAATGTTCATTAGAAGGACTGATCCTGAAGCTGAAACTCCAATGCTTTGGCCACCTGATGTGAAGAACTGACTCATTTGAAAAGACCCTGATGCTGGGAAAGATTGAAGGCAGGAGGAGAAGGGGACAACAGAGGATGAGATGGTTGGATGGCATTACTGACTTGATGGACACAAGTTTGAGTAAGCTCCGGGAGTTGGTGATGGACAGGGAAGCCTGGTGTGCTGCATCCATGGGGTTGCAAAGAGTCAGACATGAACTTAACTGAGCCACAAGGACAGTACAGGTGCCAAGCAAGGAGGTTAGAAAACCCTGAGCCTGCTGAGCCCCCAAAGACAAATTTCATCATGACAAGGGAACTATCAAAGCAGAGGGAACAAAGTCAAGGTTCCCAGACATCACCTCTTCCCGGTCACATATTTATATCACTAAGCAAACACGGACACTGTATCTAAATTTTAAAACCAGGGAGCCAACATTCACATTCAGATCTACTTTAGCTGAGAAGCAGGTACTACTTCATGCCCCAGAGGCCTTAGAATTTCTCTGACTTTGCAGGAAGAGAAATTCTGTGGCTTCCCTGGTGGTTCTGACAGTAAAGCATCTGCCTGCAATGCGGGAGACCTGGATTCGATCCCTGGGTTGGGAAGATCCCGTGGAGGAGGGTGTGGCAACCCACTCCAGTACTCTTGCCTGGAGAATCTCATGGACAGAGGAGCCTGGTAGGCTACAGTCCATGGTGTCGCAAAGAGTTGGACACGACTGAGCAACTTCTCTTTTGCAGGAAGAGAGGCAGCTGTAACTGGGATTAGCTTCCTGGCGTGACACTAAGGCGCTGGTGATACAGTGAGATGGTGATGAACACCTGAAGCTCCTGATGGCCGTTTTCAACTGTCCAGCAAAGTTGTGGTGCAGCCTGTGCAGAAGCAAAGACTCTGAAAGTCAAGGGCGAGTGCGGGTGGCCGCCTACAACACATACCTGCCCAAAGTTCTCTTCATCAATGCAGAACATAAGGTCCAGTTCAGTTGGGTCATTTTCTAAGATCCATTTCAAAGAGTTGTAATATTCGCTATCCTATAAAGTTGAGACAAAAATTAAAATAAAGTATTTTTTTCAAAACAAACACTCATTTGACTTCTTTAAATGATTATGTTCTTCCAGTGTAATTCCATTCACAATCTCAAGAAATGCACTAGTTACTGATATCTTGTTTCCAGCTCTGCCCCACCCAACTCTCCCCTGCTGAGGGTTGTAGTTGGATCCCATTCTCTGAGAAGGGGAAGTGGCCTGCTCCGCAAGGCAGTCAGGAAATCATACAACTGGGCCTGTAGAGCTCAGTACACTCCCTGTCTTTTAAGAGTGAAAATATCAGAGGGAAGTAGGAAGGACAGAGAAAGCCCTAATTAAACGCCGGTGGTTTCAAGCTGTGCCGCTTCCTGGGCTTCTATCACTCTCTGCAAGTCACTGTGAGCAAAATTCAGAACACAGGCCCCAGAGCCTGGGCTCCAAGAAGGAAAAAGAGAATGTGGGCGCCTACTATCCCCGTGGGGGATAAAATTAATTTAGACTTGAAGAGAAACTTCTGTACTCCTAGCTTCCTCATTGCACAGTAACAAAAGCATAAAGCTTAAGTTAAAGGTGAGAGCTGAAGAGAAGCTTGAGATGGGTAAGGTGGATACGCAGAGCTACGGGCCCACAGAAAAACCAGCTGAGTGGCCTCGCATGCACGCTGGCCTTCTGCCCTCCCTCCATACCCAGAGGCTGTGCCGTGGGCCACGAGTACACGGCTCACGGACCCAACTCCACAGCACGCGCAGGCAGTGCAGCGGCAAGGCTGAGGGAAAAAGATGCTTCCTGATGGCCCCAGGGAAACCCTCCCCCGGCTCCCAACCCCGTGGAGGTGAACGGTGGGGTCACAGGTAAATTAAAAGAAAAACAGAAGCAGAGGATACTGGGAAAAGAGCATCGGATTTTGCTTTTACAGAAAATCCTTTCAGCTTTGAAAGAGTCAGCCTAGATTAAAAATGAGTAAGTTGAATGCAACATGAAAACCCAAATCAAAAGTCGGCAATTACTGTCTAATTTTTCATTCTTCTCCTGCAATGTAGTGGTCATTTACCCTTCTTCCATGTCTAGGATGACTTCAAATATTCTTCCCTTATCTACTGTTTGGCCTGGTCCCCTGCCATTTTTTTAGGTTGGAAAACAAAGGGATGACAGACGAGCCTGTAACCTGTTTGGCATTAGCAATTTCAATTTCAATGGGCAATGATGAGGTTTCTAGATGACCCTTGGTCTACCTAGTCCTGGGTAAGCAGAGGTAACTGAGTTGTGTGTGTGTCCACCGGAAATACCATGACTCTAGGAAATGTGAACAATGATTTGCTTATTTAAAAAGTTACAGAGATCAATTAACCTCTTGAACAACTAAATGTTCCCTGGTGCTCATACTGAATGAGGGTGCCCGTAAAAATCGCTGTGACTAGCACATGGCCTCAACTCCCTTTCTATAAAGCACAAGCAGCTCACGATGTCCACTGGAGTAACCCGTGTTTACTCACCACAGATTCCATGTCATTCAGAGTTATCTGCTTTCCCAGCATCATTTTATAAAACGGTCGAATGAAGAAACCTAAAACGTGGGGAAAACTGGGTTAATTTCAAATCTTTGATGATGCTGTGCATCAGGGCACAAACTAAAAACTAACCCGCTTTCATGTGAACGAGACACCAGGGCAGAAGAATCGAGGGCTCTCTGCAGCCAGACATGGGCCTGGTGTGCACGGGGGTGGGGAGCGGACGGGGAAGCCGGGCAGTTACACTAACAGGGATGGCCCAGCGGAGAGTGGAGGCCAGAAAGGCTGCTGTGAGACGGCCAATGAGCTTCAAGCACAGGCAGGAACCTGCAGTGCAAATGCGCGTGTGCCCGGGGCGAGAAAGGCACTCCTGGCTGGGGGGGATAAGGCGGGGGCTCGCCGGGACAGTGGCACAGGGTGCCCTGGCTGGCAGGCCAGGAGGGACTGGGTAGTGGACACAGCGCTCCCACGAGGCACTGCAGAGTCTGGGCTGCTGCCCAGGGGCCAGGGGTCACCAACACGCCAGGAGGGAATCCTGTCTGCGTGTCAGTGTCATCACTGGCGCCGTGGTGGGGAGAGGAGGACAGGGTGAGAAGGGAGCGTGGGAGACCGTGGAGGAGGCTGTGCGGCCTTCTGGGGGAGGAGGGGGCCTGAGCAGGGCGATAGCAGTGAGGAACACCCCCCGTGGTTCCACAGGGGCCCCCCACACCCGTGCCAGGCCGGCCTGCGCTGCACGCCTCTCAACAGGACGCGGGAACCTCGGTCCCCCTCCTCAACCTTCAACCCCCATCCTCAGCCCGCCCCAGGTCTCCCCAGGCACCCACCCCCGGCAGCAGCTCCTGCCCCCTCGGGCTCAGTGTAGCCCTAAGACGAGGCTCAAACCCCACCGGTGTCTGGGGAGGGAAGAAGGTGAGGCCCCAGATGGGGCTAGGGGGCCGACACTGACATGCTGCGTCTCTGCTCTGCCTCCAAGGGCAGTCACGGTCTTAAGGAGCACCTTCGTTATGGGCAAAGCATTAAGAAAAGAATCCATTGATTTACAGAGAACCAGTGAGAATCTTCTGCTTAAAATCTATGATGTGAGTAAGACACCTCATGATAGACCACAGAGAACACTGTCTTATTACCTTCAACACTTTTAAAAATAACTTACCATCTAGAAGTTTCCCATGAAATACTGCCAGCCCAGCAACTCTTCCAATGAAAGTGAAATAGGACAAATGATCTTCATTACAGAGGCCTGAATTGGGATTGATCTGAAGTGTGTAGTTGTCCCTTTTGGGGAGGAAGAGAGAAAAAAGAAATGTAATCAAATCAATCAGTCCTAAAGGAAATCAAACCTGAATAGTCACTGGAAGGACTGACGCTCCAATACTTTGGCCACCTGATGCCAAGAGCCAACTGAGTAGAAAAGACTCTGATGACGGGAAAGACTGAAGCCAAAAGGAGAAGGGGGTGACAGAGGATGAGACAGTTAGACAGCATCACCAACTCAATGGCCGTGAATTTGAGCAAACTCTGGGAGATGGTGAAGGACAGGGGAGCTTGTCCATGAGGTTGTAAGGAGTTGGACACTATTTAGCGACAGAACAATAGCAAAAGAAATGCAAGCATCTGAATTTTCTGTCTCTGCCTGTCAATAGGCTTTCAGACAGATGAGGTGAAAAAGCTAGAGAACAGGGTTTATTCAGAGGTTAGCCTCTTTCCATGACCAAGGACGGAGATCTACTGGAGCTGGTGCGCATGCCCTGTTAAGGTAAACCTAAGGAACTGTGGACATCTGACTGTGCTGACTGACAAAAACGTCAGTTTCTTACGGTTCGGCCGAGTACCTTTGGAAGATGAGAAACAGCACAGACCACAGGGGCTCGACAGGGACTCCCTGCCACAGGAGTGCTTAGGTAAGGAAGAGGGTCTGCGGCCATACTCCTCTGGAGGGGCTCGACAGGGACTCCCCACCACAGGAGTGCTTAGGTAAGGAAGAGAGTCTGCAGCCAGGCTCCTCTGGAGGCCACTCTGGGATGTGGGTGAGGTGTGGGTGTGGTCTTTGATCCTCTCCTTTTTCATGGCTTTTATCAGTTTTACAAAATGGGAAATTCTTGGCCAGAGCACTGAGAAGAATACCGAGGCTGCTCTTTTCAAACAGCCCTCAGGAGACTGGCACCAGGGGGAAGACGTGGGAGAAGTCTTGGCCCCAAAGAGCACAGGCTGCTTCTCAAGGTCGACGACTCTCCTACTGAGGGACTGGGCCCAGCCTGAGGCTTTGGAGAAGCCACAGCCTGGAGGATGAGACGGGCGGCCTTGTGCGCAGCTTGATTCCCAAGAAAGCCTGAGTCTTCACGCCCGGCAGTGGTGAAACCCTAATGCAAGGGGAAGGCAGGGCCTCACCTCACAGGCCCAGGACAGTCCTCTGGGTCCTAAAGGACGGATCCTCAATTTCCCTTTAAGTAGTACAATGTCAGAAAACTATTCCTGTTCATGAGACAATGACCTTCTGAATTGTGACAGTGACAAATTCCCCGAATTAGCATAACAAATGAACAGTGCTGTTCTTTACGATAAGTACCCAACACATTTTCCATTTCAATTACATGAACCCAACAGACAAGGGAAGAATTATTTTTGGGTGTTCACATTGTACAGTATTTCACTGTGTGGAGCCAGAGTCTGTTCTAGGCGTCCGGGAGGAGGGTGGGCGGGGCTGAGGTCGGCAGTGTTCATTCACCTCACACGAGGGAGCGGCTTACTCTCTCGTCATGTGCTTTGTTGCTCAGTTATGTCTGACTCTTCACAACCCCATGAACGGTAGCCCACCAGGCTCCTCTGTTCATGAGGATTCTCCAGGCAAGAATACTGGAGTGGGTTGCCATGCCCTCCTGCAGGGGATCTTCCAAACCAAGGGATTGAACCCAGGTCTCCCGCATTGCAGGCAGATTCTTTACTGTCTGAGCCACCAGGGAAGCCCAAAAATACTGGAATGGGTAGCCCATTCCATCTCCAGGGGAATTTTCCTGACCCAGGAATCAAACCGGGTTCTCCTGCATTGCAGGCAGCTCCTTTACCAGCTGAGCTACCAGGGAAGCCCACTCTCCCATCATCTCATCTCTCTCATTTATTCATGAGGAATAAACCTGTCTCAGTGGGGGACACATTCTGAAATGCACTCCAGACACTTACGTTGCCGAATACTCGAAGAGGCCGTAGTAAGGGTTGAACATCTCCTTGGACAGTAGGAAGAACCACTCTCTGGCCACGCCCCCGTAGTCCAGACCTTTCTCCGATTCAAACTCAATCCACAGCCTAGCTTTCAGGACATCTGGTCTTTTCACAGACATGATTCTCCGATAGGACTCTTCAAATATGTTATTTCTGTGAAGTTTCATTTCAAACCTATTTGGAATATCCGCCTAAATTAAAGGAAAAAACAAAAACAAAAAAACGGACACACAGTCAGAGAGTAAATACACACCTGACTTCCTAACAGAAAAACAACGAGCAGAAATGATGGCAGCCTTCGAATAAACAATCAGGGACAAATGGCTCCAACTGGGACTCTGCCCTTTCTAGATTTTTCTTCACAGACAGAAAGCCTCCTACGTCAGGAGGAGACACACAGCACCCACGAGCAGCTGTCATCCACTGAGTCAGCAACACGTGCTGCGGAGGAAACTACGCTGAGTAGAGACAAATCATCCTGTCCCGCTTTTATGAGCAACTGAGGGGCCCTTATCCACCCGCTGACAACTGAAACACGGTCAGCGCTCTATATTGTTTCAGTCAAAGAAAGGGACTTCAGTCCAGATGATTAAAACCCATAGACAATCCCCACCTAGCCAGGCTGGGATGACTCTGAGCCCTGGTAGGGGCTCCGGCTGCAGGCGTGGGTCCACGATGCTTAGAAGCTAATTCTATTGCCAGGGTGGGGGTGGGCAGACTCTCATGATCAGGCCAAGGGCCACAGCTATTCAACGGTAAACGTGAAAATTAAAAGGCACTTGACTGAAGTTGTGAATAACTGCTTCCTGGCTAAGCAGGCCCCGGGTCGGCTCTGTTATAACAATGGATTTGCAGAGTCGGTTTCCAGGCAGAAGGTACCGTGGAGTTTAAGTGCCAGAGTGAGACAGGGTGGGGCCCTCAGAGTCGTCACTTATCCTCAGAAGAAACGCAGGTGACTCACAAAGCAACACGGGAATTCCACGGGTTCAAATTTGAGTCATTCTGAAACGGAGGCACCCAGGAGCTCCTTTTTCTTAAATTTTTTTTTTCCAGGAGCTCCTTGATTCGGGGTGATGGAAAAGAGAACAAAACCCTTAGGGGAGCTCCCCGAGGCGGAGGCTGGGTTCCAGGCATCCCCAGTGCCTAACCCACAGCAGAGTGGGGAGAGGGCATAACTGAGGGAGTGGAGCGGGCTGGGGCAGGCGGGCGGGAAGCACAGGCAGACAGGGAGATCTGAGCTGTGGGAGACACACCCCTTTTCCCAGTGAGCCGAAGCCAATCAACAGTGACCTGTGCGAAAACACCCCAGAAAGTGAAGGCACAAAATGAGGAGAAGACTGGGAAAATCCTCACCAGACAGGTGAAACCAAAGTGAAACAGAAAACACAGTGTTAAAGGATCTGGGGAGATATGTCAGTAGAAAATATAATATTATAATTTAAAACACTGCCTACAAAAAGCCTTACAAGATTTCTTGGTTTTGCCAGAATCTTAATGGGTTTCCCAGTGAGAAGTTTTACTCTGAAAATGACATTTGGTCTTAATATGCCAGAATATTATAAATTATATTTATGTTGTACATATTGGAATTTAAAGGGACAGACTTGAACATTTTTATAATTATAAATTGAACATTTATAATTTATAAATTTATAATTCATATTTAATAAAACCAAGGTTTTATTAAATAGGGTAACCATAAGCAACTGCATAGGCTTCTCCAAATTTTTTCACTTGGTCCTGAATTATTGTATATCTCATAAAATCATTTCTTTTTATGTATTACATAAAAAATTACCTTCAGGTGATTTAATATGTTTTGAGTTGGCCAAAATGTTTTTCTGAAAGATGATATGGAAACACCCGAAGAAACTTTTTGGCCAACCCAATAATACTAAGTTAATATTCACTTAGAAAGATGGTAACAATAACCCGGTGTACGAGACAGCAAAAGAGACACTGATGTATAGATCAGTCTTATGGACTCTGTGGGACAGGGAGAGGGTGGGGAGATTTGGGAGAATGGCATTGAAACATGTATAATATCATGTATGAAACGAGTCGCCAGTCCAGGTTCGATGCACGATACTGGATGCTTGGGGCTGGTGCACTGGGACGACCCAGAGAGAGGGTATGGGGAGGGAGGAGGGTTCAGGATGGGGAATGCGGGTATACCTGTGGCGGATTCATTTCAATATGTGGCAAAACTGATACAATATTGTAAAGTTTAAAAATAAAATAAAAAAAAAAAGGAAATTCAGATCGGAGATCCAGGTGGATTAAAGTGCAGTGAAAAAAGGAAAGTAGCATTTTTGGTATAGACATAAAAGTAAGAAACAAGTTCTCACTGAAGTAATTTTGGTAACTTACGAATGACTAAGGCAACATTTTTGGAAGACATGTACTCACAGGTTTCTTTAATTTCTTTCTAAAGTAGTCATATTTCTGCTTAAATTCTCTGGAGTAAGGAACAGCCTGGAAGACAAATGTATACATATAGATAATATGAACAATGCAATTGAAATTTTATGTACACGAAGCCGACATTCAGAAAGTTTCATGAATCGTGAGCCTTAGAATTGTCACTCCTCATATGATCACTGAAGTTTACATGATGTCTACACACCACATGGGAAGTTCTAGAAATGATTAAGACCATTCAGCACTGACTGAGGCTTTCATCCCTGAAAACAATATGGATGTTCAAGAAATCACTTAGAGATATTATCAGTTCAGTTCAGTCACTTAGTCGTGTCCGACTCTTCGCGACCCCATGAATTGCAGCACGCCAGGCCTCCCTGTCCACCACCAACTCCCAGAATTCGGTCAAACTCATGTCCATTGAATTGGTGATGCCATCCAGCCATCTCATCCTCTGTCGTCCCCTTCTCCTCTTGCCCCCAATCCCTCCCAGCATCAGAGTCTTTTCCAATGAGTCAACTCTTTGCATGAGGTGGCCAAAGTGCTGGAGTTTCAGCTTTAGCATCATTCCTTCCAAAGAATACCCAGGGCTGATCTCCTTTAGAATTGACTGGTTGGATCTCCTTGCAGTCCAAGGGACTCTCAAGAGTCTTCTCCAACATCACAGTTCAAAAGCATCAATTCTTCGGTGCTCAGCTTTCTTCACAGTCCAACTCTCACATCCATACATGACCACTGGAAAAACCATAGCCTTGACTAGGCAGACCTTTGTTGGCAAAGTAATGTCTCTGCTTTCCTTTCAAGGAGTAAGCGTCTTTTAATTTCATGGCTGCAATCACCATCTGCAGTGATTTTGGAGCCCAAAAAAAGAAAATCTGACACTGTTTCCCCATTTATTTACCATGAAGTGATGGGACCAGATGCCATGATCTTCGTTTTCTGAATGTTGAGCTTTAAGCCAACTTTTTCACTCTCCTCTTTCACCTTCATCAAGAGGCTTTTGAGTTCCTCTTCACTTTCTGCCATAAGGGTGGTGTCATCTGCATATCTGAGGTTATTGATATTCTTCCCGGCAATCTTGATTCCAGCTTGTGCTTCTTCCAGCCCAGAGTTTCTCATGATGCACTTTGCATAGAAGTTAAATAAGCAGAGTGACAATATACAGCCTTGACATACTCCTTTTCCTATTTGGAACCAGTCTGTTGTTCCATGTCCAGTTGTAACTATTGCTTCCTGACCTGCATATAGATTTCTCAAGAGGCAGGTCAGGTGGTCTGGTATTCCCATCTCTTTCAGAATTTTCCACAGTTTATTGTGATCCACACAGTCAAAGGCTTTGGCATAGTTAAAAAAGCAGAAATAGATGTTTTTCTGGAACTCTCTTGCTTTTTCCATGATCCAGCGGATGTTGGCAATTTGATCTCGGGTTCCTCTGCCTTTTCTAAAACCAGCTTGAACATCTGGAAGTTCACGGTTCACATATTGCTGAAGCCTGGCTTAGAGAATTTTAAGTATTATGTTACTAGCGTGTGAGATGAGTGCAATTGTGTGGTAGTTTGAGCATTCTTTGGCATTGCCTTTCTTTGGGATTGGAATGAAAACTGACCTTTTCCAGTCCTGTGGCCACTGCTGAATTTTCCAAATTTGCTGGCATATTGAGCGCAGCACTTTCACAGCATCATCTTTCAGGATTTGGAATAGCTCAACTGGAATTCCATCACTTTCACTAGCTTTGTTCATAGTGATGCTTTCTAAGGCCCACTTGACTTCACATTCCAGGATGTCTGGCTAGGTGTGTGATCACACCATCATGATTATCCTAACTTACCTAACCCATGCCTAAGGTCAGAGGCGGTGGCTGGGAGGAGCAACCCCACGTCTGAGAGATATTATACATAAACTAAATAGACTTTCCATGTGACTTCTGTCTGAATGTGCATCAAGGTGCATTGTAATCTTTTTATGGATTGTAGTTTAGATACGTTATTGGCTACCATATATTTTAACACACAACTCCAAATGAGCTGCACTGTCATTTAGAAAAGACTAACTGTGCTTTAACAATATTTGGGAGAAAAAGTTAACAGCAGAAAGGCAAGTGAACTGATTCTCTTGTCAAGGAATAAAAAACTGAGTAGACAGCATGCTGGAAACATCCTCATTTTAGGAGCTGATTATTTAGTGGTTGTGGGCAAGGATCTCTTTAGATCTGGAAGGCTGTATCTATGGAGCAGAGGGATGATACACAGAAGTGAGCTCGGTAACTGAGCTAACGTTATTCATTCTGGGATCTCTTCAGGTAAAGCAGTATCATTTCTATATCGTCATTCAAATATTCCCTACTTGTTACATTGTCAGGTAGCTTGTAGTATCTGAGAGCCCTGACTTCAAGCTGTTGAAAAGGCTTACAATTCTTTTTCTGAAGCAGAAAGGATTGGCTTTTGCATACACACAGACGAAACTGGACAGCCTGACACTCAGAACAACTCCTTGCTTTCTGGAGCAGAGTGTGAGTCTGGGCAAGGATACTTCTGCTGGTATCATTTTGGACTGCATTAATGAAATATACCGATCTTTTGCAAAGGGTTTCCAGACTCCAGACCTTATGCCTTGGCCACACTTATTCCTGACCAGAAAAAGCGAAAATGAAGAGCAAGAGTTTCTTCCCTTTGTACTGCCTAAAGACATGACCACACAGACAATAACTAGGCCAAAACAAAAATAAGTAACTGCCGTCACAGAAAACCATGATCATGTCAGTATTCTGCCTTGTAATTCAAGAGCAAAAGACATTACATTTATGTGTCTTAAGAGCATTTTGAAGACAACTGGCTGCCGAGGGGGAGAGGCAGAGAGACAGACTAGAGGTTGGGGTTGGGAGATGCAAACTGTTACACCTAGAAACGATAAACAACAAGCACAGGAACTATATTCAATATCCTGGTATAAATCATACATAGTTTATATATGTAACTATACATACATATTTATACATACACTCAGTGTGTGTATAACTGAGTCACTGCCGTACTGTGGAGACTGGCAATACTGCAGATCGACCATACTTCAATTAAAAAACAAAGACAACCTACACCACCTATGGTTTGTTCTTCATTTTTAGTTTTTAAGCCAGTCTTTGTTTACTTCTCCACTGAACATCAGACTTGACTATATATCATATTTATTTTGGACGGTGTTTAGTCTGATGAAATAATGTATGAATTTTGATTCCAGAAAAGGTAGAGATTTTATCACCATCTGGACAACCACCAACATAAGGAAATGGATACAATGGTCTGACATAAGCCAATAAAGACATTATCATGCTTTTTGCTCTGTAGCTTTTTTAGAAGCTACTGTGAGCAACGGGCAATAAAAGCTAAATGAATACCTAAGTAAATGCAAGGCAGGCAAATGACAGAATTCCTCTTACATGAGGTGGTTGGGGAAGGCGGCTCTGGGAAAGAGAAACCTGAGCAGAAACGAAAGTGATAGGAGAGAACAAACCATGACAGTGAAGTGTCAAAAGGAAAAGTATTTGTCTGAGGTTCTCAGGTATGATCAGCTGTGATAGAAGAAAATTAAGCCTGGAAAAAAAAAAAGATTTCCTTTTATGGTTTCCGGCCAGCTTCAGAAGCCCAGATTTGTAGGACAGACTCCCTGCCAGCTAGCTCTGTCACATGACCTCTCTACTCTCGAATGCTTGCTCAGTGAAGTCCAAGGACTCAACTAGTCAAATTTTAAGGCTCTTCCATTTCCCCAAATATGTCATTCCCAGTAATTATTTTTTGTTTCATCTGCAAACACTGAAAAAAGGCTTGAACATTCATCACTGTGCATCCAAGTCCGACAGTATCTTAAATGACAAGTTTCCCAAGGAATGTATTTCAAAGTGTTGCCCCCAGCCCATGGTACCTCCACCCCTGTCTGGCTTATAATCTGCTAGCTGCTGACTAGCTGTGGGTGGAAATCAGTGCTGAGATATTTCTGGCCTTTCTTCTTTTGAGGAGATGATGCATGAAAGCTAAGAAATCTTCCTCCTCCTCTAATACTCGTATTTTCTCTCTAGGGGTCGTTCTTATAATGGCTTTTTATATCCTTCTCCTAAAAAGATTCCAACAATGTACCAGGATAAAGACATCCATTAACTGCAGCCTCTGAAGAGAATGACATTTCTTGTATCGGACAGGCCAATTTATTTATTCTCTTGTGAAAATCTGGCATCTTATTTTCTTATCCACAACATAACTTTTACATAAACCTATTTAAATAATGAAGGTATCCGTTGATTAAAGCTACCCTCTATTAAATAAGGTTTCTTTTTTGAAGAAAATGAAAATCTGACGCTGTGTAAGTGGGTTCTCAGTATTTGCATGCATCATTGTCCACTACTGACCCTGGAGCTCCTGGCAGAGAAGGGTCCGGGCCTGACACAGAGACGTTGGTAGGGCCAGAAGAGCTGAGGCTCCGGCCTGGATTCTGACGCGGACTTTAACTTTCAGCCACACAAGTAGCTTCTGAAAAAGTGGGAATCACAACTACTTCCCTACCATCCTGAGGGGATTGCTGTGAGTTTCAAAGCAGTTGGTTATATAAAGTTCTTGAACAGGTACAAAGCATTACACAAGCATGAGATAGTGCTCTTAAGAGAAGCAAGTATGAACAGCACTTCACATTTCCAGGGCCTTTAATGGTGACGCCTGGCATACCAAGAGCATACTGAATCACAATAATGTCACAGAAGGGTCCCTTCTCCCCCAGTATGTAGACATTTTTAAAACCTGGGAAAAAGAGAGAAACTCTAGGTACCAGATAGGCAGAAAGACTCAAAATTGTAGAACTGGGGTTTGGACCCAGCCTTGGCACTTGGGCTTGAGTTTTTAATCCTCACATGGGCACACAGAACATGGCCTACAGTCTGTATGACCCAGGGGATCAGAACACGGCTCCCTGCACAAGACCCTCATCCGAGAAGCATACAAGAAAATTCTACCCACAGGCCTGGGGAAGTTGCAAGGAAGCTTACCTTCCGTCTGGGATCATAACTGGGAGAAAAATAATAAACAAATCCAGACCTCTAATAAACTCAGACTCCAAGCCTATACACCAGAGTGAGTATGAGACCCACAGTTATAGTAACTAAGGGTGCATAAATATAAACTAAACAGTAAACAGTTAGTACAGTTCAGGACATATGAAAGACCCATAAGATAAAAAAAAATGAGTACATATGCACTTAAAAACAAAAATTAGACACTGAACTTGACAATCACCTACCACTGAGGAGAGTTTACAGACGAGTGGGAGATTTAATCCCACTAAGACCAGAGGTAACAATAAATATAAAAGAGGCTATGAGATAAGTATTCAAGAGTGATTTAAAAGCTGCAAGTATGGGTAGAAAAATAAATAAAAGCAAAGAACAGGACAGAATAACAGTAACTAAAAAGGGCAAGCAAATTTTAAAAGATCAAAGAGAACTTTGAGCAATTAACTCAGTCACTGAAATAATAGACATAATGAACTGATAGAGAGTAGATGATAAAAAGCTTAAAAGGTAATTAACTGGGAGAGCTGAGCCTGCAGTATGGCAATAAGACAGACAGAAGATAGACAAGCTCAGAAATAAGACAGAATATGAAATTGAATCAAATACCTGGTATGAGTTACTGACACAGATAATAAAAATGGAACAGGTGCAACGTGCAAAGGAATAACTGTGGGGAACTTTCCCAGATAAAGGAAAGATGCTATCCCCACGAGGAAGAATCATGATAAATCCAAAGTAGAATAAATAAAAACAAACGTACACTTACATTCATGATAGTAAAATTGTAGAAAGTTAAAGACAGAGAAAAATTAAAAATCACTGGAGAAAAGAGAGATTTACTCATCAAAAAATGACAATCAGATTGACAACAAACTTCTCATCATCAGTTATGGAGGCTGGAAGAGGAAAAAAACAACTTCAAAGTACTGAAGGAAAGTAACTGTTGAGCAAGAACCCTGCAGTCAGCTAAACTATCATTTGACAGACAGGTAGGTAAGCCCCTTCTCTCACACTCTCACTGAAATTGCTGACCGAGCAGAGGTTCTCAAACTTGGGAGGGCATCAGAATCCTTGCGGGGCGGGGGGTGGGGTTAAAATATAGACTGCAGGGCCCACACCAAAGTTGCTGATTTTCAGTAGGTCTGGGTTAGGACCTCAAAATGTGCATTTCTAATAAGTTTCTGAATGGTTCTGACTCTGTTGATCTATAGGCTACAGTTTTAGAATCATGAACTAGAAGTTAAACTTCATTAAGGAGAAAACTTAACCTGGAAAAAAGTAAATGCAAGAACCAAGGGTAGACAAAGAAATTTGATTACATATAAGTAAATTAAACAAACATTGACAGTTAAAAAAAAAAAGAAAAAGAAAATGTTAACGATTATTTGGCAAGTTATTGGTGCTTCCCTGGTAGCTCAGCTGGTAAAGAATCCGCCTGCAATGTGGGAGACCTGGGTTTGATCCCTGGGTTGGGAAGATCTCCTGGAGAAGGGAACAGCTACCCACTCCAGTATTCTGGCCTGGAGAATTCCATGGACTGTATAGTCCAGGGGGTCACAAAGAGTTGGACAGACTGAGTGATTTTCACTTTCATTTGGCAAGTTTAAAGATAAAGTAGTTTTAAAATTCCTTTGAACAATGGAATGTGGGACTGAGAAGAACAGCACTTAAAAAATTTTTTTTATTTTATATTTTATTTTATATTAAGGTATAGCTGATTAACAATGCTTTGATAGTTTTAGGTGAATAGCACAGGGACTCAGCCATACATATACAAGAATCCACTTCCCCCCAACCTCTCCTCCCTTTCAGTCTGCCACAAAACACTGAGCAGAGTTCCCTGTGTTATATAGTAGGTCCGAGTTGGTTATCCATTTTAAATACAGCAGTGTGTATATGTCCATTCCAAACTCCCTAACTATATCTTAGTTTGTTCGCTAAGTCTGTGAGTCTGCTTTTGTTTTGTAAGTAAGTTCATTTGCATTATTTCTTTTTAGGAGAACAGCACGAAAGTTCCCCAGAGTTGTATATTATCCAGGAAGAGAGACAGAGATTAATTTTGACATTAAGTCAAGTATGTTGGTTAAAAGTTTTAATGTGAGCACTAAAAGAACAGAAATAGAGAATACAACTTCCAAGTATAGAAAATGAGAGAAAATAAAGACTATTCTATCAGTCCAGCAGAAAGTAACAAGAGACAGAAAAGTTAAGAGACAGAAAAGATATATTAAGCAAATACTAGAGAAGCAGAGTGAACACAGTGACTGACGAAGCCACAATCGTCATGAGAGATTCTGACCCAAACTGACTTGATTACACTTGAAAAGCCAGGAAAAAAGTCATGATGGAAATGGATACTTTGAACACTACAGACTTGATCTAACAGGCATATAAAGAACTCTATACCCAGGGAAGACAGAATATACATTCTTTTGAAATACAAAAAGAGCAGTAACAAAAAATGGTCAAGCTTCCAAAGAAGTTTCAGATATCTAACAATATTCCCCAGACAATATTCTCTGACCATAATTAGTAAGAAAGAGGTAAAAACCCTCCCAAACTCTTAGAAACTAAAAAGTTTATTCTAAATAACTTATAAGCTAAGGACAAAAAGAAATCATTGTGGAAATTCCCAAAAATTTAGAACTGAATTAAAACAAAAATCACTTATCTACACTAAGGTGATGATTACCTAAAAAAACATGCTCTCACTGGGAGAGATACCACTACCTATAATTAAAGAGTAAACAAATGTCTTTTATTAGAAAATAAAGAAACAAAGATCTTCCCTCATAGTAAATCTATCTGGATTTATGATGCTAAATAATTTCCAATAGTAATGAATAAAAACTAACAAAGTTGCATGAAGACAGATGATCAGTAATTGATAGATACTTGAAAAGGCTTCAGAATTATTCAAAAGTCCTCTGCTGCTTGAAAAACAGCACCGTTTCTTGAATTTTCCTTGTTTCTCATGATGGAGAAGGGAAAATACTACTCTGACTTATTGTGACTGTGAATATATCAAAAGGAACCATGGCAGTAAGGCAGGTATTTGTTAAACTACATGAAGAGTAGCTGATGTCTGTTTTGACACAGGTATTATTAGGCATTTTGCATTAACCAGCAGCAAAGCAGCTGAACAAATCCAACAAGTAGCTAAAGGGAAGTCAGGCATCAAGGTGCATTTGCCCTGTATTATCATCTAAGTTTTCAAATGGACATAGAATTCAAAACATGATTTGGAATGAATCAGATTAAAGTCACAAAATTAGTATTAAAAAGATTTTTTTGATGTGGACCATTTAAAAAGTTTTTATTGAATTTGTTATATGTTTTGGTTGTTTGGTCTCGAAGCCACATGGGATCTCAGCTCCCCAACCACGGGCTGACCCTGCACCCTCCGTACTGAAGGTGAATCCTTAAACAACTGGCTACCAGTGACGTCCTCAAAACTGGTATTTGCAATACACCTCTTGGTCTCTTAGCTCAGCACTCAATGTAACAAACTTTACTTCCTTTAGCTCTTCTAGTTTTTAAAAGATCCTCCAGTTTGTAATCTTCTGCTGACTCCAGCATGGTTCCTACAATTTCAACAGTCCCTCCCTGTACGTATGTAACCACTGACAGAAGACTGGTGCATTCTCTGTGACCACTGTGGCCTATTCCAGGCTCCGCCCAGGTGTCTGAACAGGTACTTTTTAACTGCTGAATGACAGGCAGACTATCTGCCTGATGAACATACGTGAGGGGGCTATTAGTGGGTCAGCAGAGGTAAGGATTCTTAACTCTACCAGCTCTGGAGCTCAGTTACAATCTCACCAAATCTCTGCAGATTTTTAGAGCCGGAAGAGATTCAGAATCCAATTTAAATTTGTTAGCATGCATATACTACCTGTGGCCTCAAGAAATGTCAAAACTCTACAAATCCAGGACCAGGTTTTGCTTCATATAAAAAGGAAGGGAGGACATTTTGGTTGTTGTATTTTAATCTACCCTCCTATAAAACACAAAAGAAAATGCTTAGTTTTGTTACCGCTAGCAAGTCATGTTCTCTTCCTTTACATTGAAAGCTCTATGAACAGGCTAATGCAGCAATCAATGTCTCACCCAGAAATTCCAGGAAGGAGGAGATGGGAGTGATGTTAAATTTCCCAAGGACACCAGTCAGGCCCTTGGTACCGAGGGAGGCAGGAATACACAAGAAATATGTGCTTAGATGCAACCAAAATACACTGAAGAGTCAGAACTTTAGAATACTGACCGGACCAGTAATAGCTGGGTTCTGCAGTCTTGGGTCTTCCCACTGAGTAATTTTGCTATCTGAAAATATTGAAAAGAAATAAAAAGGCTTATTAGTTCAAATCTATTTCACGTTAAAAAAATGTTTTAGAAAGAATTATTTCTGGATTTTCCAAAAGCTGCCCAGTTCCCCATCCTGACCCCCAAAGATAAACAGCTTAGTATTTCAGGGTTAGAACAGAACAATAGGCCCCTCTGATACTGGCTAGTTAAAAACAACCAATCAAAAATGCACAACTAAAGTACAGCCATTTATTCACACTTTCTGGCAAACAATCTGCTGGAATTTCAATTATAAACCCCTGTTTCTTCAAGGATTTATAACTTGATCTTGATTTTCATTTAATTTTTAAAAAGGCATAAAAATTCTTAGTCCCCCCAAAGTTAACATGGAGACATGATTTTTTCTCTATTCCCTTTATTTATGGTGCTGCACACTGCTTTTGATGAAAAATCCTGAACAAATGAATAATCCATTACATGTTTCACTCCGATGCACAAAAAAATCAAAACAGCTAAGGCAAGCTGAAAAAATGAGAATTAAATACAGCAGAGGGGGATGCCAGAGAAAAGATTCCCTTCTGGCCAAGCTGGAGAGAAGTGGTTCTTTCTTCCAAATGAGTCAGTGTCAGCGAGACTGGTCGATGGCACCTATACCACCGTTTCAGTGGTAAAGGGGGAAACAAACAGCTACCCACTCACTCGGGATTTGTGACGGTGCGTTTGGCTCAGTTGGTAAAGAAGCTGTCTGCAATGCAGGAGGCCCAGGTTCAATCCCTGGGTGGGGAAGATTCCTTAGAGAAGGAGATGGCAACTCGCTGCACTATTCTCACCTGGAGAATCCCACGAACAGAGGAGCCTCTCGGCGCACTACGGTCCATGGAGTCGCAAAGAGTCGGACACGACTGAAGCAACTTAGCAAATATTAACTAAAATGACTTTATGGATCGCTGTGTGTGTTGGGGGGGCAGGCAGGGATGGACTCACATGAAGGATATGGGGAGGGGAGCCAGGGGAGTTTTAGGAAATCTAAGTTGGCTTTAAAAAAGGGAAATTACTGGTTTGAGAAGAATATGCTATTTCTGGTATACGTAGTAAGTGGACCGATAAGAATAACTAAAATATTTGGTTTCAGTGACTATCCCAGGAATTTTTTGAAGTCTAGTATGGTAACCAGAGCAGTGGCAAAGTATTAAAATAAAACCACCAAAGCACATGACAATTGCAGATTCTAACAATTCGGTAGGAAAGTTACATGAAATATTTAAATGTTTTAGAGAATGCTGATGGACGTAAAAGGCATTTTTGGGTTCCTTACTTTGAAAACAGAAGTTTTCAGAAAGTAAGAGGTGCTACTGTGATGCAGAACAAGAAAAAAGAAAACCAAACAAAGGAGAAATACAGCTGAGTAAAAACTGCCTGGGACCATATATAGACTGGGCACCATTATCAAAGCAGAAAATAATGAACTGCTACCTACATATGACAACTCCCGCTCTGTCCAGATGGCAACACTGAGCTGTCATCCTTGACACCTGCATCTGGATTTCCCATGAGTAACACCTCAAACCCAACTCTGCCAGAGTCGAAGCCATAATCTTCCAACACCAAAGCGGTTCACAGAACCTTGTCTTCCTTGCTAACAGCATCACGATCCATTCCTGGTGCAAATCCGAACCTGCCACCCCCCTGTCCTCCCCTCAACCTTTCACCACGGTGGTCACCACTGTTCCCACCTCTCGCTGAAAAGGCTTCTCTGTGGAGCACTTGCCTCTCCATGCACTTCTCTCAAGGTTTCCCTGGTCTAGGCTCACTCACCTCTGTTCAGAACTTCCTTTACAGCTTTGCCAAGAGACTCTTTCTAGAGAACAAATTTGACCATGTCAGTCCCTTCTGGATAGTCCCTCCGGTGCTCCGGTCTGGCTGCGGAAGGGACCCAAGTCCTGACACCTGGCAGGCTCCTGCTGAACTTGACCCTGTGTCAGGCTGGCTCGTTGCACGCTGGCGGCTTGCAAGCCCACTGTGCTTCTCTAATCACGGTGCCACCCACTTTCTCCCTCCTGAAACCTCTCTTTGTTGGGCATGCCCGACTAAACCGCACTCATTATTTTGGATCCACTGGAAACGTCACCCATTCCACAAGGTCCTTCTCTTGCAGCCTCCCTCCCCACCTGGAGCCCAGCACTTGGACAGAAGAACAGGCTCACTCCCCTAAGGCAGCACTTAAATACCTCCTGGCACTCCCAACCTACTCGAGCTGAGCCCAAGGCGGACAGGGTCCGCGTGCTGCTCATCTCTGCAGCTCCCTCTCCACCGCTGAATGCATTTCCCAGTACGCAGCAGGAGCTTGGGGTTTTTTAAATGACCAAATGAAGTGGATGGTGAAAACAAACTCCTTTTTAAAACAGTCTAAGCTTTCAGAACTACACACGGTTCTGTATGGTTATCATAATCATCAATTTTGCACTTAGGAATTATCAACATAAGAATGTTGGTGGCCAGTTACCCATTTGGTCCTGAAACGTTTGAACCTAAACTTGCTTTTTGTCTTTGAGCCATAGTATTTCAAATCAAGGGGCAAGAATGAAGTAGAAGAATGAGACTTAGTCCATTTAGATACTATTAACGGGTTTGGTACGGCTTCCCTGGTGGTATAGATGGTAAAGAATCTGCCTGCAATGCAGGAGACCTGGGTTCGATCCCTGGGTCAGGAAAATACCCACCCGGGAGAAGGGAATGGCAATCTACTCCAGTATTCTTGCCTGGAGAATCTCATGGACAGAGGAGCCTGGCAGGCTACAGCCTATAGGGTCACAAGAGTCAGACACGACTTACTGACTAAACCACCACCACCACCACCAATGGGTGTGGTACGACTGAAACTAGATCGAGAGCACCCCTGGAATCTTACTCTCTAGCTCTGTGTTGATATACAAGCTGCCGGTGGCCACCTACTCAGCACCTGGACACCTCAGGTCTTTAAGAAGAACCGTACAATTCCTGAGAGACGTAGGGCTCAGTTAAGACCTTCCCTTAACCTTTTACACCAGGCTCGAAACATACAAACTGATCAAGTGAAAGCGTCAGTTCCTCAGCCGTGTCCGACTCTGTGTGACCCCACGGACGGTGTAGCCCGCCAGAGCCCCTCTGTCCATGGAGTTCTCCTGGCAAGAACACTGGAGTGAGTAGCCACTCCCTTCTCCAGAGGATCTTCCTGACCCAGGGACTGAACCCAGATCTCCTGCATTGCAGGCAGATTCTTCACTATCTGAGCAGCCAGGAAGCCCAATCTGATAAATGTCAGCCAAATCAATCAAGGACTCTGAAGACATTAGTATTGAGCATTCATGCTCTTCTGAAATTACATCTTTAAGATTTTTAATCTTAAATATGTCTCACTTCTCAAGAATTTATGAAGCCGAAAATAAAAAACCTAATGAATTAGCAGACAAGTGCACTGCCGTCTCCTACAGTCAGTGCACAGTCACGAGTCCCAGCAAAGCGGAAGACGGATGACTCTGAGCACCTCACAAGACGCCCGCTCTCACAGCCACGCGGCGCAGCGGGGATGGCCTGGTCTCTGTCCTGCGGGCAGCAGCAGAACAAAGTGAGATGCTAAATTTTGCTGGAACTAAGATTCGGGAAAAGTGTTTAGAAGGAGAAACTGATTTGGAAGGTAAGGTAATTCCAGGTAATTCAATCCATATTGGTTCTTTGTACCTGATCAAGTGTCACAAAAGAAAAATAGGTATGCTGCATTTTTCAGATTAGACTTTATTTTTTCCAGAAAGGCAATGAATGGAGCTCTGTTTAAATGATATGTACCTCTTTATTACTTCCCATTGAATAAACCTTGACAAATTAGGGAGAAATGGCAGAAATGTTACATTACCAGCTAACATGTGCGCGTGCCAAGTCGCTTAAGTTGTGCCGACAATTTGTAACCCCATGGACTGTAGCCCGCCAGGCTCCTTTGTCCACGGAATTCTCCAGGCAAGAATACTGGAGTGGGTTGCCATTTCCTACTCCAGGGGACCTTCTCACCCAGGGACTGAGCCCCGCCTCTTGCATCTCCAGCACTGGCAGGCAGGTTCTTTACCAGTAGTGCTGCAAGTATCATATTGGCACAGCTCAGGCCAGCCAGGCTCCGTCTGTGGTCTATATCCTATCACCTGAGTCCCGGGAGTTAAGAGGAGGCGGCTCCCAAGTGCTGTGTGGTCTGGAGAGGAACCGGGAATGTTGGAGAGGAGCTTGGAGGGACTGATTAAGAATTAGGAACCGCCCAGGCATTTAGCAAGGGACTACCCTCTCCAAACCAGGGGCTTCCCTGGTGGCTCAGCCAGTAAAGCATCTGCCTGCAATGCAGGAAACCCAGGTTCGATTCCTGGGTCGGGAAGATTCCTTGGAGAAGGAAATGGCAACCCACTCCAGTATTCTTGCCTGGAAAATCCCATGGATGGAGGAGTCTGGTGGGCTACAGTCCATGGGGTCGCAAAGAGTCGGACACAACTCAGTGACCTCACCTCATGCTCTCCAGACAGGAGCAGGGGGCAGGCCTTAGGGTGGAGGCACTGTTTGGCTGCTGCCTCTCAAGCCAAGCTCTCTCCATTTTCTAACCACGGGCATCAACTTCCCAACAGCACTGGCACCACCGGCCGAGTCACCACTTGTCAAGCATTTACTTCACCGCGCCTCCAGAAAACCAGGCCATGAGTTTTCATATTTCTAATGTATCCCAGTACAGCACTTTGCAATTGTGCTGTGCTTGTTCCTGGGGCCTCGCAGGACATCAGGACAAGCTCTCTTCAGGTTGACCTGGCATCAGATCACCAGCTGGAACACGGCCGCAATGCTGTGTGAGGTCCTTTCTGAGCAAAAGACCAAGGCTGTGTGATGGGTTAAGCCTTTGTTTTAAAAAAACGGTCATTATTACTAGTATCTCTCTTTGAAAAGTGAAATGGTAATGCATGAAAAAACAGCAAACAAGGCTGTCTTTTGTTTTTAGTGGGAAAAAAGCGTGTGACTATTTTAAGCAAATGATGCTAAGAAACAGCAGAATTATAAATAGAATATTAAGGGGAAAGTGGGAGGACACACACATCCTAAAGCACTTGCGGCAGCAATTTTACGCTCCTCAGAGCTCCGGGAGCGGCAAAAGCCAGCATCACTACTGGCCGAAGACAAAAACGAGTCCTATGTGCCTTCAACTACCTAATGTTAACCAAGGGTAACATGCAGCCCTAAACATATCCAGGACTTGTACTATTCTGATTGAATTCTGAATTGCTGGGCTTCTTGCTTAATTGGATTGATAAAAACCCATCAAACTCTGTGCCCCAAAGTTCTCTCTACGGTGCACAGGTGGCTTAGGAACCCGGGGAGAGGACCTGGGATTTGAGGCAGTGACAGGCTCCACCTGCAGGGGGACCCGGGCCAGACCTCCCGGTCAGCTCAGCAAGGCGCTTAGCTGACCAGTGCAGTGAGGTCAGAAAATGTGAGAAACTTGATGAAAGTGAAAGAGGAGAGTGAAAAAGCTGGCTTAAAACTCAACAGTCAGAAAACTAAGATCATGGCATCCAGTCCAATCACTTCATGGCAAATAGATGGGGAAACAATGACAGACTTTCATTTTTCTTGGGCTCAAAAATCACTGCAGATTCACTGCAATTTCAAGCCTGCAATTAAAAGATGCTTGCTCCTTGGAAGAAAAGCTATGACCAACCTAGACAGCATATTAAAAAGCAGAGACATTACTTTGCCGATAAAGGGCTGTCTAGTCAAGGCTGTGGTTTTTCCAGTAGTCATGTATGGATGTTAGAGTTGGACTATAAAGAAAGCTGAGCATCGAAGAATTGATGCTTTTGAACTGTGGTGTTGGAGAAGACACTTGAGAGTCCCTTGGACTGCAAGGAGATGTAACCAGTCAATCCTAAAGGAAACCAACCCTGAATATTCATCAGAAGGACTAATGCTAAAGCTGAAGCTCCAATACTTTGGCCACCTGATGCAAACAACTGACTCATTGGAAAAGATCCTGATGCTGGGAAAGATTGAAGGCAGGAGAAGGGGACAACAGAGGATGAGATGGTTGGATGGCATCACCGACTTGATGGACATGAGTTTGAGCAAGCTCCGGGAGTTGGTGATGGACAGGGAAGCCTGGCATGCTGCAGTCCCTGGGGTCACAAATAGTCAGACACAACTGAGCGACTGAACTGAAGAAAATGTGAGGCTAGGCAACCTGGTGTAGATGTAATGCTCACATTTACGAACCAAATGAAAACAAAGATCAAAATACTATCAGATCACACGTGTACATGAACTTTAAATCTACTTGAAGACTTCTTTTTAACATACATTTTTCAGAAGGTTTAAGGGATATACTAATATGATCCCATGGAGAAACACTCCAATAGGGGGAGAAAAAAAACCCCACAAAACTAATGCCTAAAAGCAAATCTTTATTAGTTTAACTTTTAGTTGGCACAAGACATCACACGTTTATTCACAGGAGCTGGAGCAAATGTCGGCAGCAAATGTACTACAATTTCAAGAAAAGAACTGCGTATGTATTAGTGTGCTGGGTGCAGGGAAACATGCTGTGAATAGAAAATAAGTCAGAGCGGCATCTTGCCATGAGACCCCTGAAGGCAGAGTTTTAAAAAATGTGACGGCTGCTTCAAGCACTCCTCATTCCATAGATTTCTGACCTGATCATTACTTCTCATCTTATTTTCTATTACCAGAGTATATTTATTAAAAGCGCAAAAGTCAAGGGGTCGTCAATCAGAAAAAAAAAATTTTGCAACTAAAAAAAAAAAAAAGTTAATAGGTCACAAGGTCAAACTGGGATGGCTGCTTCAAGCGAAGGTGGGGCATGGACAGTACCGTACGAGGGCACTGAGTCTCTGGCATCGTCCTCGCCACATAACACCTGGCTGCCTAGATGAAGAGTAAGATGATACAGCTTTCACAGCCACATCTGAGTTACCCTCGTCCCCACCTACGTGCCCGTAACAGCGCCTACTTACTGTGGTCAATGTAAAACGTCCGGCCATCCAAGTGGATCCTTTCTTCCCAGCCAGGCTGGTATCAGGGAAGAAAGACAGAGAAGACAAACAATAGCCAGCAGTTCCAAAATCAAAGGCAAAATTTAGAGACCCTACACACCTTCTCCCCAGGGGGTACATTTTGCTATAAAGAATAAACGAAATGGAAACATTTCAAATGAACTGGTGACAACAGCCAGCAACACACTTCAGCGCACGTCCTACAGTCTCAGCTGCACTCGCTGGAGGATGAACAGGGAACAGGGGTTCTTATCTCAAAAGCTTCAAAGGGAAACTCCAGCATACTCTGAGACAGTTGAGCCTGGGGTTGAACAGTTCCTTTAATTAAATGTATATTTACTGAGTACTAAAGGGAGGGGGAAGGTTGATATAAGATGTGAGAGATGGAGGCTATGTCCATGTCATCAGGTGGTTGAACAATCTAATGTAGTAATTCTCTGTTGTGAACTCTCAGGACTCAGGAACCAACAGATCTGGATAATTTTTCCGAGGTCAGTCCGGTGTGCTTTCATTATCTGGACTGTGCCCTCACCTTCTAAACCCTCTCTCCAGTCTCTCCTCTGGGCTCTTTCCATCTAAACCCTGGAGCCCAACATCTGAGGAGTGTGGGACATTTGTATAACCCGATGAATAAAGACTTCACTCCGATCTTTCGAGCTTCAAATTTGGCTGTATATATAATACCATACAGTAGGCAATAGAAAGGTTCTTGGGAAATAATCACCAAAAAAACTCCCAGCACCTTTCCACTTTAAAGTAGTCTTGGAGTGGGCACCACTCCCCACCTTTCAGCCTCCGTAAGGGTTTTTAAAAAATGGGGGGGGGTGGGGGTGGGTCAAGAAGAAAGCATGGAGAAGGTATCATTCAAAATTTAACTTGGAATGAATAGCTCGTTTCTCACTCAGGCCCCAAAAGAGAACTGATAAAAAATTAGATTTATAAACAGTCATCGACAAGGGAGAAAAACTTAAAATATCCGCAGGACAAATGACTTAGAGAAACCTTCTGCGATTACTTATGCCTTTTTCTCCCAGTTTTTAATATTTTTATTCCTATGACTAAATCAGCAGTATGGATGGAAATCAATGGTTGCTAAGCTACAAAATAAATGTGTGCTGCTTAACTCGTCACCTGCAGAGAAAGCCTCGAACATCCCAGCGGCAAGGTGTACCTTCCACTATCAAGAGGGCAGCCATCCCGACACCTCTCTCAGAAGAGCTATGTGCGCTGTGAACTGTGTAAACTGACTCTATTAAGAACTTACAGACCAAAGGGACTCAAAACACCTGGAGAAGGAGAAGATCACAGGGCTTCCCTATCAGTACTGAGCCCATGACTCAGTAAACACTTTCAGACTGGTCTGCGGGTCTCCAGTGTACTCACAGGAAGAGGGCCAAGGTCATTGGGGTTTAAGGATGCCTTTGACCGCATGTGTACTGGAAATTTCAGGCGTGGATCTTCCTGAAAGAGAAATGCAAAAGGCAGAAGATGTTAGGAGTGACTGACTGAGCAGTACTGGTCCTCCCCTTCGGGAGGTGTGTGCTCCACAGTAACCAGGTTGCCTGTACTCGGGGATGCACTCCTGCTGCGTGGGGGAGGGGAGGATCCCACCTCAGTGTAGGATCCCACCTCAGTGTAGGAAGCCTGACTCCCCAGCACTCCTAAACGATTTCACTCTTCCTCCTTGTCCTCGATGAAAGGAGGAGAGTAAGAATGTTTAAGTAAAAGGTTTTCCCAAGATGCGGAGCAGATGAAGAGGGAGAGGGTTCCAGCAGTGATGTTACCATGGAAACCAGAGTGGAGGATGCTGGTGAAGACGAGGCCTAGTCCACAGGGAGGGGCTCCCTATGGACCCTGAGCCCTGGCATGAGCGCAGCTAGCCTGTTAACAACAGCCTCTCCATCAGCACTTGAGTCTGCTGTTGCTCCCTTCCACCCTCTCTTCAGCTAAAGCTGAGAGTTTGAAATCTTGTCTGACAGCCCAGGCATGTCCTGCCCCATGTCCTGCCAGGTAAGCTGGCAACATCTTATCAAGTCACATCCCTATGAAAGAACTTCACTGGGATTCTTGACCAAGTTCTACAAATTAGATCTTAAAAGTTCACAAAATACTTTTCTTAAGGGATACGCTTTATCAGATACCACAGAGAACCACTGAAAGAAAAATACATGCCCTGACATCTTGGGTCATGCTTTGTAATTTACCAAGAGCAGTCAGATGTACGATCCTGCAGCCACCTTGCTAGGAGGTTGGGCACATAATCTCTGCTCCCTTAGACAAGGAAACTGAGTCTCAGAGAATAAGAACTTGCCCAGAGGTTCTGGTTTTGAGTCTAGCAGCTGCCCCTTCACTTATACAGACCCAATTAAAAATGCAGGGCAAGCTAGGGAATCCCTATTTTAAACTCAAAAGATTAGAAAACAAACAAAATGATAATCTTTTAAACTCAAAAGACTAGAAAACAAAACGATAACATTATTAACCAAATAAGCCTAATAGAAAAACAAAAAGTCATCCTAAAATCTTAAAAAAAACCAAAACAACCCTGTATTTCAATAATGTTAAAGCCTTTGTTGCTCTTAAAATTACTAAAAGGTTTTCTGCCTCAGCATGTTCCCAAGTCAGCAAGAAAATGAAATAGTTGGTATAAAACTGGGAAAATAATAAACCTCACTTTTTGCTGGAGATACGAAGTTACATATGCTTATATACCAAGACTGTATTAAACATCTCCTGGGTTATGGAGTGTGACTGCTAATGGGCATGGGGTTTCCTTTGGCGGGATGGAAATGTCCTACAACTGATGATGGTGATGGGTGCACATGTGTGTGATGCTCTAAACATCATTCCGAGGTATATTTTAAACGGGTGAATTGTATGGGATGTGCACGATACCTCGACAAAGCTTTAAAAATTTAAAAATTTAAAAAATTTAAATTTAAAAATTAAAATGTTTCTCCCAAATGAACAGTATAAACCCTTAGTATCACCAGGTAATAACAAAGTGACAGATTTAGGGGGCTGGCAAGAACAACAACAACAAAAATCACACGTACACAAATCAACCTGTGCTTTCTGTCAGCCATAAGCAAACTGTTAATAGAAGCAATAGATCATATTAGCAGTTTTTGATGGAAATTGATCTTGAACCTTTTAAACGGATAATTAGAGGCCTAAAAAAAACTCTAGATTCTATAGCATACTGGAACACCTACAGTTTAAGTAGATATACAAGTAGCTTTGGGATTTAGAAGGTCCAAAAAGCTGATCATCTGGTAAACATCTGTGACTGTTTTGTCATGCAAAGAGGAAAACCTTAGAATGGTGAATTCCACCAAACAGCTCACAAGGCTAACTGTGAGCTGGCCCAAGTAATGTCCCCACCATGGGGAACCCCGGGCCCCCCACAGCCCTGGATGATGCTGGATTCAGAGAAAGTCTGAGGCTGGGATCACAAGGCTGGGGCTTCTGGATGCTCCATGCTTGGAATTACACATGCAGGCTACTGTGAAAGACACCCAGCTCTTCTGGTAAAGAGCTGCTGATTGAAAGAAGATAAATAGACAAACAAAAAAACAACTGCAATTAAACAAAAGTGACCAACTGGGGATGGGGGAGAAGCATGAAGAATAAAATAAACTGCGTTTCCCAGGTCTGCTACAATGGCCTGGCACGGAACCTGGAACTCAGAGAATGTGAGGGCTGGAGGCACCTGTGTGGGGGGGGCGGGTCACGTGATTCTATTATACTAACAAAAATCAAAACACTGGTAGCAGCTGCCATCCATCAGGCTCTGCGGGCTCAGCCTAGGGGGCCCTGCGGAGTCGCCCTCCCACGGACTCCCCTGACCGACAGAGGGCGCAGCTGGCAGGGCAGGAAAACAGCCAGGCCCCGTGTGAGCCGGGACAACCGGAGGGACAAGTCAGCCGGAATCCTAGCGAGGTCCCGGACAAGGTGAATACGAAAGAGTGAAACCCACGACAAGAACTGGGCTGTTCTCCGTTGCCTCGGCACAGGAGGAGCCCGCCTTCACAGTCACATCAGTATTTCACAACTGCTTCCCTCAGATACAGTTGAAAGGCCCTTTAAACAGAAGGCAAAAATCAACATTAAAAAAAAAAAAGAAAAAAAAGGTTTCGGGGAGTTCCCTAGCAGTCCAGTGGTTAAGGCTTCGCCTTCCAAGGGAAGGGGGCACGGGTTCGATCCCTGGTTGGGGAACTAGGATCCCACATGTCTCCCCTACCAGCAATTTCTTAGTGGACTTATTAAAAACAGATACAGTAAGGGCATGCTGACTGGTTGAAAAGACAGTGGTGCTTTTTCCAGCCTGGAAGGGAGCAACCACCAGGCCTGGACTACAGTGACTTTTATTGGTTTAGACCTGGGTAGAAAAGAAAACAAGCCTAAAACTTAATTAAGGTATAACCTTTCTCGTTACGGAAATAAGCCGATGCTTTGTCCTGTAAAAGACATAAATGTGTTCTCACACACATGCTTTGAGCTGCTTCTTCAGCAGAAGAAACAGACACACTGAAGCCCCGTGTAATCTCTTCTCACCTCCCTAGGGGTCTCCCCGAGATCCACAGCCCCCCCATTCCGGTGGGGACTAAGAGATGCGCATTTGACGTATCTGACTTGATTGCCGACAGCAGGCTGGCACCCTGCCTCCGTGATTCGTGAGTGCAAGAGGCCCTGTTTTATTAATAGACTCAAAGAGTGTGTGTGTGTGTGTGAGTGTGTGTGTGTGTGTGTCCGACTCTGCGACCCTGTGGACTGTAGCCCACCAGGCTCCTCAGTCCATGGGATTCTCCAGGCAAGAATACTGGGGCCAGTTGCCATTTCCTTCTCCAGGGGATCTTCCCGACCTAGCGATCGAACCCGCATCTCCTGCACTGGCAGGTGGGTTCTTAACCACTAGTACCAGCCTGGGGAAGCAAAGGGAAGGTTCCTCTATCAATGTATACAAAGGAGAAGCTTCTGGTTCATGCACGGGGTGCAGAGGGAAGACGTCCGTTTTCATCCCTCTCAACCTGTCTGACCAGTTTTTCTTTCTTTTATGATAATGCTCAAATCTAAGAATAGCTGTTCTCTCTTTAAAAAAAAAAAACAAACAAAAACAAAGCAGCCCCCAAAGTAACTCAACACAGGTTTTAAGCCGAAAATTATCTTCCCGTTTCTGCCCATCCCTCCACCTTTTGTCAGAATAAACACATATTCAGAGCGTGTGCTCCACAGTCAGCGCTGCGGATGGGCCTTTGTTTAGCAGGGATATCGCAGCCGTGTCAGGACATCCGCGCTGAGTGAGGAAGGGTGGTGACGGCTGATGGAACTCTCTGTTGCTACCTTCAGGATTTTCATGACAGCAGCCGTGACAAAACGTTGTTTTAACAAATTGAAATTTGAAAATCAGTGAGTCACGAGTATCTGGTCGAAAGGGGCAATGGGAAATTCACACTGGGTTTCATTCAGCAACAATGCAGGCAATAAATAAAGAGGGTGCTATTTAAAAGCAAACCTGCTGAGCTGCGATTACACCGCAGTCGTGGCGTGAAAGGCTGTGAAAAGGTTAGGGGATTTGATTACTAAGCTAGTTCAAATTACTAAAATCATAGCTTGTGTTGGCAAGCCACAGTGGCTCCATATACTAATCCATCTACTTTTACAATATTCACCCCCTATTTCTGGAGCTCCCATTTCTGGCTGAGGAACTGAAATCCCAGCAATGCTGTAGCAAGTAGAAATGGGTTCAGTAGCAGGACTGCTTACAGGTTCTATGTCCCTGGGGCGGGGCGGGGGGAAAGACTTTAAAACCAATCTCTATCACTCTATTTTCCAAGGAGTTTCCTATCTATTACTCTCCTGTTGCCACAAACCCGTAATCTTATCTTCAGATGAAACTGCTATTTATTATACGTCTGAGAAGTAGTGATGAGTTTACCAAACGAATGCTACCAGATCTGAATTTTAAATTCTCTCTGCAGGTTATTCCTTTACTTCAAAATTGGAGTGGTTCTCACCAAGGGGTGTTGGGAAATGCCTGGGGGCTTCCGAGGTTTTCAGTATGATGGGTGGGGAAGGGGGCAGTGGCTATTAGGATTCCGCAGCAGGGGCCAAGGATGTTAAATGTCCTGCAGTAACAAGCACAGTCCTGCCCCGAGTGCTAAGAATGTCCTCGTGAAGACACACTGTACCATGATCCGTGAGATCTGAGAGAACCGAATCCAATTCTCAAGGGACTGAATTACCATCGTGCCATGGGCAGAGTGTAAACGACAGTCCAGGCCACTTGGGCCCAGGTCTCTTCCTTCACATGATACTGCTGTTTAGCAACTGGGTGTATTTGGTGTCTTCTCTAGAAGTGGGAATTTAAAGCATGTGTTGACTCTTGGTCCAAGACCAAGGAGCCAGGGCCAGTGACAACCACCAAAACTCAACCGGATTTCACGTAATCACCAGTTCTAAACAGCAGTGCAGTACACACAAAGAGCAAGCCCAACTCCATTCCTGGATAGTCAGCTGGGGATATAAGGGCAGGAAGGAAAACAAACCTTCGGGAGCATCAGAAACAGTCAGAAACCTGAGGACCCACTTCAGATTAGCTACTGGCCTAGAGATGAAACAGCAGAAAAACAGCACTGACTTTAAAAAGAACTCTATGCTACCTTCAATGAGCCACCACTGACTGCCCTGAAGAAAGAAGAGCGAACAGAGGAATGTAAAGATACGCATACGTCCTTTTCATTAATCTCATTTTTCTCAAAGTTAATACAACACATATACTCTCCCTCGTGCATGATTCAGGGGTACAAGGACGAGCACTGTTATTAAGGAAAAAACTGCGACAAGATGATCACAAAAAAGAGATATCAAATTTACAAAGTCTCCTAACCCATGATTAAGAGAGTGTAATGTAGCAATGGAGTGTGAAATACTTATCTGATGCAAACTGTGAACGCTAAAAGGACACATCAAATAAAAATAAAGATGGGGAATGGCAACACAGATGCAAAAAAAAGGTGACGCAGAAAAATTCTTTGTAAAAAGACTGGAATTCCTAATAAAGTTACAGCATCCTAAGACAGGAAGCAGCAACATCAAAATTCCAGCAATATGGAGCACTACCTTTTTTTCCAAACTATGGTAAACTGTCAACACTGGAGCTTCCCATGAGTCCTCTGAGGAAAAGGCATCAATACCCAGGGTGGCCCTGAGTCCGTGCCCGTAAATCACCCACTCCCACCAGCCCCTACATGCGGAGTTGAGGTGAAGGCTCAGGAGACCCTCAGGGGATATGCTATAATGCTAGGAAATTTCTCAGCAAGCACCATGGGCACCGAGTCAGGGACGGATGCCAGACCTCGGGGCGAAAGTGGAGCTAGACAAAGCAGCGGCCTTACCCACGTCGTGGTCTTTGTGTTGTGGTCAATGAAGAAGGGCCGGCCGTTGGGCGCTATCCTCATCTCCCAGCCGGGCGGCAGGAAGCTCTGTGTGACTTTGTGTTGTGGTTTGGGGGAGTTGTAAGGTGATGGCTGTGGGGACTGTGGGTTGGAAAGGGTATCTTTCACAGCCCGACGTACGGGTGAGTCCTTGGCGCCCTAAGGAATAATAATGAGTGTTAGAACTCTCGTCACGCGCTGGTTCAGAGGGGTCAACACGTCCCCGGGGGTCAGGGAACGCTCCTCTCTCTGAAATGGGACCAGGGGGAAACGCCTAAAAAAAACCTGCTTCTGTCATCTGCTTACTTTAAAAAACAATCTAACTGTGATGTTTCCCTATTGGTTCAATACACAACAATATTAAGTGAGTATAACCACCCTCCTTTGATAGCTGCTCGGTACATAACCCCAGATACTCTTCGGTAGAACCATTATGGATGGGGATTTTACAAAGGTGGAGAAAAACGTGGCCCTGCTCTTAATGAGCTCACAGTCTAATGGAGACGGACTGGCAATTTCTGGAGCAGAAAAAGAAAAAGCTCTATCGATGGAGACCAGCACCTGGGAGGGCACAGTTGTTAACCAGGACACCCACATCGCAGCCTGGAGGAGGCATCTCCCCTTGCCACTCATCAACCTCCTAAACCCGGGCGCAGGGAGCCCGCAGCCATCTTGAAGATGCCCGTCACGTTTACAGCGTCAAAGGTTTGGTCTCCTGCCTGTGTGATATTAAGGGATGTTGCTAAGACCACACAAACGGGAGGGCGCAAAGCGGATGCCCAGCGGTGACTCAGAGATGCAGACACGCGTCAGAAACACGAGGCCCACACGATGGAAGACCCTACAGTAGGGAGGAAGGAAGAATGATCGAAGCGACAGCTGTGTGTAAAAACTCAGCGGAAGCACTGGGATTGGAAAGAGCTGCTGTGCGCGTCTCATGAGGTAACAGGCAGTGAGGAGCGGAACACAAGAATGGAGAGTTCGGAAGAGAGGAGCCCACGTCCAGCAGGGGCTCGCCGTGGCCGCGGCCCCGTGACAGTGAGAGTCCAGGGATGGGAAGCATGGAGTGAGGCCGCAGCACGAGGACACCCCTCACCACGAACACAGCGACGGCCAGAGAGGGGGGCGGCCGCCCCGCGCCCCCGGCGGAGAGAAGAGGGGGTGAGGAGGGGTCAGGGGAGCCGAGTAGCCGTCTCACCTCCAGCGGGGCGGATAAAGTTACTGTTGGCGAGCTGAGGCTACGAGGCCGGCGGATCTGAGGCTCGATTAGGTGGTTGTTACTGTTTGTGGCGGATCCGGACGCGCCGTCTTCTGCGAGCTACGTTGGAGGCAAACACAAGTTAGCAGCGTGCGAGGCGCTCCCTGCGCGGGTGTGGACCCAGTGACAGCGCGGCCAGCGGTCACGAGAGGGCGCCTGTGGGAAGCGTGGAGGAGCCGACCACACGGAACAACGGGGCGGGGCGAGGGATGGGGAAACACTCCAGGGAAGTAAGTGAATCACGAGCCGGCAGAAAAACCAGCCTCAGAGAAACGGGGGGCTGGAGGGGCGCTACCCGCTGGGATCAACAGGCTCTTCCCTTGAAAATCTCTTTCGGGTCATATATATATATATATATATATTTTTTTTTTTTATAAAATGGACCCTCTAGGGAGAGACTGAGTCAGGGACTGAATTCTTTCTTAGGCCAATACTATGTTTAAAGTAATGCATTTGCAAGAAAAGATCTTCTTTTGACATGGGTTCCGCAGAACGGTACCTAAAACTCGGGAACGCAGGGGTCGTGGACGTCTTGGCTTCTGAGCGCCTGTGACGGAAGCTGCAGGGCAAACCGCATACCTGCATGATAGGCCGAGTCCAAGTTGTGGTTCGATTGTTATGATTGACATAGTATGTGCGTCCCTTAGCATCTTTCCTCTCTTCCCAGCCCGAGGGCAGGCCCGGCGTGGTGTGTACATAGGCCACTGATGGCTGTTTGTGTAAGAAATCATCATTACTGAGTGTCCTGCATTTGCTTTTATCAGCTTCATAAAGTCATACATACCCCGAGGATTAGCTCTGCTAGACACAGTGAGTTAATTCTAGTGGTACCGGAAACACGAGTGTCCGGAAAACAGCAACAGGTTTCCAACAGCTTTAAACCCAGTGTGAAATGAACCCCCACCCAAGCTACAGGGTCAAAACCTCACAGGACCCAATTCCAGGCCACGCAGCCTCCAACATAGAGGGCTGCTGCCAATGTGATCATATGGAAGGAGAAGACGATGCCAGTTTGGTTTGGCTACCAAATTTTACTTCAAGCCACGTAGAGCTTAAAAGATGTTTCAAACTGTCAAACGTTATCGTCTCTGAGAGGGATGCTCTGAGTATCTCTTCCTCAATCTAGCTGCCACAGGGATGTTCTCCTAGCTTATCCCTAAATTCTTCAACACCTTAGGGCCATTATACTATGTAACTTTCAGGGTCAGGGAGTGGGTGAGACATAGAGTCTGTTTTCTATGAGACCCCCTTTTATACTAGTGACCGACCAGAACATCTCAGCTGCCCCAACCCAGGAGGAGGCAGGCCAGAACTCCCAAGGAACCTGACGGTGAGGCTGTATTCTTCCCCATCTTCCCATGTGGGATTTGTTTCTTTAGAGGGTGAATGGAAGGCAGGCAGCTTCCGGGCTGAGAGAGAACGTCCGGCACTGAGGGACTAGATTTGGACACGCCAAAGGAGTCGCTAAAGGAGTCCTGTGAGCTTCTGGCTTGTAAGAAGCAGTCTGAAAATGCAGGCGGGATGGAGAAATACTGGGAAAGCAGGATGTCTCCATGACTCATGGAGGCCAAGAGAAGGATGTTTGAGGTCGGTGCTGCCCAGTAAGTCCTGCAGGTATGGACGCTGCATACAAGATCTGCAACTGGGGTAGGGGTGCTGCTCAGGAACAAGAAGCCTTGGCAGACATGGCTCTTGACAGAGTGTAAAAGAAACAAGAGGCCTAAATTCAGGAGTAATCTCTTACGTGTGGTTACAAAAGCGAGCCACTTCCTTTAGGGCCCATCTTCCCTAATTAGGATCTTCTGAACCTCCAGATGTTTCACCAGGTATATTTTGTTTGTTTGTTTGTTTAAAATATACTTTTTTTAATTGAAGGATAATTGCTTTGCAGAAATCCGTTGGCTTCTGCCAAACATCAACATGAATCAGCCACGGGCATACATATGGTGTATTTTCTTGATGAGGTTGATGATGTTAACCTCTCAGCCCGGCTTCTCCCTGTGTCCATCCCATCTTTCGTGTTCACTACCAACAGTGCCTCCTGGCAAAGAGGGTCCCCCAGTCCACTGCGAGACCTCGAACTGAAAAGCATGATCAGGGAGGCTGCTGTGGAATCTGGGGACTGCAGGCAAAGAGGCTTAATACTCCACCTCATGAATTCAACAGAACATTCCAAAAAAAACAAAAAACATCAAAAACTGAGACCATGAAGCGGCTGCCTTAATACTTATTTCTAAAACACATTAACCCAGCAGGGCAAGTGTATCTGCACGACAACTTTGTGCTAAAACCTCAGCAACTATTTCTTGACGTTATTCCAGATCAAGTCCCCAAGGCCCATAATGGTAATTTCAAGACTCTGACAACGCAGCATCCTGAACTAGGTGCAGGGATACAACAAAAGTGGAAGGAACACCAGCACCAGGCTTGACCCTTCTGTATTAAAGGCAGATGAACCTGTCTATGGCTGAAAGCTCTTTTCGCCCTCCTCCTCTCACTTGGCACCAACATAAAAGAGCTGCTTCCAGGCTACTTTTTATCTGGGCGGTATGGCAAGGGACTCTGCTGACTCGGGTGGAACCCGAGTTGCAACCTAAAAGTTAGTGGCCAATTAGTATTTTTGGCCAAATACACGTTATCAAGCGCTGACCTGTTGTTTACACGAGGACCAAGTGTGTTTTGGTTGAATGGAATACCAAGTGGAATTTGCTGCTTTCTTCCTCCTCGAGTTATTTTTTGGGGAGAGGCAATTAGATAAGCCTTTGGAAAACTCCATTCTGGAAACCTTAAGGATAGTTTTATAGTTATGGTATCCCTGGAAAGGACGTTTATGGGGAGGCTAATAAACAAAAATAACTGGGATGTGTCATGGATAATCTCTCAGGACTGAGGTCTAAGGCTGGGAGACTTCCAGCAGAGTCGTCCAGCAACCAGGTTACCTTCATAGAGCCACAGTTAACAGAACTAATCAGTTTATGGAAAAGTAGGAGTGTCGTAGAGAACATGGCATTTGAGTCACAGGCGCATTCTACCTTCTACGGAGAAGTGACTTGGCAACCTATAATCTAGTTCCACTGATGCAAGACGGTGTCATTAAAATGGCTCTTTATAGGTTTCTTTCCAAATGGCCCTGAAGAACAACCTGTGCAGACGACTCCATTTGTGACTCAAAACAACGCCTCCTGCAGCTGGGGAGAAGCGGGGCTCAGCTTCCATGGAGAGACCATGGCAGTGGCCCAGCCTGCAGCCAATGTCAGAGTTTTCTGCGGTGTGTGTGCACACGTGTGTGTACGTTGTGTGTGTGCATGCTGTGGTATGTGGGGGTATGTGCACGTGTGCGTGCATTTGTGTGTGTGCGCGTGTGCAGGCGTCTGTACTGCTCCTGCACACGTGCATCCCGTGCCACCTCAAGAAACAATAATGGGGAGACAACTGAAACGCAGCTGAACCAAGAATTTCACAGCACTCTGTCTGCATCTACCATTGTCTTTCACAATGTCAAGGAGCCATCTGACCACAGCTTCTGGGTGGCTCCATTGAGTTCATTAAAATGAAGCGCTCAATAATGCTGAAGCTGTAAAAGTTTCAAAACGCTTTTAAAGATGATAAACAGCTTGGTGCTATCACGTATCCTCAAGATTTGCTCAAACCCTGCCACACTTTAACCTCAGTGGAATATTAAGGGGATATACAGCAACCACCCCCAAACTGTGCTATCCCTTTTCATTTGCTCTCACAGAGTGGACACTGGCTCAGCCAGCTGGACAGTGACACCACCGTGTATTCACTTGTCACATGTCAGAGCTGTGGGTCCGCAGGTGAGAATTGGGGCGTGCTGACTGTTAACAGAGACGTGAAAACCCTGCATGGAGAGAGAGCAACGCCGGGACGGGTAAGGCCACGGGACGAGCAGCTGCCGAGGGGCGGCGGCCGAGGGCTCATCTTTGCGGGAAACACAGTACTCTGGTGCGTTCACATCCCAGCATCACAATGTAACCAGTATTACGTAATAACCAGTATGTCCCAGGGAAATGACCCAAGTGAGTATCAAGTCGATTAAGTAATATGTATACGAGCTCTCCATTTCCCCCCCCTGTGTGTGCGTGCACCCACAGGTAGGTACATCTGTGAGAGCACAGAGGATGGAGGGGTGGGGAGTCCCAGGGTCGCTCCAGGCTGACACGGCACACTTGGGTGTTGGGGTGGACAGGGAGGAGGTATAAAAGAGGGGAAAATCCATGGAGGAGATGGAATTGGAAAAGCAAAGGCTATTGGTAACAAGGGCTGGTGAGGGTGGGAAAAAAAACAACCCAGACATGACTATTTCTCATGTAGTCACAAAGGAGGTTGGCTTACTTGACCCAAAAGATCACCAGGTATGCAGAAAGCCTGAGTAGATAAAACACTTATCTACCCGCTCTTTAAAGATAAGAAACAAAGACCAAACTGCTATTTTTAGCTCACTGCTGGGGGGAGGGGAGGGCACAGGCAAGAAGCGTCGCGGTGGGGCCATGAGGACCCCACTGGATGGGTGACCCTGCCCTGCCAGGTGCCTGGCCTGGGATGATCCGAGCTCAGTCCATCCTGTCACTGGACACCATCAGCTATCAGGACACTCACAGCAGGTCCCGAGGCCAATGAAGCGCATGACGGGGTAGATGCTCACTGGCCCCGCTTCCTGTTAAAACCACTTCATGAAGTGATCTCATCCACCTCGCAGCTCTACCCCCATGGAAATGACTAGTGCACAATAGGAAGCTCTCTAGGTCATCTGGAATTTCTTCAATTCTCCTGGAGGGTGAGCCTGGCCCACCCAACAGGCGCTCTTCACATCAATCACTGTGGCTGGATACCTTAAACTGGCCGGATTTTTGCTGACTGCCACTTCGATTTTCCAGGGTACCATGCTGAGCTGTCAACTCTAACAATGTAACTAGATTGTTCCTTTAAATCAACACCCTGCAGAAAACCAGCAATCGTGTATGTATGTAAAGGTGTTCTCGAGTAATAAGCAGCTATAACAAACATACAAAGCTGAAACAACAAGGAAAATTCTTCAAACAGCCACAGCAGCACCGACCTTAAACTATAAGCTAGCCTGTGTTTAGGGATCAAGGAGAAAACTGGCGAGGCACACAGTCATGAGCTACCCACAAACATGAATAGCAGGAATTATTTAAAATGAAGAGTACACTTGGCTTAAAAACACTTGGCTTAAAAGCACCGTTTTTTCCTAGATCCTTTCAATTTCTTAATTATACTTTCTCTCTCCTCCTGAATTATATTCATATATTCTCCTCCTGAATATCCATTGTTCATACCTTTGAACCTGTGAGTTGGGGGCCCTGGCAACAGAGAAAGGTCACTGGTTCCTGCTCGTGATACAGAACATCTGAGTCAGCCTTTGAAATGCAGCACTGGGAATGCATCACTGAAAATTCACATGTACAAATGTGTGCAATCTCTGGGGCTTCCTTGATTTTCTTCCAACCAAAATATTTTACCCATGTCTTCTAAACACATGGGGGAAACTTATCAGGAGTACAAACACTAAAAGGCAGAAACAGACTCTAAAAGGTTCAGATGAAAACTTAAAGCTTGACAGCTCTTAGAACTACATGGGACTAATTCGTTTTACCCAGTACCTTCAAGGAATGTGAAAGTGAGGTTTTATTAAAATAAGAAATGTGCAGCTCCGTGGCACATCAGAAGCTGCTCTTATCAAAACAAAGAGAAAAAACTGTATGTTTACCATTACCCAAATATTAAAACCGACCCACAGTTTTGCCAAGAATGTCTGAACGAGGTTGTCATTACCGTTGGCGCCTCACCACCAGTGACAGTTGATGAACGTGCTCTCCCAGCTGGGGCACTGGGCTGTTAAATGATAATTTACATCAGTGAAATGCATTCTGGGAGGCCGCCCACTGCTTACTGAATCAGCGATCAGAGCTGGTGCAGCTAGCAAGGCAGGTGACATGAATCAGAACCTCTGCAATCCACCCGGGACAAGCAGAGTGGAGCGACCACTGATGACCAGAAGGAAGCGAGGAACAGGGTCACCCGCCCACCCAGAGAAGGCTCAGGCTGCAGCCCTGATCTGGGTAAACGATGAACTGACAACCTCAACAATGTGAGATATCTTATGAAAAAATAAAGAAAGCACCACAATCGTGCCCCCACTGTTAAACAATTAGCAGATTCTTAAATCTGCTAATTTAAAGAATCTGCCAAACTCAAAATTCAAGAGGCCGCTGGTGATCAGTGAGTTCACAGTTTCATAGAGCACAAAGAAAAAGGGAAGAATCAATGGCTCTTTTGGCCAATACAACTGACAGTGATTTTTTAAAAGGAAAGAAAGCGCCATTAATTCATCAAGGACAATCACAGAATCATCTGAAGAGAATCCCACTGGCCCACCACAGCGATTGTTCCGTTTTGGGGGGAGGCCTGCACTGCATCCCAGAAAGGATACTCTTGTCAAGCTTCTGACCTACCAGCCCTTTCCATGTAGGCCACAACTGAATCTAATCTGTTCATCAGTTGACTAATGTATTTATTAATTCATTCTGTAAACATAAAAGACTTAAAATCTAGGCAAAACACATCCTGTGAAGTTGAGCAGAAATGTATACAACAGGGAAGATGCCATGATTGCAAAAACTGTTAAGTGCAATCTTTCTTTCCCTTCAATTTCAGATGCAGTAAGTATTAGTGCTGATGATGATCAAGGATTTGCCATAATAATAAAAACTGGTCAAGGTCAAACATTAAGTTGAGCATGCTAAAAGCACATAACATTTTCTCCTTCAAAACAAGAAACAAATTTACATAAAATTCATTTTTAACGTGTATACTAATACCTCCCCAGGCAGTTCTGGTCTGCCTCCCAATCAGAACATTCATTTTAAGTCCTATATAATTATTAACACCCTTTACATGTCCATATTTGCTGCTAGCTATGAAAACTAGTGGGAAAGTGGAAACAAATTATAGCCAGGTCTTGAGTCAAGGGAGCTGTCTTTAAAGAGAAGCTACAGAAGCTCAGTGGGTTAAGAGTTAAGCCTGTTAGTAATGGAAAGGGCTCCTTTCTGCCCACCCAGAAGAGTTTTTCCTATGTTCTGGAGATACAGGTCACTTGAATACAGCTTTGGGGACCAAATTAAGTTTTTAAAAAAGGAACTGCTAATGTTTAGATCAAGTAGGCATATCAGAATTGGCATTCACTTGGATGGAAAAGCAAAGCAACGGAGTTTTTAGCATTTCAGAGACTTTGGTGGCAGTGGCAACTCTCTATATTGGAAATCCACTCTCCCTGGGCAATCTGCTAGGACATTTTAATGTCTCATGTGTATGGTAAGTAGATTTTGCACAGGAAAAACTCTTCCTTGGTAGCTCAGATGATTTTAAATAAAAGCCGAGAGAGCCAACTGGTGGCTGGAAATGAGTGTGGGTTACCGGCGGGAGGTGAGCCTGCTCCGCGACTGCGTCGGTGACACTGCAGGACCTCAGCCTGGAGGACGGCTCTCTCTGCTGCAGGAGGAAAGCACACAGAGCATCAGGAACACACATGCTGAGAAACCAGTTTCCCTGGTTTAAAAAACTGACCGCTCAAGCCTACTGACTGCTCTTTAATATTAGAAGGTAATTCGATGAAACACCATAGTTTTGGAGTAATGAACATAATCCTTTAAGTCATCAAGTATCTTTCATTGTCATTCTCAAGTGTCTCGAGTGATAACAGCCAAAAATAAGAGGCCAAAACATGAAAGGGGATGCCACAGGTAATGCTGCTCCATTGATGGAAAAAGAAGCTTTGAGAAGCAACCTCTGGGTAAATTCCAGTGGAACAGGAATAAAGGAAACGATACTAACCTAATAGTTATTAAACATTCATTGACTGTTCTTATCACTGACAAAGAAGCAGTTGGATTCTATTTCTAGGGGAACTCACATATAATCTTAGCCTTCTTCTGAAGGGCTAGGTATTAATACTTTCAGCTTCTGAATGGAGATGAAGTTGTTCAGAACAGGAATGAAGGAAAATAGGTGAGGTTAAGCTAAAAAACAATCTAGAGATAATGTATAATATGTTCCTCTCGCTTGTTTGCATAGGTCTATATGGCTTTACAAAAAACAGACTCACAGATCAGCAGCAGGTCACACCTGCAAGTCAGGGGTCAAATGAGCAAGAGGTCTGCACAGGGGACAAGTCTGCAGCATCTCCTCACTTCTAGTATTTCCCAGTGAGGAAAATGGGGTGAGGTACAGACAGACTCTGTGGTGCTGCATGGCAGGCTTTTCAAGTCTCTCCACATGGTGAGCATGAAGGATTCATGCTTTAGTAAAAGTTCATGCTATTGTCCTTGAATACAGACTGATTCTGGCAAGCAAAACTGGAGAAGAATCTCCTCTTTCCTAAATACTTAATAGTTGAACTGGACTCAACACAAAATAATTCTGTCACTTATACTTCCATCTTAAAGATATTTTATGAACTTAGAATGAAGGAGTTCCCTATTACAAGTCACTGAAATGATGGTTTTCACTTGGTAGACTAAAGGGATACCATTGTTACGGTTCTGGCAGCACTTACTCCCTTTTACAAGGTTTTAAATACATGACTTCCATGCTTATGCTGTTTCCACAGCAACGGTTTTATCAGTTCAAATACCCCATGTATGCAAACTCTTTGTTTCCCCCTGTCCCTCTAGTACTACATTTACATCTCAGAGTTATTTCTCTTTCTGAAAGATACTCATAGAATTTTAATACAAAAGCACATTAACTGAGTAGTCACTGTAACTCCTGATGGGGCCAAAGGTATCTTTTAAAATAAAAACACACAGCTGAAGGAGTGACAGTCTTGTGAGTACCTACTAACTTTTACATTTTATGCAGCCCTCCTGTTCGTTTACATGTGATTCGGCTGTAATGATGATTATTTTTCTAGGACGCCATTTTCAGCTGAGGGACTACCATCATTTACTGCAGTGCATCTGCTGGTTCAGTTTCTCGAGAAATACTGAGACTGCGTTGCTTCTCAATTTTATGTACAAGCAAGAATTTTCTATGGGCTTTTCCTGCAGTTTTGTGTTGTCAAACACAGGTCTTCATGGCTGATTCTGCTGACTCTCAATGGGGCTTAACCCCACCTCAAGTGTCTAGAATGAATCTGCTTGACAGCTGAGAACTCAAGTTCAAATGCTACGCTAGTGGCCGTGTCACAATTTCACAGCCTTTCTCTGGGACTTACAAGATGTCTTCTGTCTCCTATCCTAACCTGTCTTGGATGGATCACTTAACCATCATGCCTTCACCTGTGAAATGAGAATGATAAAGCACGCAGAGTATGATGTATGAGATCAACGTGGAGGCCCAATGGCTCTCAGGTCCCACTGCGAAATACCAACTTGTGATGAAGGTACTGTTTCAGGAATCTTTTGCTGGGAAAAGAAATTCTATGAGATTAATGTTTAATAATACAGAAGTCATAGACGAGTTATCTATGAATCAAGAAAGCGCTTCACCTGCTTGGGCTATGTTTGGTATAGTTTTGCTTCTCCCATGGAAGAAGGAACTTGGAAAATGTCAGAATTATTTGGGGGCTAGGAGACCTTGGTCGTTATTTACAAACAAGATTCTCTGAAAAGTGACAACAACAAAAAAAATGATAAATATTCACTCAACTTCTCAAACAAGACCATGACTTACAATCAAAGACCCAAACTGCTCGCCGTTGGAGTCGGGAGTGACCTGCAGCCTTCTGCTCAGCTCCTCGGACAGCTCCTGGGGGCTCGTCCGGGACACGGGCGAGGCCGGTGGCGGGGGCAGCGCCAGGCTGAGCGAGTCTCCGCTCATGTTCACTTCCTCTGAAATGGTCTCCCAAGGCTGCCGGGGAAGAGACGCTGTGGTGAGTGCTGGAACGAGGGACCCTCTTGTCCCCGCCATGGTAATAGCCATCCTAACTGTCGTTCACATTGACTGAGGGTCTTCCCAGCATCCGTAAGGAAGATAAGGCTCCCAGCCTGATTAACAGATGAGGAAACTGAGGCTGAGGGAGTAACTGGTACCAGGGAACAGTGATCCAAGCAGGCCTGGCTCCAGGGGCTGTGCTCTCAACCCCTTTGTAACAGCACCTCTCTGAGCACTGGCTTGCTTCTAGACTCGATACTACCTGCACGGGTTAAAAAATATCCTCAGGAATTTACCATTTTCATGAATTTTCTTTTACTCTAACCATTGAGGATTCACAATGAAAATAGCAGAGATGCTATAAACTGTTAGTAAGCACTGGTATCAATTAACTTTTCATGAATTTAATACGGCATCATCTATTTTGCTTTTCCAGTTTTGATCACTGGAACATTTTGTGAATGATCTGCCTAACATAAGAATGGATTTCCAATAAGTAAACCGAGTTGTTAAGGCAGTACTGAAGTTACGGCAATTACTAATTTCTTGTTCAATTTATACATATTTTCCCCAGAGATCTGCCATAAGCATTTAAGGGTGAACTTATGAACATTTATGTTCACCCCAATTTGTATTTTCTTGGTAATAACCTATTTCACCATGTCAAAACTACTCAAAATTATATTTGGTACCCAAAGAAGTTACAGGGCAGGGTTCCATCAACTGCTCAAAGATGATTACCATGTTGCTGTTTAATAAGATATGTTTAGACTATGGGGAAAAATAAAAGTATAAAGTGAAAATATATTAATTAAGTGCTAAAAAATGTCATGCACTTTCGTAGTGATGTAAATTATGCATGCTCGAAGATGGCCTCTAGAAGCACTTTCTAAGTTAGTAAATACCCCAATGGTCCTCAACTAGCTAGCCGACTGTGCTCTTTTCCTTCAGACAGCCTTTACTGAGACAACATCGGGAGCCCACAGACAGGGGGTGCTATAGGGGTGAGCAGGCGGGGCCGCACCTTGCGGCCCTCCCCGACCTGGAGCCCGCGGACAGGGGGTGCTGTCGAGGGGTAAGCAGGCGGGGGTCTGCAGCGAGTGAGCAGGCAGGGCCGCACCTCGGGGCCCTCCCCGCCCTGGAGCCCGCGGACAGGGGGCGCTGTCGGGGGGTAAGCAGGCGGGGGTCTGCAGGGAGTGAGCAGGCGGGGCCGCACCTCGGGGCCCTCCCCGCCCTCGCTGGGCTCCGGCTCCAGGTCCTCGCTGATATGTCTGCGCGAGCGGAAGCGGCGATGCGCGGCCTCCTGGTTGATCTGCCGGATGTTGCTGTCGGACTCGGACGACACGTCCCTGGGCGCACACGGAGCGAGGGGGCGAGACAGAGAACCGGTGTTGATACCTGGCCCTTCAACCCAAGCCCGACACTCACCCAGGGCCCGACATGGAACACGACGTCAGTGCTCTCCCGTTCAACCCTGAGAATCAGCTGGCCCCTCAAAGGAGAACCTGCCAACATCTCTTGGCTGGAGTATACTTCCAGGTCGGCTTCATTGAAATAAACACAGTTTTTAAATGCCTCTGCCACAATATTTTTGAGTATCTTTCAGGGATATACTGTAGCAGTACTTTATGGTGTTTAAGAAAGATGAGAAATCAAAGTCCTCCATCCAGCTGCCCCATGAGAAGCGAGGCTTTCTGAAGGAGAATGACAGGCGAGCTCACACTCGTGGCCAGTTAGTGGCGACCCCTCAAGGAGTCCAGCAATGACAAGGCCCCAACTTTTGGTCATCAGCAATCAACCAGTAAGTACGGTGTCTGGAGGACACATTCCGGATTCAACATGAACTTTTTCAGCCACTGTGGCTTTCATCTTGACAGAACCTCACAATCACGACACTTTTTAAACTCACTTTTAAACTCCCATTAAACTCTATTTTAAAATTCACACAAACATCAGGCAATTACCTCCCAAATCAACTAGGATCTGAAGAACACTGTAACTTCATAGTCTTTTTTTTTTTTTTTTTGGTCATGTAACTCTTAATTTAGGATTTGAAAAGCACTGATTCCATCTTTAAAACTTCTGCAGTAAATTACAGGCAATTCTCCTTTGGGAGAAATATTACTTGGAGGCTTTTAAAGTAGAGGTTTAAATGTCAAAATGTTTTTCAGAGAAAACGCTTACAGACTCTTTCAATAAGACACCATGATGTTGCAAATTAATATTTCACAGTAGCTGAAAACATTATTTCAGATTAACTGAAATCCAGTATTAATCAAAGGCCCTCATTATCGATTCTCCTTAAAACACAGGTTTTAAGACATTCTAATGCAGTCTCAGACATGCTATCTTCCCCCAAAAGAGCCTACTGGGCCCTGTAACAGTGAACAGCCTGCGATAAGCAGCACTATTTGCAAATAAATAGGTGACTCTTTATCACCAGCTTCTAAGAGTCTGAATAGTTCCACCAAAAATCTTCACAAGTTTTAGCTTTACTGGTAAAGTGACAGTAAGAGGTTGGCTTCTATTTAATCCATATTAAATCAATAACTCTTAATAAAGATCTAAATGACGTTTTGCTGTGTGTACACAACCGATACATAAATTCTTAAAACCTCTCAGAAATACCTATTTTGCATATTTTATAGCTGTATTAAACTATATCTGAAAAAAATGACATAATTAAGGCCACAAAGAAGCTAATTAAAATCAAGGGACACACAAGTATACTAATACAATTTATGAAACTATCAAAACAGAATGATAAAAAAGTAACACTCTCTTAGATATGTTTGAGAATATAATATTATCTTTAGGATTTTACATGGCTACGGTGATTTTTACAGGATATTCAATTCAATTTCACTTTATAATGGCTTTATTTAAAAACACTATATATAAAAGTTGTATGAAAATTTTATATCTTCACTTGAAATATCAGTTGTCACTTAGTCAACAGCACATGCATGTTCTGGGTTGTAACACTTGAATTGTTACAGGGATTTCGGAGACATTGAGGAAAATAAGGTTTAATATTACTGTATCTGCATTTTCTCTCTGAGAAGTATATAAAATTCTATTATTCTGAAAAGGTTTTTTTTTTTTTTTTTTTAAGGGGTGTTTAAAGTCAATTATGTTAATCCTCCTTATCCAACATGCTCAAATAATTAGTAATCAGTGTGAACTAGAAACAACTAAAAAGCATAAAGAAGAAAGACACCTCTGATTCTGAAATTCCAAGTCTGGGCTTTTTTATGGTCTTTAGTGACGAAATGAAAATATTCATACAAGTGAGGCCTTTGGCCCTTAATTAAGCAATTGAATGAGAGGGTTGACAAAACTGACAGGAAGCTTAAATGGTCACTAATGGGAAAATGAACTTTAAAAATAGGTCTGAGCTGACAAAACAGAAACATGATTTTACTGCGGGCAGGGAAAAAAAACCTAAGGAGTGGCTCTTTCAATTTTCTTCATTCATTAATTTCACATATATATTTTTCATTTGACAGGAAATATACAAATTAATAAAGACAAGAAAAACCATACATTTATCAAATTCAGTGCCAGTTAAGATCAGTGTATCAGATCATTTACATCCTATCAGTGACTGTCAGTGACAAATGATGACCTGAGTCATCAAGAGATGATTAAATGATTGCTAAGACGGGAGAAGTAGAGTGGTTTAGAAAGAAGTACTAAAAAGAGTTAAAATGAGTGTTTCACAAGTTCATCTTCATTTATAATCTTAATACGATTCCTTCATCATGTTTTTGAACTTCTGCTTTTAACAGTAAAAAGTTTATGGTTTACATTTAAATAGGACAAGGACAAATCTAAAATTAAAGGTGTTTTAAAAAGCCACTATCTGACCTGAGAGGCCTGGGGGAGTGTTCCGTGGTCACCTTCCGTCCTAATCTCTGCATCCAGTACCCGACAGTTCACTAAACCACGCATCTGATACCCACTTTCAGAAACGACTCATCTGCAGTCGCTCATTCAGTTAAAAGCTCCTACTTTGTGTCAGGTGCTAGGGGTTGATCTGTGAAGAGGAAACCACAGTCCCTGCTCACACAGGCAGTAAGAGAATTATGTGCTCTGTGTCCTCGTGGGAAAGCGTCCAGCTTTCTGTCTGTCCAGACAGACTGGGACAGAAGAGGCCTGGCTCTCCCAGAGGAAGGGACAGGAGGCTGGCATCTGAAGGTTGCTGGGGGGAGGGGCACATTCTGGTTTTGTGTTTTTGGAGGGGACTGAGAGGCAGCAGACCCACAGGGCTCAGGAGAGAAAGTCCTCAAGGGCAGCCCGCGTGATCAGACGCTCTGTGTTGATGACCGTGGGCGGCAAGAGGCAGGGAGGGCAGGACCCTGTGAGAACAGCCTGAGGGCACCGGGGAGCCGAGGAGGACTTGGTAGGGCCTGAAGTCTGGGTAAGCAAACTGGGTAAGCACTGAGACTCCCCAGGAGGGCCACCATTCTCTGTAAAATGCAACCATCACTTCATTATCTGACTTCCTCGGGTCAGATATAGCCTTTGAATAAAGACACTTGTTAATACCCGCCCCCGCCCCCATCCCTGGAATGCTTATAGGATTCTGTGAAAACTGATTTATGAAAAAAAAATCATTTTTCAATTAAAACAACATTTTAAAATCATCTGGAGGGCTTGAGGGCTCTGGTCAAGCCAAATCAAGTTAAGGACAAAGAACCTCAAATTCTCAAACGGTTCAACAGGAGGTTATCATGGAAACCAACCCTTTTCCCTCATCTGAGTCTTCTCTTGCTTTCTAGATGTCGTTCCTGATGGGAAAGAGGCAGCCGGTAAGTTGCACCCAGAGCTCTGCAAATGTCCCTTCCGGTGAGCCGGCTGTGCAGACCATCACGTCACTGCCATCTCCCTAAACTACACGTGAACCTGAACTTGGAAGAACCACAGTTTCCCAATTTGTTTCTGGACTCCTGAGGAGCCAGCATTTACATAAGTTACAGCTTCTGTTTTGGTTCAGTTCTACAGGACACTGAAGGTGGTGTGTTTAAAAAAACGTATGAAGTGTTCCCTAGGGATTTCTCCATTAGCTTCACCACTCTCTGAGGCAGAGAAAGTAAAAACTGTTCCCACTTACCCCCCAAACAGAGACTTCGGTCTGCGTAATTATTCATGACAGTGAACATTTCTCTCTATATATCTTGGTTATTAGTCTCTGTGAGCTCCTAGTGGTCACTTTTTTTTTTTTTTTTAACAGAGATCACATGACACTAGGGTCCCCAAAAAGTGTTATTTTCAGATACTGATCTTTAACAAAGGTAGATAAAGGTACTTTGCTCAGGGTGTTGCTACCAAGAATCTTGATCACTACATGTAACCAAGTCCAAGGTGGTTACTTTTTTTCTTAAACTACAAATAACTAGAATAGTCAAATGACTTAAAACAGTTTTAACAGCTTTGGTCATTGATTAAAGGGAAATAGTAAAAACAAATAAATTAATTAAAAAACCAACAAAACCATTTCCATTTATATTTCTATGTGGAAAAAATTATTACAAAGAAGAGTCTGACATCATCTGGATGTTGGGATACTATGCCGTCCCGGCAGCAATGAGCTGGTGCTCATGCTAGGTGGTCCAAAGCTGCCCACGGGCACCTGACATTAACGAGAACCCACTCAGGGGCTTAGGAAGGACTGGCCTTCACTGTTGCAGGTTCTGCAAGCTTTTCCTCTAAATCAAACACCACCTAGACTAGACTTCTTGGCAACCCTTCCCACCCCCCAGTCTTATGCAGACTACCGTTGCCATTTCTAAAGACAAAAGGGTTATTGACAACACCATCCATCATCTCGCTAACACTTGTTCAAAAACCATCGTCAGCAAATTTCCTTCAGAGTCTGGGTTAAAGAGAAAATTATCTCACCTGATATACTTGCCTGTATACTGAAAATTATACAATTCACTGATAATTACTTCCTTGTCTTGTCTGCCGGGGAGCTCACCTTTTTTAGGATAGCCTTTTCCTTTTACATTTTTAGTACTTGTTTTTGTCTTTTATTGTATATTAATAGTTTTAGGTCTTGCTCTATACTATCATTTAAAAGCAAGCTGCTTCAAATCCTTTTTTACAGTCATGAGGTTTAATTAGTGTTTGCTATTATTAAACCAAAAATTGTCCAGTGAACAAAATAATAATCAATTCACTGTGTCCCTGAGGCTGGCAAGGGACTAGAACGAGGAGTATTACAAACTGTGAGTTAGCAACCCTCCCATCTGCTTCTAATGATATCACGGGGGTGATCTATAAATTTCTCAAAAAGGGGAAAAAAAAAAGTTTTGAGAGGGTTTCTAAATCAAATAATTATGGAATAAAACTCCAAAAAGTTAAAGAGGAAATGGTACAGTCAGTATGTTTGCTGAAACTGAAGAAGGGAGCAGAGATGTAATCACCATGCATTAAGCTAAACCTAAGAAAAATGACCTTGGTTTTACATCTCATAAATCTACATAAAGATGACATGCAAAATAAATTAGTGCATATTCACAGCAGGAGACCATGATACGGAGGCCAGAGCTTCTTTATAACCTGATAGGTTCTGGTAGGTTCTCACGCCCTCTACCTACACCAAGAGGACTCCCGCCGCAATGCACAATCACGGGCTTCCACTGAAGAAGACGCGCTTCCCAGCTTTGTGCACAGGGCTGCTGTGTGGGCACCTGTCTGCAGAGCGTGGGGACGGCTCGCGACCACGGACGGCACTCACATGAGGCTGGGCCGGTGCCACTGGGTGGTCCGGTTGTTGTGGTTGACGTAGTACGTGCGGCCCAGGTTGTCCACCTTCTCTTCCCACCCGGGGGGCAGCGGAGGCGGGGGCAGCTCCTCCTGGTGCTGAGAAGCCGAGTCATTGGAGTCAACGACTTCCCACCCGGGCTGTGGGGCAGAAGAGAGGGAGGGGCGTCAGGCTGGTTTGCTGGTTCCAGGGCATCCGTGCCCTGTGTCCTGGCTCCTGTGGGCTCCGGCAGTGGCTTCGTGCGCCATGTTTCAAGAAATTCTCAAAACAAGGCGGAAAAAATGTCAATTCGAAAAGAGTCACAAAAATGCTCTGAGCCATGGCCAACGAACTGCACTGCCCTCCCCAAGGACAGTGGTGCGGGTCGTGACATGGACAGGGATCCAAGCAGCCCCTCACGTTACCTAAGTCCCATTACACTCTTTCATAGTTCGTGTTTGTTATTTTGACCTGATGGCCTCTGGGGCTGTACAAAGCCATGCCAATCATATGGGTCATGCTACAGCTGTCGTCTTTTCAACACCTCCGGAAGGTAGGAGGGAGCTGGGAAGATGAGCCTCACAGCACGTGCGTTCTTGCAGATGCCATGGACAGGCCACCAGGAGGCCTGGGGCACTCTTGCTCCCCAGGGAGGACCACGGGAAGGTGGCCCCTGGAGGAGGGGGAGCTCCCTGATGCCCCTCTAGGGAGGACGAGCACGCACGGCAGCCAGGAACAGCCTGGAAGCTGCCTCTTCCTACTTGGCCATTCCCCACCTGCTGCCGCCGCGTCAGCAGCCTTCACAGTCCCCGAGTCAGAGGTACTCTTTTGCAACACATATTTTTGGCATTAAGTATTCCTTCCTGACATCCCCTAGTAAAGTCACTGGAAAATTAACTAATTCACAGTTGGAAGGCTGGAGGAGTGTTAAAAAAAAAATTCCTTGGATTTGAGATAAAAATGTGTGGATGTGCTTATGAAATCTTAACAGTCAAGACTACCTACCACCCACTTCAGTCCTTCTCCCAGAGACAGACGAAAGCCTGCACATGAAATACTGCTTGGAAATAGGACCTCTGGGTCTGGGGGGGGTGGGTGCAGTTACTTGCCCATAATGCATTATTCACACACCATGTATATGCAACAGCTGCAAACAGATGTGCAAATAGGCCACAGAGAGGTCTCGTGAACGGACATTCTTGGAACACGAGAATGTGTCTAATGAAGCAGCACCGTCTGGAGCCTGTGCTGCGAAGGTCCGATAGGACCCATGGTAGACGTATGTGACAGCAAAGTTAAAAAGTGGTGTTTTCTATTTTAACTTGCCAAGAGGGAACAAAAGAAACTTCCCCTGGAAAGCTAACTGCGGAACGGCCTATCTAGAGGAGAGCGTTTCTAATGCACGCGCTCACCTGCAGGCCAAGCGAGTGAGAGACTTGGAACAGCCTCTACATCATTCACCCACTTTGAAGCAATTCCAAGTGCTACAGGGAATTTATTAAGCGCTGAAAGTCCAAAGAAATAAGAAAATTAAATATGTGGGGGAGAATTTCACACAGTGGTGGGGCTGTTAATAGAACAGGGGTTAGAGCAGTTCATAAAAAGACACCTCTTCGATGATTTGTGTTATAAGGTAAAATGAAAAGCTTACCTTTTTTGTTTTTTTGGTAAAAGCAAAATATTGGTAGATCCGTGGAAGATGCAAATTCATGAACACATTTAAGTTCCTTCATATTTATAAACATTTAGTTCCTTAAATTATAAAACCTTCATGTAAAATATCCACATGCTCTTACGGAAGGAAAACAAACCACGGCCGGAGTGCCTGGCTTACCTCCATCTCATCCCGCTGCTCACTGTTCTCTTCATCTTGGCCTCCGTTTTTGGGCATATAGGCCATTTTCAATCGCAAAAATCCCTTAACCCGAGATTTATGACTGCATGATGGAAGAAAAATTTGTTACAAAGGATGTGACTTGGTTTGACACTTCATATTTACGATGCTTTAAACAGATGTAATCAGTTAATATGTTGAAATCTTCCTCAGAGAAAACCAAGGCCAAAGCATAAAGAATGACTTGCAGCCTAAAAGCCTCACCTTCTTGGCCGGAGGAGAAAGTCCTTAAATGTGTAGGGTCGCTCCATGGTTGGGTCTTCTGTCTAAAGGAAGAAAAAGTAAGTTTTGGTGCTCCCAAGGGTCTCGTATGTCGCGTCCACCCACCTGGACTACCGAGAACCCACCTGCATGCTTTAGAATGTGCTCGGCAAAGACAGAGCTGGCTCCTCAGACAGTGCTGACAATTAATCACACACTTCATAGGTCACAGAACTTATCTCCTTAAGACCCGCTAGATGTCACTATCAACACCCATTTTTTAGGAGCCAACCCCAGCCTTCCACAAATTTACAAAATTATAGCTGTTACTGCCAAGTGTAATTTCTAACTGCTGGGTGCAGGCCTCAATCTCATGCTGCTGATTAACTCTGGAGAACCAGGAGTCACTGGTGCCTGCCTGCCTGTCCCTTGTGATTCAAGAAATCTAAGAGTGAGGTTAACAGGAAAATATGCAAGATCAATCTGTGAATGCAATTTTATTTTACTTTTAACATTAAAATATGTCCTCAGCCTCAGATAACTGAAAGAGCATCTCCTCCACAGAGACTGTCCTAGGCAGCATCATCCATCAGCCTTTTGCTGGTGCTTATTTCAAGAAGCTATGAATGTAATTGTGGTATTTATTCATTTAAAATAGAAATTAGTATTTTGTTGTACAAAATCAGAGGTCAAAGCAAGTAGGAAAAAAAATGTTCCTATCTCATTAATTTAAAAATACACCAAGTGGGCTTTATTCCAGGGATGCAAGGATTCTTCAGTATTCACAAATCAATCAAAGTGATATAGCATATTAACAAACTGAAAGATAAAAACCATATGATTATCTCAATAGATGCAGAGAAAGCCTTTGATAAAATTCAACACCCATTTATGATAAAAAGTCTCCAGAAACCAGGCACAGAAGGACCATACCTTAACATAATAAAAGCCATATATGACAAACCCACAGCAAACATTACCCTCAATGGCAAAAAATTGAAAGCATTTCCTCTAAAATCAGGAATAAGGCAAGGCTGCCCACTCTCACCACTACTATGCAACAGAATTTTGGAAGTCCTAGCCACAGCAATCAGAGAAGAAAAAGAAACAAAAGAAATCCAGATTGGAAAAGCAGAAGTAGAACTGTTTGCAGATGACATGATCCTCTACATAGAAAACCCTAAAGACACCACTGGAAAATTACTAGAGCTAATCAATGAGTATACTGAAGTTGCAGGTTATAAAATTAATAGACAGAAATCCTTTGCATTCTTATACACCAACAATGAAAAAACAGAAAGAGAAATTAAGGAAACAATCCCATTCACCACTGTAATGAAAAGAATAGAATACTTAGGAATAAATTTACCTAAAGAAACAAAAGACCTATATATAGAAAACTATAAAACACTGATGAAAGAAATCAAAGAGGACACAAATAGACGAGGAAATGTAGCATGTTTGTGGATCGGAAGAATCAATATAGTGAAAATGAGTATACTACCCAAAGCAATCTACAGATTCAATGCAATCCCTATCAAGCTACCAATGGTATTTTTCACAGAACTAGAACAAATAATTTCACAATTTGTATGGAAACACAAAAAACTTCAAATAGCCAAAGTAACCTTGAGAAAGAACGGAACTGGAGGAATCAAGCTTTCTGACTTCAGACTGTACGACAATGCTACTGTCATCAAGACAGTATGGTACTGGCACAAAGAGAAATATAGATCAATGAAACAAAATAGAAAGCCCAGAGATAAATCCACGCTCCTATGAACACCTCATCTTTGACAAAGGAGGCAAAAATAGACAGTGGAGAAACGACAACCTCTTTAACAAGTGGTGCTGGGAAAACTGGTCAATCACGTGTAAAAGAATGAAACTAGAAAATTTCTAACGCCATATACAAAGACTCGAAATGGGTTAAAGATCTAAATATAAGACCAGAAACTATAAAACTCTTAAGAGGAAAACACAGGCAGAACACTCTCTGACATAAACCACAGCAGGATGCTCTATGACCCACCTCCCAGAATAATGGAAATAAAAACAAAAATTAACAAATGGAACCTAATTAAACTTAAAAATTTATGCACAACAAAGGAAACTATAAGCAAGGTGAAAAGGCAGCCTTCAGAATGGGAGAAAATAATAGCAACTGAAACAACTAACAAAGGATTAAACTCCAAAATGTACAAGCAGCTCAATACCAGAAAAACAAACCCCCCAATCAACATGTGGACCAAAGAACTAAACAGGCATTTCTCCAAAGAAGACATACAGGTGGCTAACAAACACGTGAAAAGATGCCCAACATTGCTCATTATTAGAGAAAGGCAAATCAAAACCACAATGAAGGATCATCTCACGCTGGTCAGAATGGTCGTCATCAAAAGGTCTACAGACAATAAATGCTGGAGAGGATGTGGAGAAAAAGGAACCCTCTTACACTGTTGGTGGGAATGCAAAATGGGATAGCCACTATGGAGAACAAGGTGGAGATTCCTTAAAAAACTGGAAACAGAACTCCTATACAGCTGAGGAAATACACACTGCACACATACACCGAGGAAACAAGAACTGAAAGAGACACATATACCCCAGTGTTCACTGCAGCACTGTTTACAATGGCCGGACAAGGAGACAACCTAGATGCCCACTGGCAGACGGATGGATGATGAGGCCGTGGTGCACGTACACAGTGGTATCACTCAGCCATAAAAAAGAACACATTCCAGTCAGTTCCAACGAGGGGGATGAAACTGGAGCTTATTATATACAGTGAAGTAAGCCAGAAAGAGAAACACCAGTATAGTATATTAACACACATATATGAAACTTGTTAAGATGGTAACGACAATCCTATATGAAAGGCAGCAAAAGAGACACAGATGTAAAGAATAGAGAGTTTCTGACTATGTGGGGGAAGGCGAGGGTAGGATGATTTGAGAGAATAGCACTGAAACATGTATATTATGATATGTAAAACAGATGACCAATGCAAGTTCGATGCATGAAGCAGGACACTCAAAGCCAGTGCTCTGGAACAACCCAGGGGGACGGGGTGAGGAGGGAGGCGGGAGGCGGGTTCCGGATGGGGGACACATGTGCACCTGTGGCTGATTCATGTTGATGTATGGCAGAAACCACCACAATGTTGTAATGTAATTAGCCTCCAATTAAAATAAACTAATTAAAAAATTATGTAGTAAGGGTAAACCACAAGTTATAATATTTTCTAGAATTACTATGTAGACTTTTATATACCTTGCAGCCTGAGTTGGATGTAATTGTGTGTAAGAGCAGAGACAGATCTAGGTTCAAAGCCTGGTTATAGCGCTAATAACGCTGTTGCTTACTCTCTTTTAACTTCAGTTTCTTTGTCTATAAAATGGAAATGTTCATGCTTATTATTAGAATGTTGTGACGCTTGAGTGAGTCAATGTATGTAAATCCACAGTGACTGGTATGTTCAAACATAGCAACTATTATCAGTAGGAATAAAACTAATATTTTTATTGAAATATATATAATAATTTTATTAAAAAAATAAAAATATTACATGCAGTAAAACTTCAAATACCTAGGCTCCTTAATTAAACACAATTTAAAATACCTTTGCAGCAAGAGGGACACACCACAGCAAAATGATTTATTATAAATCAGAAGGGCATGCGTGTGCATTTATATTTGTAATATTATCTTCTATATCATTCTCTGCTTTAAACTTTCAATGGCCTCCTATTCTGCTTATAATAAGCTGAAAATTCTTCCTTATGGACCTACGAGGTTAAACGTGGTCTGGTTCTTCACTATCTCTCATCTCATTGGGAACCAGTCTCTGCATTCACCCCCGACTCCACTGGGAGACGGTGAAGGACAGGGAAGCCTGTGGTGCAGTCCCTGGGGTCACAGAGTCAGACATGACTGAGCGACTGAACCATCACCACCCCTCCTGACCTCATCTGTCCTGCATGCATGTCGTCTAACCCCTCCCTCACAGGTCCTTCTGCTGGACATCCCTGACTTCAGACGGCCATGGCGGTCTCCATTTTGCCATCCAAGTCCAGAATCCCAAGTCACATCCTCAGACTTCGCATCCTAAGTCACCATCACAGCCTCCCTTTCTCATCTTCAACTGTCCCGATTTAATTCCACTGTTTTATGTATTTATGCTTATTTATGTATCTACCAGTTTATCATCCTATCACCTGCAGAATACTACCTTGTAAGATCAGAGACTTGGATTTGCCTGCCACTGTATTCTTGGCGCCAAGAGCACTGTCTGGCACAAAGGAAGCACAAAGTAGCTGATTAATTCACCTGATCTCCAGTAAACTGCTAAGGCCACAAAAATCCATCCCCACTAAGCAAAGTCAGCTATATTCTCAAGACTTTTTTCTGAAGTTAGACACACACACACACCAAGTCAGAGCTTACAGGGACTCTAAAAACAGAACTGTCCATACACTACACAGTTTAAATGACAAACACCACACAGACTTAAGAAGTAGACATCCCAGGTCTGTGCTCTGGCTTTGCTACCTACAAAGCCACGTGGCCAAGGGCAAAGTCTTTACTTCTCTGTGCCTCAGTGCCCTCATCCATGGAGTGGGGCGGTAACAGGAGCTTATAGAATTGTCACAATTAAATCGATCAACTGAGCTGGTCCATAAAAAGTCCTCACAAGGGTTCCTGGCACACTTAACAAATGTCAGCCATTATCATCATCAGTCAATTCTACATTTTCATGTCACTTGTGAACACTATCAATGCAGTGCTCTGCAATAAAGACAGGGCATTAGAAGATGAGAATTCACCTCCATGGAAATTCTCCAGCATGAACAAGATGGTCATCTCTGACAACAGGATTCTTCCTGGCACTATTCAGTTCCTGCTGGATCCCAGTCCCTGGAGAAACGCCCAGGGAAGACTCCCTGAGAGTGTTGCTGGGAGAAAGCCATCTCAAACAGCTTGATGCTAACAGCACCAGTGGCCAAAATAGATGCTTCTACCGCCTACCCCAGGCCACGAGCATTCAAAAAAAATCTTTTGGTTACACAGCAATTTCACCTTATAAAGATTTATTGCTTTAAACAGAACTGCAGTTACTTGACATATATGTAAATGTGAAAAATAACTTTGTGGGCAAGTGGAAGGGAATGGCCTTATCAGGACCCTAGACTCAAAAGAGGGATGCAATGGCTAAAAGCACCCAAGCCTCAGACTGAGCCCCTCTGCCCCCCTGACTGCACCACAGATCAATGTTGGAGACCTCTGGTCTGGTCAGCCTGCAGATCACTGTGCAAGTCACCGACCTCTGTGCGCCCAGGGGTCCCCACCCGTAAAATACAGGGAATGGACAAATGGTCTCTCAAGTCCCTCTAAGCTCTATGATACTGAATTCTGTACACGTGAGACAGAACCATTACCCTGGTGCCAGCTGGAATTATAAGAGGGGTGTTCATCATTTGAGTCACCTTCCAGTACAGTTAAGATGACAAACAGTAGTGCTACCATCCCGACGCCGCCTCACTGCAGGAAAGCCATAAACTCAAGGCAGCCCTGGTTGCCTGGAGTGGCACCTGACTAATACAAGAGAAATTCGTGTTTTGAAACAGCTCTCTCTACCTCAGTGTGTTTTCCACAGATACAGAGATTTTGCATCTGGGAGGGGTGATGGGAAAGGGCTCACAGGACAGGGAAGACACTGATAGAAGAATCAAGACAAGTTTCAGAGGTGTAAATGGCAAACACCTGCCAGAAATGTCATTCTGTTGTTAATACAAATCTTGGAGCTATTTTGGTCTCTAAGTAATTATTAAGGAGAAGTCATAAAATATTGTCTGAACTTTTGGGGAATGACACAAAGAATTTAATAAACATGTAAAAAATGATAGTGTTTCTTAAAAAAAAAGGTCAGAATAGGAGAGTTATAGCTAAGGTCACTTTTGGTGATGCACTGGAGAAATAAAATAGAGGAGCTTTGTTTCAGCTGCAGTACAGACATCAGGAGAGCACAGCCTCTACCTCCGCCACATGCGTCGTGCTGCCCAAGTCTCCCAGGCAACACACACGTCGTCATGGTCGCAGTGCCTCTGCTTAGTGAGCGCCATGGACAGCTAATGCCAGCTAGTGCCATGGACAGTGAAGACACGCTTTCACAGAGCTGGATGGAAACCTAGCATCATCTACATGAATACTCTCGTTTTACAGGTGAGACAAACAAGAGTCCCATAAAGGATTACTAACTTATTAAGATTACCAAGGCAACCTACCCATCTCCAGGCTCTGAGTCAACTATTCCTGAGAGATCTTTTAAAGCTTGACATTTGGAGACTTCTGTGAATAGGAATCTATGTTTTCTTAATTTTCAGATCCGCATAAAAGGTCAGACGACTAACCTCATTTACTCTCCCTGTTTCCTCTCTTTTACTCACTCCCAACCTCAACAGTGGGCTTCCCAGATGGTGCTAGTGGTAAAGAACCTGCCTGCCAATGCAGGAGATGCTGGTTGGATCCCTAGGTCTGGAAGATCTCCTGGAGGGAGCACGGCAACCCACTTCAGTGTTCTTGTCTGGAGAATGCCATGGGGGGAGGGGCTAAGGTCCATAGGGTTGCAAAGAACTGGACACAACTAAAGTGATTTAGCATGCATGCACACTCAATAGTAAGTAAAACGGAAAAAAAAAAAAAATTAAAGATGAGTGGCATATTTGGAACAGAAGCCAAGGAAACAGAGGTCCCTACCATTTTAAATTCCCTGGGTCTATTTCCTATCCTTTTTTCCCCCCTTCCACAAGTAAAACTGGCAGAACTGGCCTGAGAGCCAAGAATGAAAATGACTGACAAGTCAAAATCATTTTCTCTCATCTGGAAGCATTTGATAAAGCACTGGGGAATTCATAATCAAAGGGGGGAAAGATGCTACTTTTCCTTCTCATTATGTCTCTTTACTCCTTCCTGTTTAAGGGCAAACATGGAGCCAACGCTAGCCTCCTGGGGCCACTGTGGTCACTGACCGGGGTACTGATGCTTTAACACGCAGAGTGCATCTCGGCTTCACACGGCCCTCCCGGCCTGGTCTCTCTGTTTCCAGGGGCCTCCTTTGCTTGTCTCCCTGGCAGGAGAACTGCAAGCCGGACCGTCCCAATGGTCCCCAAGGCCCAGCAGCACACACAGTTAATTATCTGGGGACCCAACAGTGGGCAATGGGCTGAGGAGCACTGCTGTGAATGCTCTGAGATGCTCAAGTGCATATAACTTGGCTCGTGTGTCTACAGATGGGTCTGCTCCTAAACCAGAATAAACTGGAAGTAGGCTTGCCCTGACCCTCTGGTCTTCCTGGTAGGCTTCTCGAGGTCGGGGAATTTACAGGTGTGAGTGAGGACAGCTTAGGAGAGACGTTCCTCAGGACTTAAGAGCACGGTTTTACACTGCAAATGCCAGTATCCACCAGCAGCTGTATTCAGGTAGGGGGAAAACTGAATCCTGAGTGATAATTCTGGCTAGTGGTAAAGAATTCACTTGCCAGTGAGGAGATGAAAGAGACATGGGTTTGATCCCCAGATTGGGAAGATCCTTTGGAGGAGGCCATAATAACCCACTCCAATATTCTTGCCTAGACTATCCCATGGACAGAGGAGCCTGGTTGGGGGCTACAGTCCATGGGGTTGCAAAGAGGTGGACACGACAGAAGCGATAGTACACACATGTAAAACTTGGGTGTGAGAACTCCTCCACCCCCAGCTCTCTCCAACAGGCAGAATTATCAGCTCAGGAAAACGGAATTCAGAACCATACAGTTTTCACCTAAGTTGGGGGAATCTGGTCTGAAAGAGGGTGCCATATTGCCACATGTAGCTTCTAAATGTAAACTTTAATGACTTGAAATAAAACGATAAATTCCATTCTTTAGTCACATTAGCCACATTTCAAATGCTCGACTAACACGTGTTTATGGCGATGGTGGCCCTGCTGAGACACGTGAGGGAGGAACTTGCGTCACTGATTTTTCCTCAGAGATTAGAATCATGTCTATATCAGCAAACATCTGTGAAAGGAATAAATCCTCTATCAGGGAATGGGGCTGTCTGGAATTAATTAATAACCAGATGCCCAATCTGATTCCTCAGAGTCTGAGGAGGCCTAGGCAGCACCTCACTACCACAGGACCGCTCTGCACTACCATCCCTCATGACCAGTGAGACAACTTTCCTAAATTCTTTTACCTAAAATTTGATATTAAACATCACTGAATCCACAGGCCATATAGCCTTGACAGTGGTCAAGTAGCTATTAAGAAAAGAGAATCCATTATCTACCCACAAAATATATTCAAATGCTAGCATCCATTTCACATACTCACACCTGTGTTATCCTACAACATTAACTGTGCAATTTCCCCATGAGGGTCCTACACAAAGGATCGAACATCCACTTGAGAGCACCTCAAATCCTGGGGTCAAAGCCGTGTCCACTGAGAACATGCCGGCTGGGTTCCACTTCTGCTTAGAGGATGAAGAATGCACCTTCGCCTCTCCTTTTGCGTCCCGTGTGACCCATCCTGAGGACTGTCCTGGGCTCCACAAAGCCGGTCAGTCTTAAGGAGGAGACACGGTGCTCCAGGGCACACTCATCCTGGAGACCCGACACCGGTCTCCTTACTCAGCTGGCTCAGCTCACGCGCAAGGCCTCAGCCCTCTCTGAGCGCTCGCTGCTCCACTCTTGAACCGGTTGGTTTCTATTCTTGCCTGGAGCCTTTCCTTCTCTGAAAGCTCACTCTTGCCTCCGCCCAACTCCAAAGGTAAAAACATTCTCTCTACTGACTTGTCTCTGAAGAGAAACACTCTTCTATCCTCTGAGAGCTCCCCTCAACCTTTCAAAACCAACCCATGCCCATTCTCTCAAACAAGGAACTGCTGGAGCAGGTTGTTCAAAAATTCCAGCTGCACCTCTTAAGAGAATATCAGTACATAATTTGCCTTGACTATGATGTATGTGTGTGTGTTGATATTTATTTATTTGGCTGTACTGGGTCTTACTTATGGTATGTGGGATCTAGTTCCCTGACCAGGGAGTGTGTTGATATTTATTTATTTGGCTGTACTGGGTCTTACTTATGGCATGTGGGATCTAGTCCCCTGACCAGGGATTGAACCTGGGTGCCCTGCTTTGGGAGCATGGAGTCTTAGCCACTAGACCACCAGGAGAGTCCCTGTAATGCGGTTTTTACTTTAGGGAAACGGGTAGTTGGGGACACCCATGTGAGAAGTGGCCAACCCACCAACACTGTCTAAAAATGTGAGGTGATTACAGCTTCAGCCTGAAGAGCATGGAGAGAAGACCCACTGATGTAGAAATACATGAACAATCTTTCTGCTCAAGGTGGAGACACCCCCACGCTCTCAGCGGGACCGTAAAAGGACAATCAGCGTTCTGAAGGCTCACGGAATCCGTCTTGTGCATATGACCACTTTCCGCAAGTATCTTGAAGCTTCAGGTTTTTATGCAGAAATAAACAAAGATATTCTAATGTCACTACTGCTGTTTCCAATCTTTGGGAAGGGAACGAGCTTCAAACCTTTCATCCCCAATAGCTCCGCTGAGTAAACAGGAGTAAAGTGCTTGCCGTCACAGTCCTTCACACCAGACCTCCAAGAGCTTCCTGGGTAAGACGGCCTTTCTTGGTCTCTAACAGAGGGTGAGAGCTGCAGCTTCAACGCAGCGGCAGGCTCATACTAGGTGGTTTGGGCCACTTTAGTTTATAGACGATTTATGCTATTTGCTCACATTGAGCATTTTTTAATAATGTCCTTGGAAGGCAGAAACATTTGACTTAGTCTCTCTTAGTTGCTATTGTGGGGGATTCCTTGGTGGCTCAGATGGTAAAGAATCTGCTTGCAATGCAGGAGACCTAGGTTTGATCTCTGGGTTGGGAAGATTCCCCTGGAGAAGGGAATGGCTACCCAATCTCATATTCTTGCCTGGAGAATTCCATGGACAGAGGAGCCTGGCGGGCTCCAGTCCATGGGGTCTCAGAGAGTGAGACACGACTGGGCACAATGAGGAGGTGCTACTGAGCTTCATGATGCCCCGTGGCAGGGGGAAGAGAGCCAGAGCACGAGGCCATTTACCTTTCGCCAGGGAGGCCTGGGCCCCCATTCGATAGGTACTGGAACACGCGGGAGTCACCCTTCAGCTCAGTCACGGTCAACAGCCCCCGTCCTTTTGCTACACATTTGAGCAGAGGCTTACTAGCAACAGCACACGTGCTGACCCAGTATCGTTTCTGAAACCAGAGTCTTTGCAGCTGACAAGTTCACTTAGGACCAATAGCATCTTTTCTTTTGTCTCTGTGCCAACCGAGAAAGCCATAACCAAAGTCACGGAAACACAGTCTGTGCAGATGAAGTGCAGGAGAAACAGCGTGTACAATTCCAGACAAAGGGAACACACACGTGATTAGAGCCGAAGGATGAACTTCAAAGCAAGGACATTCCAGTGACAAGGAGAAGGGGTTTGGCAGAAGCAGGCAGCTGTTTTGTATGACGTGACAAAGGAAGATGAGATAAGAAAGTAGCTGGCGACGCTGATAGGTACCTGTAGATGGTTCAAGGACACCTGTTTTTACAATTAAAGTGATCTCCTAGCCTCCTGAAAGGACCACCTTCTAGAAGGGGTCAGGCTCACAGTATCTGTGTTTCATTTCAGCCTTCTCCACAGTGTGGAGGAAATACTGCCCTGAAAATACCCCGGAATTGCAGACAGAAACTGCTGTTCACTGCACGCATTATAAAGCAGGCAACCGTTCTTACCGGGAGATGACTAAGGGGTATGTCCACCTGTCCCAGGAAGTCGTCCCGTGTCTGTTAAGAAGAGAGAAAAATAATTAGTGTTTTCATCTATTGAGTGAGTGTCAACGTTCTAAAACGTGTTTCTTTACAAATAGAGAAAGGTCCAGGGCCTGGCCTGGGACAGTGGTGGGGATGGGTCGAAGGCAGAGGCCCAGGTGAGCCACAGATGGTTGTTGCCTTGGAGATGGGTGAGCCCAAGGCCTCACACACCTGATCTGCAGCTGGCAGACATCCTGCAGGGCGTCGATCACCCAACAGACTGGAGACAGAGCCTCTCTTGGACTTGGGGAGCAGGCAGTCAGCCAGGGAAGGGATACCTGGGATTCCAGAGGGCCTGGGGGCACAGCTGGCCCAGTTTAAAGAGAAGTCGGTAAAGAAACGTTGGGGCCAATTTTCATGAATATTTATAAAGTGTCATAAATGAAAGAGCTCCTTGAGAGCTGAGTCTTGGCAAAGAGTATAGAAGCCAGTTACTAATACATCTTATACATTACTTATTTAAAAAATGGCCCTGAACTTTCAACCTAGTAATTACACTGCTTCACAATCTAAGTTCGTGGATTATCTACTGGTTATAATTTTGGACACATGGTACTTCTTCCTATCTACATCTACTGCACAGGCCTCAATGAAAATTTACATGGATAAGCTCACATGTGCCCTTTCAGACTCTGGGAGTCATGGTAAGTCTTAAAGTCAGGGTCAGGGGCCCTGGCCTGGACCCTGGGGTGTCCAACAGGCCATCGGACACAATGTCCTGCTTTAGGGGCATGTGTGTCACAGCCCCCGATACCCAGATGGGCCGCGATGTGAACCGGAAGAAACATGACGATGACGTCCGCCACCCTCGACAACCTTATCAAAAAAACCACAAAAACGCCCACGTGCAAATGCCTATCATAGAAAGTTCTTCACAGACATCATCAGACTTGTCCCACTACCAGCTTGAGAAGGAGCCCAAGAGAATCCAGAGCTCCAAATTCCAAACTCTGGGCTCTTATTTTCAGTCTTCACTGTGAAATTTTCTAATTTATAAAATGAGCTTTTCAAACGCACTTGAAAAAAATTCTCTTGCATTTAAAAAGTGGCAGCAGGTAAATGTGAACGAGATTTACTGCAATGATTTGCTCCATACTTAGAATGTCCTTTTAAGTAATTTAAAAAATCTGATTGACTAGAAAGCTGTCTGTCTCCTCTAGATTACGTGAAGGGTAACGAAAGATCAACATCACCACTGGCTGAGTGTGCCAAAGCCTGAGAAGAGTCCCCACCCTTTTGATGAGGCTCTGTTTTCTTCTATTTCCTCATATGCATCTGCCTCCGCCCACCATGCACAAGGCCGTGAGGTGCCAAAGATGTACTTCTTAACAAGCAACAGTCAGCACAGACATCTTCACTGTCCAGACAGTTAGGGAGCAGTCCTATTCTGAATGTGGCTGATTTAATTGTGTACGTCAGTTAATTCCACTAATAGAAACTCAGAGCTGTCTGCCTCCTGACTATAGACCGTGTGTCTACCTAATGAGAGTGATGAGGTTCTATGCTTGTCCCTCTCCTGGCCGGCTACTGGTGCTGGTGCTATGAGGGAAAAGGACTCGGGGAGGCCACCATCAGAAGGAGACAGTTTGATCCCAGAGCTCTGTTTCATAATCTGCTCTCTTTGGCTACCCTATCAATTGTTAACTTAAAGTACATTGTCACAAAAATTCACAAAACATCCACATGCCTGCACTGTTTTCCGAGGGAGATGTTAGACTTCTAAACCCATCAGATGAGCTCACCATCTGAACTAGAGGCAGGTGCTGGCCCCTAAGGGCTACAGTAGCAAAGCAGGTGCTGCATCAAGGGCACGCCAAATCCTCAGTGAGCAGCTGTAGTGGATGGGCACGATTATTATGCCCATTTTACAGATGGGGAACCCAGAGACCAGAGAAGTTCCTAGCTGGGTAGACTGGTTCCAGAGTCTGGGCTGTTAACCAATACTTTGTCCTGCATCTCGGTAACAGCAGGACAACTTGGCTGGGCACCAGCCTTGGGCTTCTCCATCAGGATGCTGGCTCTCAACAGTGTGGATGAGAAGGGACTTTGATGACAGCACAGTATATGAAGCTTTGGGGAGGATGGTTCTGCCTAAAATGCCCATCTGGCATGTTATCTTTAACAAAACCTCTTGTTCCAACTTGGCTCCATGCCTCAAAGGAGCAGTTTTATGGATCCCCATGGTACTCGCTGCAAAGCTAGATGGCTTCACTTGTACCTTAACAATCTTTCTCGTTACATTAAAAAATAAAAAGAAACGCAACAATTCCTATAACAGAAGACGACGAGGCAACCTCACCATTAAACACAAGGCTCTTATTTTCTGGTTTACATCAAGGGTAACGGTAATAAAATCATTTTAAAAATAAAATGGGGATCAAGTGTATAGAACAGCACATGGTCCAGAGGAATTGGCTTAAACAAGTGATTCACTGGTCACTGGAACATGCTGGTGAGATCTAGGTTTCAAAACATCCCACTATTGCCAGAACTACAGACATTTCAAGCAGTGTAGAATATTTAGATTAGTAACACTACACCAGCGATAAAACGTGCCTCCGATATCACTACTGAGGAGTGCTAGGAGCGACCAGAGAGTCAAAATGCGCGGCCTCTGCGCCAAAATGAGAAGCAGGGCCATTTCCAGGACACCAGGGCGTGCTGATACAGCAGGGCCCCCACCTGCGGGCCCTGGAGAGCCAAGGTTTGAGGTCATCACAACATCCTGAGGTCACCACTGCCACAAGATGACCTGCACCAACGTTATGAAAACACAATATTCAAATCATTTAAATAGTTCCCATTATAAAATGACTTCCACCAAGCATCATGTTAACCCTTGTTGTTATTTATTCAGTCGTGTCCAACTCTTTAGTGATCCCATGGACTGTAGCCCGCCAGGCTCCTCTGTCCATGGGATTTCCCAGGCAAGAATACTGGAGTGGGCTGCCATTTCCTTCTCCAAGGCATCTTCCCCACCCAGGGATTGAACGTGCATCTCCTGCATTGGCAGGTGGGTTCTTTACTGCTGAGCCACCTGGGAAGTTCCCCTGCTAACCCTGCTGCTGCTGCTGCTAAGTCGCTTTAGTCGTGTCTGACTCTGTGGACCCTGTAGACGGAAGTACAAAAACCAAAGTAGTTTCCATTTCACACAGTGCACACTGGCATTTCTTGTGCTCATTTTAAAGTGGTAAATGCTGTCGATTTCAACCTCAATTACCTGTCATGCTGTTCCAGAGGCTGAAAATGTGCAGGCTAGAAACACAATTATAAATGTTCCCTTCTGACAAGCCATCAAATATTTTCCCAAGGTAATGACAACGCAAACTGGAGCCCTTGAGATGTGTCGCATAAGGGGAAACAAAAATCTATATTCCATTACTAGAAAAGTGAAATATACCAGACACTATCTCCGAGTTTGCGCTCCGAATGATGATTAACTACATATAGGCCCACTCTCCCCCATGCCCCTTTAAAATAACTGCTCCTTTTTAAATAAGAACAGACAAGGGTCCGATGTCCACGGAGAGGTGTGTGGGACTGCCACTGGGCCCTGAAGCCTGGGGACCATCACAGCAGCTCCAGGGAAACCCCAATGCAGCCCTCAGATATTTCTTCTGGTGCATACTGGGCGGGAGCTCCCAGCCTTGAACTGGACACCAGGATTAGCTGTCCTCACAAAATAAACGAGCGTCAATTTCTCAAAGAAAACACCCATTCAAGAAACAACACAGACGGCTGGTCTTCAGGTTGGCACTGCACTTGAAGGATGTGATCTGAATCTTACTACGTACTGATGACCAGAGGTCACCATGCAAGCACTAGGCTAGGGCTGTGCGTTTCACATCCAGGCTGCAGGGGAGCAGGGGGACTCTGTGGGGAGAAGAGCCTTGAAAGTGAGGGGTGCTGGCAGGAAAAGCTTGGGTCAGCAGGAAGGCTTTTCAGGAAAGGCTGTATCAGAAAGGACCGGTGATTCTCAGAAGGCAGAATGACCCGCAAGTAACATAGGAGCTATACGTGAAGGCAGTGTTTTTGTTTTTAATTGTGAGTTGCAATCACACTAGTAATTCATAAGAAGCATCAGTGTAATGGAATAGAAAACATTAAGAATCTCACAGGAAATATAAGTACTGTTTCAAGTAATCTGTTTCAGTTACATACATATATGAATGCATGTCCTAAATTGTTTTGTAAAATTCATTTATTATGCCCTGCCACAATCACAAGTTTGAAAGCTACTCAATATTGGCCAATGAAAACCATCCAGTGCTACCAATGTCACAGAAATCATTAAGGAGTGATAAGAAAACTATCCTGAGAATTTCTCAAGACAAATGCAAGAGAAGTAGAGAGGAACCAGGCATCAGCCACAGAAAAGGAATTTAAGAGTAAAGACATGGAAAGATTGTTGTTTAGTTGCTAAGTCATGTCCAACTCTTTTGCGATCCCATAAACTATAGCCCCGCCAGGCTCCTCTGTTCATGGGATTTCCCAGGCAAGAATACTGGAGTGCGTTGCCACTTCCTTCTCCAGGGGACCTTTTCTGACCCAGGGATCCAACCTGAGTCTCCTGTCTTGACAGGCGTATTCTTTACCACTGAGCAACCAGGGAAGCCTTATGGAAAGATTAGATCTTCATATATTATAAATCAAGGTAAACCTCCCAGCTCTAAATAGCGAGACAGAAAAACCACCTTTGTTTTGCTGCTAAACCAGTAAACACTGCTTCCTGGTGAGGCACACAGCCTGACCAGACAGGGAAACAGGTTCTATTTTTAGAGTGACTTCTGAAGCATGTACTTTGAATTATTTAAATAATGAATGGCTTGGCAAACTTTTGCAAAAGCTTTTAGACAAAACGTCACAAATGTAGTGACTCTCAACAGTCTACTGTCTGCAGAGTCACCTGGAAGTGGAGATGTACTGAATTTTCGGTGCTGTCTCATTCCTCAAGGGAGCATGAGACGCCTTTGCCGTCACGTCCGAAAGGATGGAGGAATATCCTTTCTTACACATCCTCCATGCACTCCAGCGTCTGTCCTCTGAAAGCAGAGCTGCCGCAGTTTAGGAAGAGAGCATGAGTTTGGTTCCACCCACCCCACGCACCACACGGTCCAACATTTTACCACCTGGTGCCTCTGACTTCCAAGCCTTTCTGACTTTGAATTGTTTCAAAATACATGGTCAAAATTACCTTAATCAAACAGCCAGGTGGCATTCCACCAAAAAAATAAATAAAAAGGTATACTGATGACAGCCCCTGAACACACGTGCTCTTACCAAAATCCACTCGACATGCACCAGAACACAAAATCCAAGCAAAAGGGATTTTTTTGCATACCGTTTTCACCCTACCAGCCTCTCTGCCATTTAGTTTTTAGAGGTCAGGGCTGAAACCTCCCATTCACTAAAACAGAACAGGGTGTGTCCTGGAGACGCCGGCTCTTATTTCTAACAACAAACAAGACCTCCCCATCAACAAGATGTCAGAGCAAACTCGCAGGACTTTTATAGGCTCCCGTAAACTCACACTGGGTAGGCGAGCAGAACTAAACCTTGCTGGCTGGATGCATGGTCATGAGCACCTCTATTTTAAGGGACACACTGCTTGAAATTCAGAATTCAAGAAGAGAGGTGGGGAGAGAGCAAAGAAGCATCCCGCTGCCAAAGACTACACCAGCTGAGCAGAAGGCCTGGCTTCAACGAGGAGCATGACCAGATCAAGGCAAACTGGGCTGAGAAGCCAGAGCCCTGGAGGCTCCGGGGCTCCCGGCTTCTCCAGGGGTGTCCTGCTTCAGATGGGCTTGACGTCTCCCCTCCCTCTGGGGGAGGGGTGGTGATGATGGAGGAAGCTCAAGGGCACAGGCCAGTCCTCTCCCCACTCCAAGGGTGAGCATCTTCCAGGCCAGGGTTCAGCTGAGGGCCACAGGAATTACAGCCTTCTGCCAAACCTGATACTATGAGCTTATGATCCAATAAACTCTGGGAGTACAAACACTGGGGAAGAGACTTGGGAACCAGAAGCATGAAATGTGAGCAGCTCTGCTGAGGTCACTTCAAGCAGGGGGTCACTCCACTGTGCCCGGCCTGAAAGGCACAGAGTTGGTGCCCTCACCACCTAGGGATGGAAGCTAATCGGCCCTGCGCTCGAGAAACGAAACAGGAGCCACACCTAGAACGCGAAAACTTGTTAAGTCCCATTTGAGAAAAATAAACAGGTAGAATTAATTCTAAGGATGTATTTTTAGTTGACCCAAGATATTCAAAATATTATCATCTCAACACATAATCAACATAAAGACCATTAACGAAGACTTTGAAATCTGGCGTAGGTTTCTTGCCTACAGCACACCTCGCTCTGGACCATCTGGGTTTCAAGTGCTCTGTAGCGACCACATACGGCGGCCATGGCGACCACACCTCAGAGACACGAATGGACGGCAGCAGGGATGGGGGCGGGGCAGGGGGCCCGGAAGTGACCGATTCTATCCGGGGTCAAGGGCAGGCGTGACCTCACAAAGGAGGACATCTTCACGTGGGGTCAGAAGCAGGAGGCTGCCAAGGGGACAGATCGGGGTGGAAAGAGGATGCTGAAAAGCTGGATCTGGGGAGAGGCTCGGGGGCCTGAAGAGAAGACCAGGGTAAGGGGGGCCTGGGGGCGGAGAGGAGGTGATGTGGCCCCACGCGGTGATGGGGAGCACGGCACCCTGGGGCTAGAGGACACATGAGGACGTGAGGGAGGGAAAAACTGGCGAGGACTGCGTTTAGAAAGGTCCACGGCCAGCGGGAGGGCGAACTGACTGGAGGAGAGGACTCTGAGGGAGGTGTTCAGGAAGAGCTGAGTTGTTCAGATGAGACCAGGCGAGGGGCTGGACCACGTGGGGGTCCCAGGGTGGGGCTGCTGGTTCACAGCATCCCTCTCCCGGACCATCCTGGACAGCTTGGAGGCTGTTCACCGTGTGACCAGGGAGCAAGTACTGTGATCCCTGTGAGGTCCTGACCACTGTGCCCGCGGGAGCCACTGTCACGGTCAGTATATGGCCACAGGGAGAGCAATGGCTGGGATGTGAGGAAGGCAATCCTGGAAGTCAGTGGAGGCAAAGGCCAGGGATGGGGAGAGGCATGGCTGGGCTTGGGGGTGCCTCCCACCCAGGGCAGAAGGGCTGCCTATGGGGTGTGGGGGCATCAGCCCCACAGGGCCCCTCCAGCCCAGACGTGCTTGGTGACACAGGCTGCGGTCTACAGGTGTGTGTCATTTCAAAGAAGGGAGGTGGCCACGGCCAGACACCCCTCCACGGCCTGGGGCCTGGCCTGGTGCTCTCTCACATGTACCTCAGAGCTGCCCAGCTGCACAACAGCTCCCCACCAACGGCCCTGACAGGTTCCTATAAGGCTAACTGATCTCTGTCAAAAATGCCCCTGAAGAAAATCTTGGGCACCACTGTCATTCCTTGTGAAAGGAATGGTAAATTTGCTGAATAAAGTATCAATTTTTAATGACTATGACCTGCTGCGATAAGATAAACATTCACATATATTCTACCTGTTACAGAGCAAACTGACCTGACATTAAACTTCAAAGTTAAAAGGAAAATGTGTCACTGGGTTCATTTAATGACACGATACTGTTTCACTTTGCGCTTCTGATCTGATCATGCAAAGCTGTTTTCATTTCTCAAGATTTCAGGATATAGTGATTCTTCGCAGGGTAAGGGTCTCATTCCTTCTCTGGAGAAGTTTAAAAATCAGTTTTTCTGCAAGCAATTTTAACGACAGATTAAATGCATAAAGAACAAGAGAAAGTAAAGATAATTCTGGATTCTGTACTTTATCTGTGAACTTAGCTACCAATAAACTGATTTAATTATCTGATTCACAGGTACCTTCAGTAACCAGGATGCAGGGTAAAAGAATGGTTAAGTGATAGAAGGAAGTGGGCCTAGGGACACCATGGGTTCAATGCCGTTTCTATAGTTTGATTTCATTAACAAGTTTACTGGTCAAAGGTCTTCCTCATACTTGGAGGCATTTGGAACCAGCAGTCTGTCTCCTTGCTTGGCCGACAGTAGTTTGGCCTGTGGAATATTGTCCTCAAGCAAAAACAGATCACATGGAACGTAAGTGCAGTGTGGTATCTTTCTTGGAATTTTAATGAGTGATGACTCTGAAATGGAGATAAACAGGCTTACACAGGACACTGACTGACTCCCCTGGAGCTCTGGCATCCCAGGTAGTCCTGATGAGTCTCTTTCTGCATTGGCTGCATTTTGGCTGAAAGCCCGTCTCTGGCCAATGGACTCCATCAAAGACTGCCTGGGGGAGAGTTCCCAGTACTCTGGGAACTTCAAGACTGCAGAGAATAATAAGCTTACATGCAGCTCATCAATCATGTGTCAGAAACTGTTTCTGGCAGGTTGAGAAACCTGCCCCAGGTCACTGATCTAGTAGAGTAGCAGCCAGAAGGTGAACCCAGGCAGGCTGGCTGCGGGGTCCATGCAGCACAGGGCTAACCTCACACTCCATGCAGGCTTCCCCACCCCCAGAAGGCCTCAGTTTGATGTGTTGCAGACCCCAACTCCAAACCCTCTCAGCTTACATTTGCCAGATACAGTCCCTGCAATCTGTAAACTCCCAAGGAACATACTCTACGAACAGTCATGTTCATATTCTTATATGCATTCTTCTCTCTTTACCTGTATTTTAAAATGAAAGTGAAATGAGTAAACTATAGGTTTGGAAGAGAAATGGCAAGGAGCTGACTACTACTCCTCATTCTTTTACTGATCCCTTCCCTCTGCCCCAAAGCTGATCTCTTCAGACTGCAGCAGGCAGACTCCTGAAGATAAACGAAGACTTTGCGGGGGACCCAGGCGGGGACAGTTTTAGAGAAATCATTTTCTCAACCCCTCCAAATGGCCTTTTCCCTACACTCTGCTGCTGCTGCTGCTAAGTCGCTTCAGTCGTGTCCAGCTGTGTGCGACCCCATAGACGGCAGCCCACCAGGCTCCCTCATCCCTGGGATTCTCCAGGCAAGAATACTGGAGTGGGTTGCCATTTCCTTCTCCAATGGAGGAAAGTGAAAAGTGAAAGTGAAGTCGCTTAGTCGTGTCCGACTCTTAGCGACCCCATGAACTGCAGCCCACCAGGCTCCTCCGTCCATGGGATTCTCCAGGCAAGAGTACTGGAGTGGGGTGCCATTCCCTACACTCAATCTGCCTGAAAACAGCCTCTGTCTCCTGCTGCCTTGCCCTTCCTAAATCTCAACTCCCTTCTCCTGCTTTCCAAAGAGAGGTGTGCTTCTCACCCTTCCTAATCCCACCAGGGCGCAATTTGCTGGGTATAAAAATCTCTGAAACCAAAACGAAGGACAGTTTGAAAAGGCACAGCTCCCAAGCTGAGGGCACAGGAGAGAGACCCCTACCTTCCCTGGAAGAGGGGCCCACAGAATGACAATGCCTTGCACGTTTACAATCCATCCGACTAATTCTCTTGCTTAAGAGATGAAATCAGATGTTTAAATGACAGGTAATAAGCCTGATATGGCTGGCTCAGGTTTAGCAATAAGCTCTGATTTGGTTAATTTTATGGCAGCTATTTTCCATAAAAAGAGCTGGGTCTGTGATCACAAGATGAGGAAACCAAAATACTGGATATGTTATGAAATATATTTAAAGCTCGCACACAATACTTCATATACTAAAAATTACATCTTTTGCAACTACTTGACTAATAACTTATTGAGTTACTGATAAATAATAGATGTCATCTTAAAACATGTGTGAGAAACAGTTCTTCAGAATTATTTATTAAGGTTTACTGAGCAAAAAACGTTTGGCGACTAGACTTTAAAGCATACAGTTGATTATAAAGTCAGGCCATTAACTAGGTGGTTATTTAAAAAGTTTCCCTCATTAAGTATCTAAAGCTCATTAAGTATCTAAGTATCTAAAGCTTCCTCCTTCAGGGCGCAGGAATGCAGCCATAAAAACGAAAAAGCTTCTCCTTTGCACACTACACTGTTGAGAACAATAGCCTGGAGAGGAAACCTTCAAAGCTTTGTGAAAAAATGAAGCAAATATTTACTTGTACCTTTACATTATACCATTTAAAATAAGGAATTGGAAGGATGAGGAGAAATGTCCATTTAAGATCCCAGTAGGTGTGAATTTAAGACCAGAGAGGGGTCCCCTCTTCTCCTCGTTATGACCTGGAAGGACATCCTGGAAAGCAAGGCCTAACGCCACCTCCTCCTCCTGGTCGTCTCTTCAGGTCAGAGTACCAGCCACAGTACCTGAGTGAAGCCCCCCTGAGCAGGAGGAGTGCAGTTGACCAGGGGCTCCTGGCCTGGTTGGACGTTACCATCTCCTGGGAGGCTCCTGAATCCCTGCTCCCCAGGCCTCACCTGAGACAACTGCATTTCGAGCAGAGGCCCCAACCCAGGTGAGTTTTAAAAGCTCTCAGCTCACGCTTATTTGAGGCCTGGGCTGACAACCGGTGAGTAAATCTCTTGGTTCTCCTTCTTCTCAAAAGAGCAACTGTGATTCCCTTGACACTAGTAGAATTACACTGATTAGCAAACTGATAATAAATGCAGTCTCCCTTCCTTTGTGCCTCTGCTGTGCTCCCAGATGAGAACCAGCTGGATTGATTTACACATGCCTGGGCCTGGAATGTGGGTGAGATGGGGTGGGGGTGGGTTTCTGGCCGCCCCTGGCTGGAACCCTCTGCTGATAGGGCTGGGAGAGTAACAGGAGCAAGACCCACGGGTGCTCGGACAAAGCACAGAGGTCTCGCTGGTCAGGGCCAAGGGCTATCTGCTCGGCATTCTAATCTGGGGCTAAAAAGACAAGTCCCGTTTCAAAACAGAATTGGAGAAAGTGATCTGGGATCCCTCCTTTTGGGAGGGACCTCAAAAGTCATTTACTGAAAAATATCTGAGACTCACCTCTCTGTCCATCCCTCAAGTGGCTGCTCACCTGGCCTGGTTTTGAACATCATCAGGGATTAGAAGCTCACTGGGTTGGCTGAAGACTTTGGACCCATATATACCTAATGTCCCATGTCTTATCTAGAAACTGCTGAATAGCCACAGGCAAGTTTCTTAACAACAAAGGTCGATTTTCTCATCTGTAAACCATGGATAGTAATGACTGTATTTTGCATAGTCACTGGGTATTAGATGGGACAATTAGATTCAATAACCTAGGACTTTCCACCCTCAGCATCGCTGGCATTTGGAGCTATATAATACTTTGTTGGGGAGGGGAGTGTCTCTATTCTATGCATTACAGGGTTTCAGAAACACCTGGCTTTTACCCACAACATCCGTAACACGCAAAAGCAACCCCAGCCCCCGAGTCATGACCATCGGAAATGACTCCACAAACGGTCATGTCTTGGGGTGGGGGTGGATGGCACAAGTGCCCCCGGTTGAGAACCGGTGTGCAAGTCAAGTCCACTTCCCTCCCCTGTACTCATTCCGCAGGCGCTCACGGTATCTTTTGGGTAATTCTGTAGGAAGGTTCTTATGATCTGGTATTCATTTTTCAACTCCCTCCCTTTTGAAGCAACAGGGAAAAAAGAAGTTTAACTTTCTATACCAAGAAAGTGGCAAAGCTGAGATCTGAACACAAGTTTTCTCTGACTTCAGTACTTTCCTTTGTTTCGACATGGCACTTCTTAGGGGCCAGCTAACTCTGGACCCATTGGGGATGGGATGGCTTCATCATTTATTTGAAGAAAAGTTCCATCCTCATCAGTTCTAGCTGATTTCCCTCTCCTCCCTCCCTCCAACCCAAGGAATTTCAAATGACAGATCTGCTAGCAAAGCTTCATGCACAGGACTATTTCCAAATTAATGGGTAAAGCAGAGAGACAGGCAGAGGTCACTGTGTGGCTGCCAGGAAAATCCCCAGGAAGCGGAGATTGAAGGCTGAGCTCCTTGCCTGAGTGAGCTGTGCTTAAGATCAACAGCAGGAGCTACGCCGTTAACAGGAAGGAACTGAAGCTCTGGGCCAGAAATGTTTCCAGACAAGGGAGCACGTTGTAAAGAGCCCAAACTCAGAGCACCCAGTGGGGCTGGCGTCCAAGCCAGGAAGGCCCAGAAACACGCTGGGGGGGAGAGTGTGCGCGTACCTTAGGTTAAAAACCACAGGGGAGAAAGATGCCCCCAACACGCCCTTCAATGTCACATCAAAAGTCTGGATCCCTCAGACCACGAAAGGCAGAAGCAGCATCCTGGACGCCAGGCCTTCGGTCTACTGATGCCTCACAACACAAGGGAAGCCTGGAGGAAGGCTGTGACTTTCCTAAGAGTCACGGGGGATGAACACTCAAGGGCTCGCCACGCCGTGCCAGAAGTGGACACACACCCAGGTCATTTGTAAAACCCACTAGCCCCGGAGCCAGGAAGAGACTAGCGAGGCTGCTCATGCTGATTTAAGTGTTTACTTAAAATCTGCCCTCTGTAGGACTTCCCTGGTAGTCCAGTGGCTAAGACTCCATGCTCCCAACGCAGAGGACCCGGGTCTGATCCCTGGTCAGGGGAATAGATCCCGCATGCCAACGAAGATCAAAGATCCTGAGTGCTGCAACTAAGACCTGGCACAGCCAAATAAATAAATATTCTAAAAGTAATGAATTCTGAACCCTACACGCCTCTCCTGCTCCACCTTACCCCGGCCCTGAAACCCACCTTGTTGCACTGTAGGCCCTGCACCGACGGCTCAAAGGAAGTGTGCGTGCGTGCATGCTAAGCTGCCCAGTCATGTCCGACTCTTTGTGACCCTAACCCTATGGATGGTAGTCCGATAGGCTCTGTCCATGGGACTCTCCAGGCAAAGGTACTGAAATGAATTGCCATGCCCTCCTTCTGGGGATCTTCCTGAAAAAGGGATCAAACTCGAGTGTCTTGTGTCTCCTGCAATGGCAGGGGGGTTCTTTACCACAAGCACCATCTGGGAAGCCCAGGGAGGTACCACTTTGAGAAGCACACAGCTTCGATGCACAGGTTTTAAACTACGGGCGTGGTGCACCAGGGAAAAGGACCCTCAGAGGCCCAGACGCCGGCTCCTTGGGAACTAGCATGACCTCGGGCTCTAAGCTCTCCCTGGACCAGTTTTCTCATCTAGACAATGGGTGATGACCACTTGTTACTTCCTGCTTCATAAACCATCACACACTTCCGATGTCAGTGTGTGTGGAAGGCTTGTGCGGGTTATTATAGAATGGGCTTAAACTGCCTTATATTTTGACAGTTGAGAAATGGGAGGAGTTTGGGGGGGGATTCCCTGCCAATAATCAGCCAATGATAAACAAATGGCTATTTTTAGAAACTCGTCTGGTCTCCAGTCAAAAAACTTGCATTTCAAAGAGCCCAGCACAGACAGTCTGAGAAACCCCGTTCCATCCGAAGGGGAGTACAGAGGAAAGAGCTTTAAAAATACAATGGACTGTGGTAAAGCTAATTATCCCTTAAAAAATAAACACATGAAAAAGAAATGTAATGTCAAGGACTGAAGGAAAGCTAAATAAGAATTAAAAAGCTTAGTCTAAGCTTAGAAATGGATTTTTTTTTTAATATAAAGATGATCTGCAGTGAGGCTATTCATCAACTTATAAAGAAGTCACAGAGAAGAGTCTGTTTATGTGTGTTGGTTGTTCAGAACATTAAACCCATAATCCTAAAGAAAACTATCATCAACAGTAATCCCTAGACTACACAACGAAGGCTCAGGACATCTATGAAGTAACTGCAGCAAGAAGCAACACTAACCCCCTTCCGTTATCCTCTGATGCCACCCCGAGCTTCTCAGCCAACACCTCCCACTAGCTGGGGCCACGATGAGCCCCTACCGACATCACCACCCTGCCACCTTTCCAAATGCACACCGCTGGGCACTTCGCTAAGTCTCCTGCAGGGACTGGCAGGGCAAGGGTTAACGACTCTCACGGAAGAGGTGGTCATCCTAAATATTAATGAGAACTCTGCATATTACCCACCATGGTAGTTCCATGGCTTATTTTAATAGAAGTTACGATTTTCCCACAAACATCTTTCAGTGAAACTGAGGTTGAAGGAATGCTCCTGCTTTCCGCTTAGGATCTGCAGATACCAGCTTGGAAAGCACAGGCATCCCATTAGCAGTTGCAGGGACCCTGGCAAAACTGTTGAGCGGTGCTCTCCCTCTGACCTTGAGTGAGCTCCTTAACTATCAGCGTGAAACGCCATGTGCAAAACTAGCAGCACGCTGAATGAACGAGATGCCTGACAAGTGCGTTAGATCACTGTTACTCTACAAGGTACCTCCCTCCCCAGAAAGAGGCGTGGATTGGAGAGTGTCTACGAGCTGGTCTATGTGTTCACAGCCATAAACTGTACGGAGGTATATAAAAAAAAGGCACATAAAAATATAGCTACATTCCCATGTAATTCCTAACCTTCTCATGGGTCAAAGCTTTGGATTTCATCAAAATTAAACATCCAGTGACTGCATTCCTGGGCTAAAACATTAATTACTGGAACATGGAAGTGGGTATCAATCTACAGGAATGGCCCCGGGAACTGAATACTCTCAGGTAACCAGATATGAAGTAAACACTTAAATGAGCTTTAAACTGGCATGCTTTTATCTGTTCTCTCATTGAGTTTTCCCACATAGCTGAAAGGAAGAAGTAAAGGAGTTACCTGGGGCCCTAACTTACCATGGAATCTTAGATTCCATGGAGAATTCTTACATTTCTGTGTCTTATCACCTCCATTATAAAATACAGTAATTCTAAGCTTCTTAAATGTGTACAGTTCCCAGAACTTAAGAGATAAACTAACTGTACCTGTTTCTCTTGCCTTTCATGTCAATTTTGGACACAAATATTAACTCAGAAATTTCAACAGCAGTCTGTAAATCAAGCAATATGTACCAATTTTAAATCTGAAACTGAAAGAAAAACCTAGAACAGGAGACAGGGTGGTGTACTGCCCAACTCTACTCCCTGGATCACACTTAATCACAGTGGAGCCTCTCACACACAGCAGAGTCCGGAATACACTGGAATCCAATCGTATTTACTAAACCGAGTGGAGCAGGGGCTGTTTTGATTACCATGTGCAAAGCATGACTTCCACAGACCGCCTAGCTTTCTCCTCCTTCTGGGAAGCCGCTGAGGATCAGACCCTGTGTACAGCAGTACTGAGAGAGGGGGTGGTGGCTCTGTCTGACTTTCATTCTGCTCCCAGCCTGTACCATATTTTGATGGTGACTGGATGCAGTTACTTAAGTTTCCTCATCAGCAAAGCTGAAGATGACAACAGCAACACTGAGAGGTGGCGTGAGAACGCACAATAACTTTCATACCGAAAGAACCAGGAGAGCATTAGATGTGCCAGGGCCATCAGATGGGAGGGAGTATTAAACTGAATATATTTCTCAGGCACAAAGTGCAGCAAACACTTCTACTCTACTGAGGCTGAGGGTAGTAACCCTCCCGGATGTCTGCATGACACAATTCATCTGAAGCAACAAACCAACAATTACAATTAGTATGTATGGGACACTTACCCTGGGCCCAGCACATTCTAAGTGCCTCACGTCACTTATCTCCCTCAGTCCTCCTGACAAGCACGCTATGGGCATGCAGACCGAAGCCTGGGAAAGGCTAAGAGGTCTGTGCAAGGTCAGAGGGCCGGCAAGGAGCCCAGGTGTGAGCTCTCACCCAGCACGCACGCTCTCTGAAGAGTCACGGTATAACCGAGTCTTATGTCCTTTCGCTTTTCGCTGGATAAACAGTCTTCTTTCTTAGCCCAGTGCTAGCTCACCCTCACCCATTCCTTCAGGAGCCAGTCTGTGGATTATGCGTCAGAGCATAAGGGGACCACAATTACATGTTGAGAATAAATTACAAAGCTGAGCCTTGCTTTGGATGCCATTCTGAGAAAAACTGAGAAGAGTTACCCATGACTCTTAAAACCGTATGAAGGCCAGAGGTCTTTTCTAAACTCTCCACCACCCTCATCCCAATCCATCTCTAAGACAGGCCAGCAGCATAGGGGAGGAGATGGCTTTTCTAAGCAATGCATTTATGACCTATGTATAACCTGATGATATCTGTCTCAGGCCTTATCTGTAAAAGCTGTCCATGTTTTTCCCTACCTATCCAGAGAAAACAATCCGGGGCATTTCAAAGTCACAGTAATGGAGATTAGCTTCAAAGTGAAATTTTCAAAAGGAAACCAACAAATCCCATTTATACAAAGGCACTGAAAAATGTTTTTGATTCATTAGTGCACACTATTCCATTTCTCTTTTTAGGCAGGCCTTACAAATAGCTGTGACAAGAAGAGAAGCGAAAAGCAAAGGAGACAAGGAAAGATATAAACATCTGAATGCAGAGTTCCAAAGAATAGCAAGAAGAGATAAGAAAGCCTTCTTCAGCGATCAATGCAAAGAAATACAGGAAAACAACAGAATGGGAAAGACTAGGGATCTCTTCAAGAAAATCAGAGATACCAAAGGAACATTTCATGCAAAGATGAGCTCCATAAAGGACAGAAATGGTATGGACCTAGCAGAAGCAGAAGATATTAAGAAGAGATGGCAAGAATACACAGAAGAACCGTACAAAAAAGAGCTTCACGACCCAGATAATCACGATGGTGTGATCACTGACCTAGAGCCAGACATCCTGGAATGTGAAGTCACGTGGGCCTTAGAAAGCATCACTATGAACAAAGCTAGTGGAGGTGATGGAATTCAGTTGAGCTATTCCAAATCCTGAAAGATGATGCTGTGAAAGTGCTGCACTCAATATGCCAGCAAATTTGGAAAACTCAGCAGTGGCCACAGGACTGGAAACGGTCAGTTTTCATTCCAATCCCAAAGAAAGGCAATGCCAAAGAATGCTCAAACTACCACACAATTGCACTCATCTCACACGCTAGTAAAGTAATGCTCAAAATTCTCAGGTTTGTTGTTCAAACCAAGCCAGGCTTCAGCAATATGTGAACCGTGAACTTCCAGATGTTCAAGCTGGTTTTAGAAAAGGCAGAGGAACCAGAGATCAAATTGCCAACATCCGCTGGATCACCAAGAGCAAGAGAGTTCCAGAAAAACATGTATTTCTGCTTTATTGACTATGCCAAAGCCTTTGACTGTGTGGATCACAATAAACTGTGGAAAATTCTTCAAGAGATGGGAATACCAGACCTGCCTCTTGAGAAATTTGTCTTCAGGTCAGGAAACAACAGTTAGAACTGGACATGGAACAACAGACTAGTTCCAAATAGGAAAAGGAGTTTGTCAAGGCTGTATACTGTCACCCTGCTTATTTAACTTATATGCAGAGTACATCATGAGAAACGCTGGACTGGAAGAAACACAAGCTGGAATCAAGATTGGTGTGAGAAATATCAATCACCTCAAATATGCAGATGACACCACCCTTATGGCAGAAAGTGAAGAGGAACTCAAAAGCCTCTTGATGAAAGTGAAAGTGGAGAGTGAAAAAGTTGGCTTAAAGCTCAACATTCAGAAAACGAAGATCATGGCACCCGGTCCCACCACTTCATGGGAAATAGATGGGGACACAGTGGAAACAGTGTCAGACTTTATTTTTCCGGGCTCCAAAATCACTGTGGATGGTGACTGCAGCCATGAAATTAAAAGACGCTTACTCCTTGGAAGGAAAGTTATGACCAACCTAGATAGCATATTCAAAAGCAGAGACATTACTTTGCCAACAAAGGTCCATCTAGTCAAGGCTATGGTTTTTCCAGTGGTCATGTATGGATGTGAGAGTTGGACTGTGAAGAAGGCTGAGCGCCGAAGAATTGATGCTTTTAAACTGTGGTGTTGGAGAAGACTCTTGAGAGTCCCTTGGACTGCAAGGAGATACAATCAGTCCATTCTGAAGGAGATCAGCCCTGGGATTTCTTTGGAAGGATTGATGCTAAAGCTGAAACTCCAGTACTAAAGCTGAAACTCCAGTACTTTGGCCATCTCATGCAAAGAGTTGACTCATTGGAAAAGACTCTGATGCTGGGAGGGATTGGGGGCAGGAGGAGAAGGGGACGACAGAGGATGAGATGGCTGGATGGCATCACTGACTCGATGGACGTGAGTCTGAGTGAACTCCGGGAGTTGGTGATGGACAGGAAGGCCTGGCGTGTTGCGATTCATGGGGTCGCAAAGAGTTGGACACGACTGAGCGACTGATCTGATCTGATTTGTGCCCAAAACAAAACAAAACAAAAACACCTTGGTATCTTGCAGTCAAGAAATCTAACAGCTTTTCGTATCAGTCCATGGCTCTCTCCCTGTGAAGGGGACAGAAGATGGCTCATGGACAAAAGCTCTGATGTGGCGCCTTCCCCAGTCATTTGCTGTGCTGGGTGCGCACGCTGTGTGAGCAATTAGCATCTCCGCGTGGGAGGAATCTTTTCATTCTTAAAATTCAGGTAAGAACTTTAAGAGAATCATCAACTCCGGGATGACTGTTGTTCAAACCAAGATGGGCCCCGCCACATGCCTTGGTCAGCCTGATCGTGCACAGAGGGGGTGCACATGTGCATGTACATTATGGTTTAGCAGCAATAATATATGCACACCTTGTGGAGACGTGATTAAAGATAATGGTTATGACTGTATTCCACTGTCGTCGTTAACTGTGATGGCTACTCAATCCCCAGTCGAGGTGCAAGTCACTCCTAGACATAGGCTGCAAAGGAGCTATTTGTTGATTTAATTTTGATTTTTACTGGAAAAAACACACTACGCTGCAATTTAAGAAGCCCAGGAAACAAAAGAATGAGAAGATGTTGTCATATAAAATGAAATTCAGAAGCTTGGTTGATATCCAAGGTGAAACAGTATCTCAAGAAAGGTCGCATTTGTCATCATGTCCTTGTCAGAAGGGACCAGGCAGGACAGTATTTGATTACTTAGGGTGGTTGCTAATCAGGTCCAATAAACCCACCCAGCCCACAGACGTTTGTTTGTTTTTTTTTTTGAAAGGAAAAAAGGGGAGAGAGAAGGAAAAGATAAATTTTAAGGCCATGTTCTAAGCACTTTATATGTATTATCTCATTTCAGTTCAGTTGCTCAGTCGTGTCCGACTCTTTGTGACCCCATGAACCGCAGCATGCCAGGCCTCCCTGTCTATCACCAACTCCTGGAGTCCACCCAAACCCATGACCATTGAGTTTGTGATGCCATCCAACCATCTCATCCTCTGTGGTCCCCTTCTCCTCCCACCTTCAATCTTTCCCAGCATCAGGGTCTTTTCAAATGAATCAGCTCTTTGCATCAGGTGGCCAAAGTATTGGAGTTTCAGCTTCAACATCCGTCCTTCCAATGAACACCCAGGACTGATTTCCTTTAGGATGGACTGGTTGGATCTCCTTGCAGTCCCAGGGACTATCAAGAGTCTTCTCCAACACCACAGTTCAGAAGCATCAATTCTTCGGTGCTCAGCTTTCTTCACAGTCCAACTTTCACATCCATACATGACTACTGGAAAAACCATAGCCTTGACTATCCAGACCTTTGTTGACAAAGTAATGTCTTTACTTTTTAATATGCTATCTAGGTTGGTCATAACTTTCCTTCCAAGAAGTAAGCATCTTTTAATTTCACAGCTGCAGTCACCATCTGCAGTGACTTTGGAGCCCCCCAAAATAAAGTCAGCCACTGTTTCCAGTGATTCCCCATCTATTTCCCATGAAGTGATGGGACCAGATGACATGATGTTAGTTTTCTGAATGTTAAGCCAACTTTTTCACTCTCCTCTTTCACTTTCATCAAGAGGCTCTTTAGTTCTTCTTCACTTTCAGCCATAAGGGTGGTATCATCTGCGTATCTGAGGTTATTGATATTTCTCCTGGCAATCTTGATTCCATCTTGTGCTTCTTCCAGCCCAGCGTTTCTCATGACTTTCTCATTATCTCATTTAACCATCCTAATAACCCGGAGGGAGGTACCATCATTAGCCCCCTTTTGAAGATGTGAGAATTGTGCTTTAGAAAAAATTCAGTGACCTGCTCACACCATCCAGTCAGCACAGCCAGGATCTAAATGGTGATGGACCCAGGATTTAAACTCGGACTTGTCTCATCTTTTCATGTTGTCTCTGTGAATCTACTGAAGACAACCAGGGTCCTGGAGTAAAACTCAACAGCAGACAACCCTGGACTCTTATCAAAATCATGCACTGCAACTCAGAGACATGTAGTTTCTCTTAAAGTATATACAGAAAAGATCATCATTTTTTAAAGGGATATTATCATGGTTTTCACTGAGATATGTGACACTCATGTAAATTCCAAGTTCCCCAAGTGATAGAACCTAATATTGTAATAGATGGATTCTCCTGTAAACTTACATTTCTTAAATTTTATTCTTATTCTGTATCACTGGTCTACAGAAGTGACTGTGCTTGCTGACACAGAGGAAAATTCAAGAAACTGAATTGCTATTTTACTGGAGAAAGATACTGAAGAATAGACACTCGCAGCGTCAAAGTCCAACAGGAAAGAAGATGACATCCAAGAAGGCATTCCTGCAAGAGGCAGCTTTTGGGAAAAGACCTGGAGGCGGCGGAAAACAACGCAATGGGGAACAGCTACGTGGTGAGTGGACACGGTCGTCTGAGTCTCCCCGGGTCAAGCGCTCACGCTCACAGAGCCATCCTCACCCAGCACACAGGCAAGGGCTTGAGCAACCACTGTCGGTACCACCCCTGGCTCTTGGGATCTAATATGACCCTTTTCTCAGGACTCATTTTACATGCACGTCTTCCCTTCCAGCAAAATCACAAACAATCCCAGGGCAGACACAGTTTTATATATCTGTCTCCCACTGTGCCTAGGCAACACGTGGTGCATTTTCAATAACCACTTGATTTAATTTCAAGAATAGAACGACTCCTGTAGGACAGAATCTGAAGCCTTTGGCTCTCTCTGAAAGCCATCCCGGGTATTGAAAATGGGGTACAGGAAGCTGAATAATGATCCACAAAGACATCAGGTCCTAATTCCTGGAACTGGTAGATATCAGCTTATCTAAAAAATGGTTTTTGCAGATGTGACTAAATTAGGGATCTTGAGACAGATTATCCTGGATTATACAAGTGGGCACTAAATGAAATTGTAGGTGTCCTTATAGGAGGAGCAGGGTTCCCTGGTGGCTCAGAGGGTAAAGAATCTGCCTGCAATACAGGAGACCGGGGTTCGATTCCTGGGCTGGGAAGATCCCCTGGAGGAGAGAATGGCTACCCACTTCAGTATTCTTGCCTGGAGAATTCCATGGACAGAGGAGCCTGGTGGAGTCCATGGGTTGGTTGCAAAGAGTCGGACACTGAGTAACACTTTTAATATTTCACTTATAAGAGAAGTATAGGAGGCGACTGAAGACCGAGGAGGAGGTGGCAGTGAGACACAGGAGGCAGAGAATGGAGTGATGTGGCCACAACTGGAGGGATGCTGGCAGCCACGAACCTGGAGGTGGCAAGGGACTGATCTCCCCTGAGCCTCCGGAGGAGCACTGACCTGTGACATCCTGATTCCAGTCCAGCGATTCTGACCTTAAATTTCTGGCCTCCAGAATTATGAGAGAATTCATTTCTGTGTTTTGAGGCCAAGTCTGTAAGTAAGCTGTTGCCACTGCCACAGGAAACTGATACTGTTTTAGGAAGAGGAGAACTGGGGGGCTGGGAGAGGTCTTGTCCTCGGACCCACAGGGATGTTCTTTGTGAATCCAGCAGGGACTGAACTGCCAGGGGAATCCTGTTCGAAACCAGAGAACATCCCGACCAACAGTGATATGAGACGCCATTCAAACCTTTATCCTGGGCACCACCAGAAATAAAAATGCTATTGTGGGTCAAACTCCAATCTGTGGGAGTGATCAGGCCACCTGAAGGTGTGCCCCCGATATTATCTCCCCAAGAACACATGCCTCGGGTTTACACGCACACACCGTGCGTTCTTCCTGCCCTGCCCAGTGCTCCTGGCCTGTGCACACGCGCTGGGAGGCACTTTCTTTCCGGAAACACAGAGACAAGACAGGCAAAAAGGAGACACCTGTCTATTCCCAACCCCGTCAGAAGCCTGCTTGGAGCAACTATTTCCCCACAAAACGTAGAGGACTCCGAAGGGAATCTCTATTACCTGCAGGTAATTTCCTCTTTCAACATCCGAAGTCCTCCTCCATTTTTATTTGCCTGCCCTGAGAGCCCAGGCAGAGCTATGGCTGACTGTCCTACGTACATGAGGTGCGTGCTGAGTCGCTTCGGTCGTGTTCGACTCTTTGCGGCCCCATGGACTGCAGCCCGCCAGGCTCCTCTGTCCATGGGATTCTCCAGGCAAGAGGACTGGAGTGGACTGCCATGCCCTCCTCCAAGGGATCTTCTCAACTCAGGGACTGAACCTGAATCTCTACGTGTCCTGCATAGGGGTTCTTTACCACTCCGGAAGCCCACTGCAATCATCTTTCTTTGCAATGTTATACAAAAGCACAAAGCAAAATACATTAATATCCCTTCAGATTCTGAGCTCATTAAACTGTGGTTTCTGAGGCCCCTGATCAACTGAGATATTTAAGTACTACTAAAGTACTTTTTTTTTTTTTTTCCAGTGTTTGAAACTCAAGTTTCTTTTTTTTTTTAATTAATTTTATTTTATTTTTAAACTTTACATAATTGTATTAGTTTTGCCAAATATCAAACTGAATCCGCCACAGGTATACATGTGTTCCCCATCCTGAACCCTCCTCCCTCCTCCCTCCTCATACCATCCCTCTGGGTCGTCCCAGTGCACTAGCCCCAAGCATCCAGTGTTGTGCATCGAACCTGGACTGGCATCTCGTTTCATACATGATATTTTACATGTTTCAATGCCATTCTCCCAAATCTTCCCACCCTCTCCCTCTCCCACAGAGTCCATAAGACTGTTCTATACATCAGTGTCTCTTTTGCTGTCTCGTACACAGGGTTATTGTTACCATCTTTCTAAATTCCATATATATGCGTTAGTATACTGTATATTTGAACTATGATTTCCTTTAAAATAAAGCCCCACTGGCCATTCGAATACGTGAAGGTTTGTTGTGGGTGCTGTTTTACTGCTATTGTTTTAAAACCATTTAATAGTTTAAAACCGAAGATAAACGCACAATGTGAAATCACTCAACTGCTTTTACCTCTGACCTCAAAAGTTGAAAGGAAGAATGAGGCTGGTCTGGCAGCTTCATCAGACGTCTTGCTGTGAGAATATCCAAGAAAACCCAGTACCTGTGGCACAGAAGTCGCACACGCTGGCAGCTGCTTGTCTTTGACAGAGCAACCATTTCTGCTCATTTCAGTGCTGCCGTATTTTTATTTAGCCACTTCCTAAGAAATCTGTGTCAACAGCTGCTTGGTTGGAAAATAAAAGACTTAACAATTACACTTCAACTTTAAAAAAAAATAAAAAGCAGAGAGATAAAAAAAAAAAAGGACTGAATTTGGAGCCATTCAGTGAAAGTGCTTCCCCCTCAATCCCAGATACAACTTGTTCTTAAAAAAAAGGAGGGGAAACCAGAATGAATCTACGTCAACCCAAATTTAACAGGCTTGATAAGACAGCCCACCAAGACTTTCTACAACTTCCTAATCACCTTGGTTATTTAAATTAAAGAAGAAAATATTACCAGAAGGTGGCAGGAAGGAGAATCCTTCACTTTATTTTGGGGAAAAAGCAGAAGGTGGGGTGTGCATTTCCATGATACTGATTCATGACCAGATTCCCCAAGTGCTAATGTGAAGGCTGGTATAGAATGGGATGCATGTCACTGAATACAAATAGTGCTGAAATATTTCCTAATACCCAAACCCTTACTCAGGGTAAAGAGATCTTATAAACAAATGATGAAAACTCATTATTACACGGCAGAGAATACATGAGTCAAAAGCAGTAAGATGTTTTGCAAAGACTAGGTTATGTTAACTAAAACTTAAAAAAAAAACCCAGCATTAAATAAGCAGCTTATTATTACACATCATAGCACACATACATATGCTGATGCACCATTTAGAAGCGAGAGCTTTATTGTACACAGCTTGGGTTATTAAAATTACTGTGCTTTCTAGTCACATTGAAGCACACAACAATTACCCCATATCCAAAAGCTGACATCTTCTTGCTATTCCAAAAGGGGATTTATTACTTTTTAAAAAGGTGATCTGTTATTTAAATTAAAACCCAGCTAGCCTGGTGCATTAACTTCACTGGCGCTGATTTTGCCAGGAACAGAACAAACCATTTCTCATCTTAGCTTCATAAAATTATTTTATTAAGAAACATGATTCGACTGTTAAGGAAGAATCCAAAAATGCACTTATCCCCCAAATGAAAAACAAACCTGTGCACAGTGTGTACTAGGTAGCCACCAACCGAGTTTTCTCTTTCTTTTTCTTTTCTTTCTGACAAGATTCTCTGGGCCACTAGTCTCAAATTCTGGGATGTCACCCAGCTGGATATGATACAATCTAGCAAAATGATTTGGGAAAACAATATTCCTCTAGGTATACCCTCCTCCAAAGTCAGCATTAGTATATTTCGGGCTTCCAATAGACCAAACTTATAAAAAGAGTAAAAAATTACATAGGGTCAATTCATTTGTTTTTAAGATAAATATTCTATGAATCAAAAGATCTCACTTTTCAGATTAAATCTTATTTCATAGGCATTCACTTACTTAGTACCACTGTATTGTAATCCAAAGAAGATTGATACTGGGGAGCTAACATTCCATATACCTATTTGTACTAAAATGAACATATAATAAATTCATTGAGTAATTAATGAGCATTAATCACATATAATGGAGAAGGAAATGGCAACCCACTCCAGTATTCTTGCCTAGGAAATCCCATGGACAAAGACTGAGCCTACTGGGCTACAGTCCATGGGGTTGCAAAGAGTCAGACACGACTTAGCAACTGAGCTGAGCAATCACATACCATGTGGCACTAGTTGGTAAAGAAACCATCTACCCATGCAGGACACTTAAGAGACCTGGGTTCAGTCCCTGGGTTGGGAAGATCCCCTGGAGAAGGGAATGGCTATCCACTCTAGTATTCTTGCCAGGAGAATTCCATGGACAGAGGAGCCTGGTGGGCTACAGTCCATAGCGTCACAAAAAGTCGGACATGACTGAAGTGACTTGGCACACAAAGTATTTAGTTACTAGACAATATGGGTAAAAGAAAGAAAACCCCCTGATCTCATAAGTGCTTAGAGAAAGGGATGTAGACGGAGACACATGTACAGAATCATCTGTGAATACAAGGTAGGATGTAACGTGAGTCACGAGCAAGGCAAGAATAAAGCTCTGACTTGGGTGGGATGGCCACACGGGTGGGGGGGTGGTGGTGAGGGGACCCCTGGGATAGGAGGAGGGACTGGGCGGAGGGGCCCAGGCCGAGGGCAGAGGACAGCAGGAGGCGCCAGTCAGGCTGAGCCAGGGGAGGTTTGGCAGAACGGGGAGACCAGGAGAGCCGAGGCGGAGGGCCACCCTGACACGCGGGCCTGGGGCAGCGAGGCCAGCGGCACCTGGGGCATCCGGAGTCCACCTAGAGGGGGACGGGGAGCCACAGAGGCGGCGGGGTGCGTGCAGGACGAGGCTCAGGGGGAGCCACTCAAGGGTAGCTGGTCTGTGGAGTCCCTGTAGCCACTCAGCTCACAGGGATGCGCTCCGTGTGCCTTCACCGAGAGGCCGCCGGCACCCACCGGCCAACACCCAACAGTGACGCATTCAGGTTCCTGTCCTGCTGTCAAGGTGTGAACCTCGGTGCCTCTGGAGACCCTGCAGGCCTGTGACCTTTCACGTTACTTTCTGCACTTCAGGATGACAGGCAACTAATGGCCACATGGCTTATTCAGTCTAGCTTCTTAAACTGGTTCAGTTCAGTCGCTCAGTCGTGTCCAACTCTTTGCGATCCCATGAATCGCAGCACGCCAGGCCTCCCTGTCCATCACCGACTCCCGGAGTCCACTCAAACTCACATCCATCGAGTCAGTGATGCCATCCAGCCATCTCATCCTCTGTCATCCCCTTTTCCTCCTGCCCCCAATCCCTCCCAGCCTCAGAGTCTTTTCCAATGAGTCAACTCTTCGCATGAGGTGGCCAAAGTACTGGAGTTTCAGCTCAGTCCTTCCAAAGAACACCCAGGGCTGATCTCCTTTAGAATGGACTGGTTGGATCTCCTTGCAGTCCAAGAGACTTTCAAGAGTCTTCTCCAACACCACAGTCCAAAAGCATCAACTCTTCAGTGCTCAGCTTTCTTCACAGTCCAACTCTCACGTCCATATATGACCACTGGAAAAACCATAGCCTTGACTAGACAGACCTTTGTTGGCAAAGTAATGTCTCTGCTGGTTATACCCCAAGTATGAGTGTGGTTTCCCTGATGGCTCAGCGGGTAAAGAATCTGCCTGCAATGCAGGGGACACAGGAGATGCTAGTTCAATCCCTGGGTTAGGAAGATCCGCTGGAGGAGCAAATGGCAACCCACTCCAATATTCTTGCCTGAAAATTCCCACGGACAGAGGAGCCTGGCGGGCTACGGTCCATGGGGTCACAGTCAGTCAGACGTGACTGAGCACATTGCCACTCTTAAGAGAAGACAACCTGGGTTGCTTCTTTTTAAATAAGGAGTGTGTGTGTGTGTGTGTGTGTGTGTGTGTGTGTGTGTAAACTAAGTGCTAGGAAGCTGCTGGCAAATGTTCACAATATTCATGGCGGGGCAGGGGATCCCTGAAAATTCCTGATTCACTTTTTAACAATTATTTGCGGCAATTTTTGCTTTGCACTTAGTTTCACCCAACTATGCTTTAGCTTTAAAAACTGATATATGAAGTCAGCTTACTGGAGAATACCAAAAAAAATGCATGCTGCCTCTCTTAAGCAAAGATTCCACGCCACAGGCCAAATTCCATTCATTGTATGCCAATAAGCTGGTACAGTGGGAAAATGAACCAGACTCCATCATGCTCAGGGCTCAGAAAATAGCCACTTGACATGGACTTGGACAGATTCAATTAGTCCATTTGTGGTGTTGGCTTCATCACACCACACACTCACTCACTGATTTTAACACGAGAACGTCATGCACCAGTCGCAAAAACCATTCTCTCTTCTCCCTAGACACAGACTCTCCACTTCCTGGCCTCCGGGCAGGCAGGCAGGGCCACAGCTCGTGTCGGCCAGGGCCTCTGGGAAAAGGGACAAGCAGCACCTCCTAACTGGGCTCCTGTGCGACCTTCGCTCCATCTGGGTCTCTGTGTGACCACATGGGTGGGCACTGCCTGCTGACCCGCCCTGGCATGCGGCACAAGCGAGAGAGAAACTTTTGGTGTCAAGCCAGTAAGATCTGGGGACACCCTAACAGACCTCTCTTTCTCAAAGGCCATCACCGCCGGCGCGTCCCTCAGTGGACATACAGTGGACAAATAGGGTTCCGCTTTGTGGGCAGAGGACGAATCTCCATGAGACAGAATATTACACATCTGCGTAAACAAACAGCTCCTTTTCATCAAAGAGAAACTGGCTACAGTTTCAGTCCACATTCCAGCAGTACTAACCCTGTGCTTCAAAGTCACAGTAATATATGTTCTCACTCTAAACTGTAAAGGACATTGCCAGGATTCTTTTCTTACACATCATTTCTAATAACGCCGCCTTATACAAACACTATTTTCATATGCAACAAGATAAGGGATTATCTGGCTATTTTTAGATGCTCTACCCACTCTGAGTCTGGCCAAGGTTGTTTATATACATTTGGAGGAAACTCCAAGCTTTCATGCTGGTTATTATTTCACATTTGTCAGGGGTGAGATTTCGTCAGCAATAGCAATACATCATGCAGATGACGGGAAGTTTAATCTATTTTATCCTGCGTTTATGAAGCCTAGTCGAACAATGGGTTTGGATCTATTTTAGACTATCCAGTCAAACAATGAAGGGGGAACTATTTTTAATAACAAATCCTTTGCACTAATAAAGATTAGCAAAAGAAATCTGGCCAGTGTACTTCCCCACTAAACTTCCTGATTACTAAACTGTGTGATAAATAGTTGGTCTGTTAGTCATTTCTTTGCATTTTCATTCATTCATTCAACAAATACTTGTTTTGTGCCTGCTTTGTTTCAAGCACGTAACAGGCTCCAAGCATCCAGAATTGAACGCCAATCTATGGGTTTATAATATTAATTTATTAAAACATCTATCTGAACACTGGATACCTAGCAGTTGTCGATATTTTGCTTTAATAGTACAGAAAGATGCTTATTAAATGTGCCACTTTTAATTGCGACGTGAGATTATTGAATAAAGAATGAAGTTCCTGAAAGTCGATTAATTAAGGAAATTCTGAGTATCAGTGGGATACAGCAAGACCTTAGGTTCATGAGAGCAAATTCAGTTAATTTACAGGAGAACCTGAAAATTTGCCAAGAGCTGTATAGTTATTCACACTTAGCACAGAGAGATTTCAAAGGACTGTATAACTCTGGTAAGCCTACGATGCTTCCCTGGTGGTTCAGTGGCAAAGAATCTGCCTGCTAATGTAGGAGACTCGGGTTTGATCCCTGTTGGGAAGATCCCCTGGAGAAGGAAATGGCAATCCGCCCCAGTATTCTTGCCTGGACAGTCCTACAGACAGAGGAGCCTGGTGGGCTACAGATGTCGCAAAAGAGGTGACTTAGCAACTAAACAGCAACAACAAGCCTAAGACACGCAGAATCCACAGAAGACATCCTCCTGCCTCAGACACTGAAGACACTCGATGGGGACATGGTGGTGATGAGTGTCCAGTGGAGGTCGCCTCCCCGCGTCGCCGAGGGCATCTCTTGCTTCGGGTCCCGTCGCCATCAGCAGCTGCCAGAGCAGGAGGACGGGCTCTGACTGTGCGTGGCTGACTCACCCCGAGAGGCGCGTGCTTGGCAGACGGCATGCAAGACACACTTTGGTCTGCTCACAATCTTATTTTAAAAGCACCCTGAAGAGCAGATTACTGTCTTCAAAATGCTAAGAATTCCATAAACGGAGCAGTCAGGCTCAACCTTTTTCCAACCCAGACCTGACGTCTCGTTGGCCTCGCACACAATCAGCAGTTCCTGAGACTGAAGCTGCTCACTCCTCCCTCGGCTCCTCAGCCCCTCCCAGCAGAGCCTTCCCAGGTGCAACTCAGAGTGAGGAGACCAGGGCCAGAGCCTTGAATCTGAGCTAGTTTATTCACAAAGCAATCACCCGTGAACACTAGCCATGTGTTATCACATTTACGTTGGGAAAACATTCACAATGGATAGAGCTCTCATCCCTGCAGCAACGTGGGTCACTCATTCATTTATTTTTACAACTAATCTAGACAAAGGAATATGCAGACTGACTCAGTGGTACTGCAGCAGGAAAGTTTCAACTGACAGAATAAAATAGCAATTCTGATTATAACCATACCTAAACCCAGGATATGGTGCCTAATTATAGGCCTGTTCTTTTGTCAGAATACGTACATTTGTACCTCTGGATGCGTGGTACAAGGAATCATGCTGAATTTACACTGAGAACACAGCATAACAGGAAAATCGAATGCCTGATACTTCAGTTTTTCTAACTGGACCCAGCACAAATTGGTTAGTTCGCCGAGCTGCTCAGTTTTTAGGTAGCAAGTTAGTAATATTTATCTAGACTGCAGAGAAAGTGATATAATGGATGTTCGACATTTAAACACATTTTCACTGGGACCTCAATATTAAAAGCACCCTCAGTGGTGCTGTTGGTATATATTTGGTCAGCATCTGTTGCTGGGCCTTGAAAATAAAAGTCAATATTTAACCGAAACTTACTTTATTTTGCCAACAGCAAAAGGGAGGTCTTAAGAAGACGATACACTAAACTGTAAAACACAGTTAAACCCCTAAGTTTTCTTCTTCCCTCATAAAATAAAATTCTGTAATAAAACTCTTACTAAATCATGTCAATACCCACCTCACAGCCTTACATAAACTGTCTGATACTTGTCTCCACAGTTTAGTGCTTTAAAAATTTTACTGCACAATATGAAATTTTATGGTTGTAGTCTCTTAAACTAGGAGACTACTTATAATTATTCATGTTTCTGTTTTGTGTACTAAAAAAAAAGTCCTACAATTAAAAGTGAGGAAGAAAACAGAACAGAAGCCGATGCTTTCTGTCTCTTGATGGTTTGGCACACAGATGTGTTCTCTTTAGTTATGAAACCTTAAGGTATGTCACTACATTTTCCACAGTGAACCCTGAGATAAGAGGTAACATGAGCCTTCTCCACGGCCCACTACTAAATTTTTCTCAAAGTTGGTAGAAGAACAGCAAGATTTCAGTGAGAACTACTGGGTGGGCAAATTAGGCATGGATGACCAAAGCTCTACGGTAATTTGACTTTAAAGCTTATTTGCTTGTAATACTTGAGATCACGCTCAGCTGTAAATGAAGCTGGAGTACGAACTAGGCACATGATAGGCACATGACTTCTTGTTTTGTTTTGTTAATGGCTGTCAGAGGACTCGTCCCACCATCTGTGTTAGGCAGAGCAGGCGGGCTCTGCCCTGAGCTTATTCCTTGCTCTTCCAAGTAAAACACAGGCCTGAGCACGCACATAGCTGATGAAAGGACACTAAGCAGAAACCCTAACCCAGGGACTCAGTCGTCTACCAAGCCCAGGGTTTTCTATTTGACCAAACATTACGCATAAGGAAGCAAATGGAAGTTTGCGCTATGAAACTCTTTTTAGACCTCATTTTGCAACACTCTTTATATAGCAAAGATTTATGAACAGCCAGAGAACATGAAAAGCAGTGTGAATGAACAGAGGTTTAGATTCTGCTATGTAAGGTCAGGACACAATTACTTCAATTTATTCAGAAACGTAGTATAGACATGAAGTCATGATCATGAGGGCAAATTCACCCTTCAGGATCCCTGTAGGACCCTTGCCCACAGTCTCACTCTGTGGACTCCGTGGGCAGGAAGCACATAGTACAGGAGATATGTATATTCCACTTTCTTCTTATGGATTTATTTTACATAAACTTATTTCCACTCCATATTTTAAACACAATTACTGACCAAAGCCTTGTCCTCTATTTGTAAGTCAAGCATGCAGTTGTCTGAATTCCTTGGCCGAAGGCAAACAAAAATAAATGAGACTGGAATGTCAGGCTGGCTTAAGAGCTGCCTTTTTGATCATATAGACCTTTATTAAGCTCCTTATTATTTGTACAGGAGAAAGTTAAATGAGGCCAAAGTTATACAAACTTGAACAATGTCAAACTAGAAGTGTCCAGTAAAAAAAGTCAAAGAAGAAAATGTCTTAAAATAGCTTTTAAGTTCTTCAATTAAATATTATCAGCACACTTAATTCCTTCTGTGTAAATGTTAGCCTCCAGGTGTTCATTCTGGGTCGATAAAAAGGTTATCATCATTAAGGTCACAGAACAATATTCTCATACATGCTTGGCCTTTTGGGAAAATCTCTACTGGCCACCACACACGACCTCTGAATCACAGAAATTTCCAAACGCAGGCGATGCACATGAACAACAGCTCACGCTGTCATCACCGCAGCTCCGATGTCCAGCAAAGCCCCAGTGGTGTCCTGCATTTGACTGTTTACCCAAACTGACCCGTCTGAATTAGCAGTACCGTGGGCGATGCATCAGCAGTCAGGTCAACATTCCAAGTTGCTGGGATTATCAGTACCTTCAGGAAATCCTCAGTGTGCTAGGCTTTACTCTTCCACATACCAAAAGAGTTTGTTTTCTATTGTCACTATATCCACAAGATAAAGAGTATGGGCTGTATAAGGACTGTGCGCTATTTTCATAAGGTGCCCTTCTCTTTAAGACACTGTCCACTGACGGAGTTTGTGACCGAGTTAAACGCAAACACATGAACAAAGCTGAAAAGAACACAGTATATTATATAAAGTAGTTTTTAGGTACTTTATATAAAAAGGACAGCACTTTTTGCCGATGCCAAATTAATGTGTCAAACATGGCGCATTTACTGGAATATTGCCCATACTGTGGAACACTGAAAACCAGGGTGGTATCTCCTTACATTCGACACAACACAGCACATGTCTAGGCACAGACTCAGCAAATGTTCATCTAGTTTATTATATGGGCCTACATTATGATTTATATAGTATTTTAGAAATTCAGAATTGTCTATATAAAAGTTCTAATGAATACAACCTCTGTTCTACCCTATACTTAAATAAATATACCTGTGGTGACTGGAAACACTGATGTTGTGTGCCTAACCACGTGCATCCACATGCAAAATGCTCCAGTATTTCTGAAATATTGTATAGATAATTAAGAACTTTAAGGTATGGAAATTGTGTACAGTTACTTATAAAAGAAGTTAACTTTTTTCATAGGTGCGGAGACTGCACCTTAATAAGTAATGTCCTATTTACTGTGTAGGGCTTCCCTGGTGGTTCAGACGGTAAAGCGTCTGCCTACAATGCGGGAGACCTGGGTTCAATCCCTGGGTCGGGAAGATCTCCTGGAGAAGGAAATGGCACCCCACTCCAGTACTCTTGCCTGGAAAATCCCATGGACGGAGAAGCCTGGTAGGCTACAGTCCATGGGGTCGCAAAGAGTCAGACACGACTGAGCGACTTCACTTCACTATTTACTGTGTAAGCAGGATAAGAGCTTATTAAAACATGCTGTCTGAGTAAGATTGAAAGGGTAGGGAATTCCCTGGTGGTCCAGTGGTTAGGACCTGGCTTTTCAATGCGGGGTCCCGGATTCGATCCCTGGTCAGGGAACTAAGATCTTGTATGCTGAGTGGCATAGCCGGGCCGGGGGGTAGGGATGGGGGTAAGATGCTGAAAGAATGAGGAACAAACCCAACAGAAATTTAGTTCATCTAACATTTAATTTCTACATTCTGCTTTCATAAAATCGCTTGATTAAAAAGTTTGATTCTTGCAAAGAATCATTTGTAAGAGGAGGACAGGATTTAATATCTGTAAAACTGACTTCTCCATGTCTAGAACAAACTAGACTAGAATCTAGAATGTCTCTTAAATAAGAGTTAGAAATACCTGGTATGAATGAAAGCTGGCCATTCTATCAATTTTACAGGTAAGCTATTATCAACTGCTATCTTATTTGAGCCTGGTCTCAGATAAAGGCCTCATTGAAAAGGTAGGAAGTAACCATATGTTAGAAAAATCTAGAAGGCAAAACATGGAAATTTACCTAGTGAACTTTTATCTTAACAATCTGGACAATTATGATTGTCCAAACATTCCCAACAGACAACTCAGATTACTGAACCATCTATCCAAGGAGGAAGAATGACTCCTGATCTGCCTGAAAACAAAACAGTAACAACTTATATTAAGTCCTCTGCTACTGCTAAGTCACTTCCGTCGTGTCCGACTCTGTGCGACCCCATAGACGGCAGCCCACCAGGCTCCCCTGTCCCTGGGATTCTCTAGGCAAGACTACTGGAGTGGGTTGCCATTTCCTTCTCCAATGCATGAAAGTGAAAAGTCAAAGTGAAGTCGCTCAGTCGTGTCCAACTCTTAGCGACCCCACGGACTGCAGCCTACCAGGCTCCTCCGTCCATGGGATTTTCCAGGCAAGAATACTGGAGTGGGGTGCCATTGCTTTATTTAGACATTCACAGAAGAACTTGATAACATAAAAGGCCACTTTCCCTGGAACTGACAAATAAGTAGTCAGGTTTTTCTATTAAGTACTTTAGGCATATTTAACTCAGTTAGAGAACATGAATTTATGTAAGTGATGTTAATTCTGAGCAAATCAGTGAAAATGAGGCAAAGAAAAGGCAAAAAAGAACCAACATATAACCCAGAAAGTTACCAGGCATCTTCACAAACACCCTTGCTAAATTTCTTTCAAGGTGCATACGTGCTAAGAAGCTTCAGTCATGTCTGACCCTTTGTGACCCTATGGACTGTAGCCAGACTCCTCTGCCCGTGGGATTCTCTAGGCAAGAATACTGGAGTGGGTTGCCACGGCCCTCTCGAGGGAATCTTCCCAACCCAGGGACTGAACCCACATCTCTTACATGTCTTGCATTAGCAGGCGGGTTCTTACCACCAGTGCCAGCTGGGAAGCCCTCTTTCAAGGTGTGGGCTGAACAATGAAAACAGAAAGACGTCCAAGGTTTCCAAGAAGAAGGGAACTGAAGTTCACCAAAATGACTCTGCCATATCTAGTAATGTGATCATGGCTGGATTAAGGATATTTAAAGGGGCCCAGAATTAGATCGGAGAAGGCAATGGCACCCCACTCCAGTACTCTTGCCTGGAAAATCCCATGGGCGGAGGAGCCTAGAAGGCTGCAGTTCATGGGGTCGCTGAGGGTCAGACATGACTGAGCGACTTCACTTTGACTTTTCACTTTCATGCATTGGAGAAGGAAATGGCAACCCACTCCAGTGTTCTTGCCTGGAGAATCCCAGGGACGGGGGAACCTGGTGGGCTGCCGTCTATAGGGTCACAGAGTCGGACACGACTGAAGTGACTTAGCAGCAGCAGAATTAGATGGAAAAGAAAAAGCAACACTACTAAGAATCAGTACAAAATTAAGATGAATCTGAAGAGATCTGATGCGCCTGAAAGCTGTTATCCAGGGAGTAAGAAAGGAAATTGGCAAAAAAATTCAGGTAACTAGAAATTAATACAAGGAGCCTCACATAACTGCCCTCTTATGACTTCTCCTGGACTTTTTCTAAAGACCAGAAATTAATGAAAAAAAAAACTACAGGTGGGTGGGGATTTAATACATCAACAGGCCAACCATACAAGGATATCATCTTGAGAATCTTTCTGTATGTGACCAAAAATTGCAGAGGAACTCTGTTATAATGAATCAGATTGTAAAGAAATGTTCACAGGCTTATTGGAAAGGGAAAACATAACCTACAGCTGTCAGGATAGCTGTGTATAAAGTTTTGGTAATTTATCATACTGTAAATTGAGTTTCTGTATTTCTTCTGTATGTAAGTAAACAAGAAGCTTGGGGAATTCCCTGGCAGTCCAGTGGTTAGGACTAGACGTTTTCACTGCCATGGGCCCTAGTTCAGTTCCTCTGGGGGAACTTATATGCCACAGCCAAAAAAAGAAAAAAATCTCACTGTGCTGAGGTCCCAAGTTGAGTTTGTGTCTGAGCCTCTGTCTGAGCTGGGCTTCCCTGGTGGCTCAGATGGTAAAGTGTCTGCCCACAAGGCTGGAGACCCGGGTTCGATCCCTGGGTCGGGAAGATCCCCTGGAGAAGGAAATGGCAACCCACTCCAGTATTTCTGCCTGGAAAATTCCATCGATGGAGGAGCCTGGTGGGCTACAGTCCATGGGGTCACGAAGAATTGGATATGACTGAGCGACTTCACTTTAAACAAGAAGCTTGAGACTAGATTCAAGAGTATTAATTTACCCTTTATCATTGAGGCAAAACATTTTCAGGATATGTCTTAACCTACTATTTTTCAGCATAGGTATATACATATATTCAGCCTTCATTTAATAAAATTCCAAGAACAAAGACGTACTATCTAACATTTGGTATGTAGGTCTTATCTTTTCAAACACCATGTGCATTTCCTGATTGCAGAGGCCATGTATTCAACTTCAGTTCCCCTCATCACAACCATTAATAGAACCAGACATATGGAAGGATGTTTAGAAATTGCTAATGACTCCTCTGATATGAAAAATGCAGCGAGCCACTCAAAGCTAAAAGCCATTGTGTCCAAAACAGTCTTTCCAATGACTTAAGTTTCACGTTTTGCTTCCCTTACTATACAGCTACCCAAGCCAATTCAGGGAAATTGTAAACAAAAGTGAAGTGATAATTTATATAGAAAGAAAAACTGAAGCAACGCATCACAGTTGTTTGAATCAGCATCAAGAGTGAAGCAAGAAGGCTGATGAAGACCTGCTCATTTATGACAGGAGTGAAGGGCTTCACCCGGGAGTATGTGCAGGGCTACTTGAGCAGAGCAGCTAATGGTTCTACTGATTGTCTGTACAATCGAACAGAGCGAAAATGGAAACGCACGTCAGCAATCAACTCAAGTAGTCATCTGGTTAAAGAAGAGAAAACATTCTACTATCCTTGGTGTATGATAATCCACTGGAGATACGTGAGACAGAGGCAGGGCCCCCCTGCAAACCAACACAGTGGCATCAGGACCACAGTCCAAGTTCATGGTGAACAGAGAGGATGGCTTACTAGGACCACGGACCTCGTGCCTGGGGGAGGGGCAGCCAGGATGCCGTGTGCAGACGGTTTAAATACAATCCCAAACAACACTGCACTATCCAAAGGAAATGCTGCAACGGGGTAAGAACATCACGTTCCTTAGTTCTCAAAGCAAACAGGTTTCAGATTCCCTAAACTAAATACCCTTTTCCACTTCCCCTGACCCTAAGGTGATTATGTCACTCACTGTTCCCTGAGTAAGTCAGGGGTAGAATGGTCCTTTCGCTGAAATTTTGTGTTGAAAATCATCTTGCCATAGACCAATCTGCAGATCAATTTTCATATTAGCTTTCAAGAGAAACTCTGAAAGATGATCTTAAATTACAAAGGAACAGCTCACTGATTCTTTCCAGCTCTCGATTTGCCACTTTGACTTTTGAACTGAATTTTTAAGTCAATTTTTGGCACATTAAAACCAAGAGGTGCTTTGCAATTAAATCTCAAAAGCAGGATAAATATGTTTGCCTACAATGTTCTCTTCCAGCGAGTTCAAATTCTGTTATTACTTCTCTTCAGCAAAAGATGAACCAACTGCAGCATTTAACCCCTGAATAAAAAACTCTTTCAAAAAGTTTTCTTTGTTTATATTCATTTCTTTGGTGACTACAAGGAAACTCTGAAGTATTTGGTCAATTAGAACTGAGTATTTCAACAAGAGTTTGGGCCACATATAATTTCAGGATAACTCATGTATCCACCAAAAAGACTACAATTTACTAACTTTAATCTACTAAATTTAAAACAGTTAAAGGATTTACTAACAGAAAAGTATTTACTAACTTCATGAAGCATTTATTTTGGTGATTATGCAAACAAACAGATATGACTTGCCTTTTTTTAAAAAAGATCCAATAGGGGAGGGAGGAGGGAGGAGGGAGGAGGGTTCAGGATGGGGAACACAGGTATACCTGTGGCGGATTCATTTCGATATTTGGCAAAACTAATACAATATTGTAAAGTTTAAAAATAAAATAAAATTTAAATTAAAAAAAAAAAAGATCCAATAAAACAACACAAATCTTGACAAAAAAACAAGATACCATTAGAGCATGCATGGACTTGACTATGAATTCCACCATGCTGAAATGTCAGAATTTCACAGCACAACCATTCCGGGCGTAAAAGGGCATCAAGACTGCATTAGAGTCACGTGGATTTTTTGTGTTTCGAAATATGCCTGAGTACATCATTTCCCTGGTCTGCTGGCTTCTGAGGGGCTCTCTGAATGAGTCTGTCTACTGGAGACAGAAATCACTTTAACACCCATCCACAGGCCTCAGCACCAGAAGAACGTGGTAAGCAGAAATACAAAATCGGAGATTCACACAGTGTAGGAAGGGGAACCCTGCAAAAAGGATAACTGGGTAACCATCCAGCACCTTCTTTTCAGCACTGATCAATTAAATCCTTTGCTCAAAGCATCTACTTGGAATTTTTAAAATTATATAGCTCTTGACCCTGAAATGTACTAGCATGTGTGTGTATGTATGTATGTGATACATGTACAGAGGGGAGAGCAAGCACAAGAATTCCCTGCGACAACACACACACACACACGGAGAAACAGCAGGTCACCAGCGCCTAGAAGTGCCAGCCGGGTACCCAGCCAAGGAACGTTACCAATCACCCATCGGTTACCCGTAACTCGACAGTGCCCACAGCATTATTCTCTATGGCAACAGTGGAAAAAGCAGGTTCACAATTAAATAGAATATCCAGACACAAGGTTTAGCAAACTAGTTTAAATGGGAAGCATCAATTACATACAAGCTTTTCAGAGCAATAAAATTAAGTATTAGACAAATCATCTCTACTGAGAATAACAAGATGATGCAAAATCAGCCTGCCAAGAAGACCAGATGTTGCCCCAACAATGGAGATAAGCACTGATGGAAGCGCCTGGCATGTCTGTGGATGGACAACCGTCCCTTCCCCCATGGCTGACTGAAGTAACTCCAGCCCCCAAAGCATTTTATCCCACACAACCTTTTCCTGTATTGATAACCATGTGCAATGGTGTCATAAAGATAGATTATTCATATCACTACTATCATCCCTAAATTTCTCTTCTTACTAATACAGAGTTCCTGCGAATTTATCATACTCTTTGCTTCCAGGACTGAGACACGAGAAATGTCTGCAGAAACCTCCAGGCACGCGGCGCCAGGGTCCTCTTGGTGAGACTTCATCAGACCTTCCCAAAGTGGCCTGTGTTTTGCTCTCCCCAGTAGGTTTGCTTGTCAGGCCCAGGAAAAAACGTTTTAAACGTATACTGATGTGTGAATTAGTCTGTTAATAAGGCAGGAGGAGAAGGGGGCGCCAGAGGATGAGATGGTTGGATGGCATCACGGACTCGACAGACAGGAGTTTGGGCAAGCTCCACAAGATGGTGAAGAACAGGGAAGCCCAGCATGCATGGGGTTGCGAAGACTCGGACATGACTGAGCGACTGAGCAACAACAAAGAACCACAGACTGGGTGGCTTACCCGACAGAAATGTATTGTCTCATAGTCGAGGGCTTCCCTGGGGGCTCAGCTGCTAAAGAATCCGCCCACAATGTGGGAGACCTGGGTTCGATCCCTGGGTTGGGAAGATCCCCTGGAGAAGGGAAAGGCTCCCCGCTCCAGTGTTCTGGCCTGAAGAATTCCATGGACTGTACAGTCCATGGGGTTGCAAAGAGTTGGACACGACTGAGCGACCTTCACTTTCACAGTCATAGAGGCTGGAAGTCCCAGGTCAAGGTGTCAGCAGGGTGGGCCCGTTTTGTGGGTGGTAAAGGAGAATCCGTTTCAGGCCTCTCCCCCAAGCCTCAGGTAGTCTGCTGACCATCTTTGGTGCTCTACGGCTTCTGCTGCATCACCCTGACCTCCACCTTCATCCTCACATGTAATTTCTCCCTTGGGTTTATATCCGTATTTCCCCTTTGTTAGAGAGACACCAGGCTTACTGAATCAGGACCGATCCGAATGATCTCACCTTAACTGTGTCTGCCAAGACCGTATTTCCGAATGAGGTCACATTTTTTGTTCCTGGAGTGAGGACCTCAACATCTCTCTTTGGGGGGACACAGTTCAACCCATAACAATTAGTAATGGTGAAATGGGCAGGGGAGCTGCTTTCCCAGAAGGGACGTCTCTCAAGTCAGGCGAACGGTGTGTGGCTGGGGCGCTGAGCGCGGGGACCCCTGTAACAGGGAGGACCGTGTTATTGCCCCCAAGCCTCGTGACGATTAAGGTGGGTAAAAGGGCAGCGTCTGAGTCCTGCAGGCTCTTCTCCAGTACCCCACCTCGCCGCCTCCTGGGCAATGGCAGGCATGCCTTGCTTCTGTCTGAAGTCGCCACGGGGCCTGACGGAGCCGATGATGGGCTGTGTGCCAGCAGTGTGCCATCAGCCACGCTCCTTGCCCCACGGCAGGGACGGAGGAAGCGCAGCACCCCTATGTGCTGACGCTCGGGGGACCTCGGTGACCACACCGAGCCTTGCTCCCCTGCTAACAGATGCTGGACATCTATCGCGAGCAAAACAAATACATCAATCTTCACAGTCTAAGCCACGGAGACTATGTTGCTGCAGCACAACCAAGCTTGAGACAGATGGGATTCCCTACTTTGAGTTTATGCTCTCCGCAGTCCTTTGGGTTTCTCTTTTTTATATGTAACCAGGGGAGGGAAAGCCCATATAAAGTAACAGGCCTAAATGCAGAAAGCTACACAAGTCTGAGCCACCGGGCCCCACCCACTGAGAGCATTCAAACTCAACAGTGACATCAAAGCCTGCCAGAGAGCTAGACAGATCCAGTCCCGAGCAGCTCAGAGCAAAACTCACTTATTCATGCATTCAACCTTGCGGTGGGTGGAACTTTTTAATTTAAATCCACTGGACTGAGGCAAAATGAACTGAGTGATCTTTTATTTAATTTCAATCATTGCAATTATTGATAGTATTTCCCAAACCTTTTATTTTGCACTGAATAACTGTTTAAATTTCCTGGAGTGTAAATTTCAGGGGCATTCTAAAATCAGATTGATGAACAATGAGCCACCTAAGATAATGAGAAGTAGTTAACCCTCCTTTCTAAGAAAGAGTCCTTGCCTCCCCTCTCTGAAGGGCAGAACTGGATTTACCAGCAAACAGACAGCATTTTAACCAGGTTAGAAAACACTCCTTGTTGCCAGAAATGAGAAGATCAGATGGAAAAAGAAGTAAGTAGAAACTACTGCTCACATGGATGTACTTTCTGCTGAAATTGTAAAATAGACATGTCCATCAACTTTATGTTTCTTAAAATTCTTACTTTTAAAATTGCTTCAATAGGTCAGCTGTAATATACTAAGGGGGGAAAGGCCTGCCCCCCGCCAGACACTCCCACCTTTACAACAATTTTGCAAAGGTTAGGGGAAACTTTTATCACCTTGTTTATGAAATGTGGCTTTTCTCAACATTGTTTGTAGGCCTGGAGAGCAGGAGCGGGACTCATTCCCTAAAGATGAGAAAAGATGGTATGAGATGAGTAAGGGAAAAACCTCATGTAGAAGTTGAGAGGAAAACACGATGAGAAACGTGCCACAGAGTGGCCGGGGTCACAGAACGAGAGGCAAAAGCACTTCAGAAGGTTTCAGGACTCCCCACAGCAAAGTCAAGCTAACACATTTCCCTGGAGGTCCCACCACTGGCACTAGGGCCATTCCGTCCAGATTAAAGAAGAAAAGAAAACAAAAACTGAATTATAGCAGAGTTCAGGAAGTGGCACATAAGTGGAAAGTAGTTAGTTATGAGGTAAGTCATTTTTTGATTATCCTTTAACACCAAATTTCACTGCTCATCTTTTCAATGCTTCTCATATATGTAGCAGAGAATACAAAGTGATTATCTCTGGGGGATGGGACTTCAAGGAATTCTGGTTGGTTGGTTTGTGTTTACTTGTGAATTTTCCCACGATTAATATATATTAATTGTGGTTGAATGAGGGAAAAAATGAGAAAATAATTTGAAAGGACTATTTCTCAGCTTTGTCCTCATTTTCAATTCCCTCTGCCTCTCCCCTCACCCCCACCACCCATCACCTCCCCACTGTGAGTTCCTAGTGAAAACACACCAGCAGCTTTCTAGAAAAGCTTCAGGAAGTCAGCCTGTCTTACACAATTTTTCAGCCGCCAGAGATCTCTGCCTTTTTAAACTGTTTATGTTCATGAGGTTTTTGTGGCAAGAATACTGGAGTGGTTTGCCATTCCCTCCTCTAGTGGGATTTGTCAGAGCTCTTCACTATGACCCATCTGATTTGGGTGGCCCTGCAAGGCAAGGCTCACAGCTTCACTGAATTATGCAAGCTCCATCGTCATCAGAAGGCTGTGATCCACGACAAACCTAGACAACGTATTAAAAAGCAAAGACATCACTTTGCTGACAAAGGTCCATCTAGTCAAAGCTATGGTTTTTCCAGGAGTCATGTATGGATGTGAAGATTGGACCATAAAGAAGGCTGAGTGCTGAGGAACTGATGCTTTCAAATTGTGGTGCTGGAGAAGACTCTTGAGAGTTCCTCTGACTGTAGGGATATCAAATCAGTCAATTCTAAAGGAGATCAATGCTGAATAATCATTGGAAGGACTGATGCTGAAGCTCCAATACTCTGATCACCTAATGTGAACAGGTGACTCATTGGACAAGACCCTGAGGCTGAGAAAGATTGAGGGCAGGAAGAAAAGAGGGCGGCAGAGGACAAGATGGTTAGATGGCATCAGCAACTCAATGGACATGAGTTTGAGCAAACTTTGGAAGATAGTGATGGACATGGAAGCCTGGCGCGCTGCAGTCCATGGGGTTGCAAAGAGTCGGACATGACTGAGCGACTGAACACAACAGGCCTAGGCCTATTTGTTCCTCCTAAGTCCTTTCCACATCTGGTCCCCCTAAATTGCCTCTCTGGAGTGCCCGCCAGCTCCTCTTTGTTTATTCAGATTAAACTATTAATGCTACAGCTCAGTTCAGACTTTCCCCCTTTCTCTAGCTGGTACCCTTTCCACAGCCCCTGCTAAGAAAGCCTCCCTAACCCGGCCGGCCTCACGGGTCCTCTTTTCATCACACATGAGGCCAGGCAAACAATGCCACTGTAAGCACAGAGGCACACCCAGCGCCCTGCAGACGCGCTGGAAGGGAGGCCTGTTCTCAGAGCCTGCTTCGCGGATGGAGGGTGTGGAGTCTTGCCAAGAACACTCGGCCCAGCTTAGAGGAAAGACCGAGAAATTCAGAGGCTTTCTCTCCACTCGAAACCTGTGCATTTCACAGTGTATACAATGTGGTCTCCTCTAAAGAGACTCTGACGTACGTACCACCTGGCCCTTTACAGGAAAAATCTGCTGACTCCTGGTAGAGAGCATAAAACAAACTCTTAGTAAACCAAGCAGAGTCAACCGTGTCACGTATCGCGGTCCACATTCTGCCAGAACCTGCACTGACGAAAAATCCTGCTGACACCCTAGCGAACGGCATCTACACGCCTGCTTCACCCACCCCTCCAGCCCTAGTTCTCTGCTCACCCACACACCTAACGACCTACACAGGCCGATTCACCCGAGATATTTCTCTCCTCCTCCAAGGCCTCCTGCTGGAAGGGCCCTCTCTGCCTTCGGCCCACATATTCTTCAAGACTCCACTCCCTCCTCTGTTCTTTTGCAGACTTCAGGCGATCTCGATGGTGAGAGCTGGAGCTTTTCACCCATCTCTGTCTCCCTCTTGAACTCTTACCTCCATAACTGGTACCCACTGCCTTGCATGCATCTTTTCCATACATTTTCCACTTTTAGATCTTTTCCACCTCTCCCCAGACTGGAAGCTCCCTGAGGGCAGGTGCCAGACGACTTTGAACTCCCTCACCTGAACTAATGAACATTTTTAAAGTAAAAGAAGCCCAAGTATATACTTGCTGTGTGAACAGTTGATTCTGAAATTATGTCTTTGAATTCCAAATTTTTCAGCTTCACTTGAGAAGAGACAGATATGTGGACACAGAGAGGTTTGATGGCAGAGACGGAGGGAGGGGGTAGAAGACGGGTCAGCGAGGGCCTGGCAGGGAGGGGGCGGAGGGCGTCCTGGCTGAGCCAGGGGATCAGGGTCTAGACAAGGGCATGGGACCAGGGATCGTTTGCCGGGCGATGGGCGGATGGATTCAAGAGACGCACATGGTGAGAGATGCCCCTCGGTATATGAGAGGCACTGGGGGTTAGCAGAACGTGAGAGGAGAAGATCTGAAGCTCCCAGGATAGCACTTTGGGGCAGCGATGAGGACGATGGATTAGGAGAGTCGGTCTGGAGACGCTTAACAGCCTGACCAGTCAGGTCACCACTGTCCTGAATGAGAGACTGGCCACAGCAGTGGTGGGGGCAAGTCGGGAGGGGCCCTGCAGGGGCAGAAGGGGCAGGCCCGACCACTGGCTGGGTGTGGGTGGAGCACAAGGGGCCTGCAAAGTTTCTGATCTTCCAGTGGCTTTGGCCATACTGAGAGGTCAGACCCCAGCTCCAGACCAAACTGCATTATGTACTGTGAGTTGCAAAACACACAGATTTCCAACCTGTGTAATGGAGAGACTGCCTCTGTGAATCTCATGGGCACACCTGAGCGTCAGTGCTCTCAAAGAAGTAGACAGGATTATGGACACACTGCATTTTTTTTGGTTATGAAAAAGAAAGCATACTTGATGTTTCTCCAACAACCGCTTTGCAGCTGAAAATAACTAAGCTAGGGAGAAAATATTCCCAGGTTTTCAGTTTTGAGTGAGGCATCGTTCAACATCTCAGCCTAAGATTTCTCAAAGCGGGTCATGGACCACCTGCATGGGCATCACCCGTGATGCTTATAAACACTGAAGTTTTTGACCTTAACCTACACGTAGCCAATTTAACCAATGAAGATACAACAATCATCGAGAAGTAGTTAAGTAAAGGCAAATGTTGGCAGTCTCATAAGCAGCTTTGGGAGCAAAATTTAAAAGCCACAGGTCTGAATTACCTCCTTTATAAAACCCACTGAGAAACAAGCCAAAAATGCAAACGTAACCAATGAGCTGGCCAATAGTCAGTATCTAGCAATTACTACTGGATGACGACAACTGTCATTAACAAGTCGAGATCTACCACGTGAACAAGAGGCCTGGTCCCCAACCCTTCTTTTCACTGCTGCCAGGCTTCCCGAACCAATCTGACATGCCCAGAGCAAACGACCCCAGCCACAAGCTCCCCACCCCCAGGACCCTCAGCCTAGAGCCGGCTTTTCTCTGCTGCGTCAGGGATTGTGTCAGAATTACCATCCTCTATTTTATCTGTTGCTTCTATTTTCACCAAAGCATTTTTTCCCCCTTTCCCCTTCTTAATGCTCTCTTCCCTCCCCCAGGAGGGAACCCACACCATCCAGAATTCAAACCTTAGCCCCCAGGGCAAAGTGGGCTCAGCAATGCCAAGGCTAACGTGCCTTCCTTTCAACAGCCAAGTCCCCTTTCTCCTCCTTGTCCAGTGCTCTTACCCAGACCTGCCATAAATTCCCCCTTATGACCTGGCTGCCCATCTGCCAAGCAAAAAGCCAAGGGTAGGACAGCCAACCTGGAGCCTGGCACTAAGAAATAAATACTCTCCGGGGAAGAAAACCAACTCTCTTTAGACAGAAACAAGCAGCAGGACATGGTCTACCCCAGCAAAGGGCCTATGCGCAAGGGTGTCAGGAGTGGTAAGCATGGACATCCAACACATCCTGACGATTTCACAGGCCAGGCCCACCTTAGGCACAGCTCAGACCAAAGAGGTGGGTCCTTATATCCTGGAGTCTTCCTTAATCACTTAAGCCTGAAATCTTTCTCAAGCCATCATCTGGGAGGCTGGGGGTGGGGTGGGGTGGTGGTGGTGTGTGGATGGACCGTTATACTTTCTCTAGTAAGCATTTCCTCAGGAATAACAGCATAATCAACCACACTTGTACAGCACATTAGCATCTCCAGAGCTCTTTAAGCGATCTCATTTATTCCTTACAGAAACTCGAACGCGCGTGCTGTCACTTAACAAATAAGGAAGTGGGCTCAGAAAAGCAACATGACCAAGGGTCACAGAAACTGCCAGCAGAGACAAAGGGCCTTAAACCGGGTGCTCTATTTATTTAAAACACTCCAGCAGGGCTATTTTTAAAACTGCAAGCAAAACCTCAACACAAGGCCAGATTTTTTTTTTTTTCCCTTGCTACTGGACGTGAACAAGAATCTTTAACAAAACATTAGCGTGAAAAAGTGTCAAAAGAGGCCAGAGAGTTAACCCAACCAGTTGCTCCCACGGGGGTAGGGGGGGCCCACATACACCATGGCGACGACAGGCGGCTGAGCCTCGTCACCAGGGACACCAGCGGCCCCCAGGTGATCGCAGGGTGCAGTGGGGTGGGGGCCTCTGCTTCGTAGGGTGGTCCCACCCTTCTCCAGGCGAGGTCAGGGCACGGGCGGGGGGTGTGGCTTCGAGGCAGCAGTGGCAGAAAGGCTGGTGCTCCTCCGTTCAGGTCAGCCACTCAGCCGTGTTCGCCTCTCTGCGACCCCAGGGACCGCAGCATGCCAGGCCTCCCTGTCCATCCCCAGCTCCCGGAGCAGCCCCACGACGTTGAGGTGGTTCTGGCCCCAGCCAGAGGACCGACTGACACAGGTGCCAGACGGCGGTTTCCCCCAAAATGAGCGCTCGCACAGCTTCGTGTGCAAGATGTGCCACCAGGGCTTTGTATCTTTGCAAGTTACTCAAGAAACATGAAATTCCTTTCATGTCGAACCTGTTTTTGGGGGGTGTGTGTGTGTGTGTGTGTGTGTGTGTGTGTGTGCGTGCAGTGGTTAATCACATGGCATGAAGAAAATCCACCGAAGTGCGCAGGTGTGCTTGTGGCTGACGTCATTTGCTGTGATTTTAAACGTTAACAGATTCTGCTTTAGAGCAAACTTTAGGTAAGTGGCATGTAACGTGAATCAAATGACTGGGGAAACTAAACTGATTCCACTCACTGAGCACCTACTAAAAAAAACAAGACAAGACAAGACACACTTTACCAACAGCCACGGCTACAAGGGCCTGTGGGACAAGGTCCGTGACATTTTACTGGAGCCTGAAATTCACTCGCGATTCAGAGGAGAAAATGGAGACCATCATCCTGCATCAAGCCATGTTTTTATTATTTGGAAGAGGTCCTTCACCACCACTTACTAAACTGGATTTAAAAACTGCATCTTGGGGCAAGGCCTAGGTAAAGACCGCTTCTCTCAGTGCCACTTCTGACAGCATGATGGATTTCCTTAAACTACACATTTCTCTTCCCCCTTCGAGTTGAACAACTCCATTCCGACAGCGAGACGCCCACTCGCTCGGCTCGTCGGGGCCGCTGCAGTTGCTGCTCAGCTGTCTGAGCCAGTGTATCCCTGAGCTATGTGGTCAGCCCATCCTGAGCACGGCGGCCCTCCTCCAGCTTCCGGGAAGAGCAGCTGTCCGAGCCCTTCACCCCACAGCCCGCAGGGCTCACCTACATGAGGCGGCTCTGATGACAAGCAAGGGTTAAACTCCCCAAGGCTGCATGTTAAGGGAGCTTATCTGTCACCAAAAAAAAAAAAAAAAATCGACCCAGAAGTTGAGGGGCTTAAAACCACCAGAGCCGTTTAGATGGTCCATCCAGGCTTCACTCAACTGTCGGGCACTTTGGTGGGGATAATGGAAGGCTGGAACTTTTCTCCATGTGGGCTTCTTCACGTGGCAGCCGGATCCTAGAGGCACACACTCCCCAAAGGCAGGAAGCAGAAGCTGCCAGGTCTTTTAAAGACTAAACGCTGAGGGAGCCCAGTGTCCCTGCCTCTGCATTCACAGTGCTGGCCAATGCCAGGGGAGGGGAGACACACCGCCTCGTGATGAGCAGGGGTGGTGATCCCGGCAGCCACCCTTATCTTCCACGCGGTCTTCTCATGTTTTCTCAAAGAAGGATGTGTGCCTACAATCTTCTGGATTTAACCAGGGTCAGGATGAAATCTGCACTGAAGGTCAAACAGCCGACTACCACTGTAGTCCAAAAACGGAGCATGTTGCCAATTGGAACTTACTGAATGGATAGATACATTAGCCCAACTCGTTATGAGGTCATAAAGCCCTATCTACAATACCCAACTGTCAACAACCATACAGGGTCACGCAAATGGAAAACCAACAAGACCAGCTTACGTTTCTCTGCCCGACATTTCAAAAGTGAAGATGGAATCTAAAGACACGTAAGGAAATCTTTATGACCTCACACATTCCTATATGTCCTGTCTTTAGGGATCTCAGCAGAGGCTAAATATGCGACACAGAATTTAGGGAAGGAAATAAGAACTGCCTTTTAGGGGGAAAGGGAGTTTGAGATTAGCAGACACACAGTACATATCCTATGATGGATTATCAACAAGGTCCTACTGTTTTAGCACAGGGAACTATATTCAATATCCCGTGATAAACCATAATGAAAAACTATATGAAAACGAATGTAAATACGTATATAACCAAATCACTTACTGTATAGTAGTAATTAACACAACACTCTAGATTAACTCTAATTCAATAAACAGAAAAATTTTAAGCGCCTCCCTATAATTTTTATCACAAGCGCGGGCGGCTGCAACAGCGCACTAAGCGTGGCCGAAAGGAGCCACCCCACGTCCGAGGTCAGGGGCAGAAGCTGGGAGGACCCCATGCCCGAGGGGCGGCGGCCAAGAGGAGCTACCCGCATCCAAGGTCAGGGGCGGCGGCCGAGAGTGCCAGGCTGCGACAGTGCAGGAACGGCCGAGAGGAGCTACCCTCCGTCCGAGGTCAGGGGTGGCAGCCAAGAGGAGCTACCCTACGTCCGAGGCCAGGGGCGGCAGCCAGGATGAGCTACCCCACTCCCAAGGAGCTGTGGCTGCGCGGGCGCAGGAGGGCCTAGAGGAGCGACTCCATGTTCAAGGTCAGGAGGGGCGGCGGTGAGGAGACACCCCTCGTCCAAGGTAAGGAGCAGGGGCTGTGCGGGCGCAGGAGGGCCTAGAGGAGCTATCCCACATGGAAGGTCAGGAGGGGCGGCGGTGAGGAGATAGCCCTTGTCCAAGGTAAGGAGCAGTGGCTGCGCTTTGCTGGAGCAGCCGTGGAGAGATACCCCACGCCCAAGGTAAGAGAAACCCAAGTAAGACGGTAGGTGTCGCAAGAGGGCATCAGAGGGCAAACACACTGAAACCATACTCACAGAAAACTAGTCAATCTAATCACACTAGGACCACAGCCTTGTCTATCTCAATGAAACTAAGCCATGCCCGTGGGGCAACCCAAGATGGGCGGGTCATGGTGGAGAGGTCTGACAGAATGTGGTCCACTGGAGAAGGGAATGGCAAACCACTTCAGTGTTCTTGCCTTGAGAACCCCATGAACAGTATGAAAAGGCAAAATGATAGGATACTGAAAGAGGAACTCCCCAGGTCAGTAGGGGCCCAATATGCTACTGGAGATCAGTGGAGAAATAACTCCAGAAAGAATGAAGGGATGGAGCCAAAGCAAAAACAATACCCAGTTGTGGATGTGACTGGTGATGGAAGCAAGGTCCGATGCTGTAAAGAGCAATACTGCATAGGAACCTGGAATGTCAGGTCCATGAATCAAGGCAAATTGGAAGTGGTCAAACAGGAGATGGCAAGAGTGAACGTCGACATTCTAGGAATCAGCGAACTCAAATGGACTGGAATGTGTGAATTTAACTCAGATGACCATTATATCTACTACTGTGGGCAGGAATCCCTTAGAAGAAACGGAGTAGCCATCATGGTCAACAAGAGAGTCCAAAATGCAGTACTTGGATGCAATCTCAAAAACGACAGAATGATCTCTGTTCGTTTCCAAGGCAAACCATTCAATATCACAGTAATCCAAGTCTATGCCCCAACCAGTAACACTGAAGAAGCTGAAGTTGAATGGTTCTATGAAGATCTACAAGACCCTTTAGAACTAACAACCCAAAAAGATGCCCTTTTCATTATAGGGGACTGGAATGCAAAAGTAGGAAGTCAAGAAACACCTGGAGTAACAGGCAAATTTGGCCTTAGAATATGGAATGAAGCAGGGCAAAGGCTAATAGAATTTTGCCAAGAGAACGCACTGGTCATGACAAACACCCTCTTCCAACAACATAAGAAAAGACTCTACACATGGACATCACCAGATGGTCAACACTGAAATCTGGGATTATATTCTTTGCAGCCAAAGATGCAGCTCTATACAGTCAGCAAAAACAAGACCGGGAGCTGACAGTAACTCAGATCATGAACTCCTTATTGCCAAATTCAGACTGAAATTGAAGAAAGTAGGGAAAACCACTAGACCATTCAGGTATGACCTAAATTAAATCCCTTATGATTATACAGTGGAAGTGAGAAACAGATTTAAGGGACTAGATCTGATAGAGTGCCTGATGAACTATGGACGGAGGTTCGTGACACTGTACGGGAGACAGGGATCAAGACCATTCCCATAGAAAAGAAATGCAAAAAAGCAAAATGGCTGTCTGGGGAGGCCTTACAAATAGCTATGAAAAGAAGAGAAGCGAAAAGCAAAAGAGAAAACGAAAGATATAAGCATCTGAATGCAGAGTTCCAAAGAATAGCAAGAAGAGATGAGAAAGCCTTCCTCAGCGATCAATGCAAAGAAATAGAGGAAAACAACAGAATGGGAAAGACTAGAGATCTCTTCAAGAAAATTCGAGAAGCCAAGGGAACATTTCATGCAAAGATGGGCTCAATAAAGGACAGAAATGGTATGGACCTAACAGAGGCAGAAGATATTAAGAAGAGGTGGCAAGAATACACAGAAGAACTGTACAAAAAGGAGCTTCACGACCCAGATAATCACGATGGTGTGATCACTGACCTAGAGCCAGACATCCTGGAATGTGAAGTCAAGTGGGCCTTAGAAAGCATCACTATGAACAAAGCTAGTGGAAGTAATGGAATTCCAGTTGAGCTATTTCAAATCCTGAAAGATGATGCTGTGAAAGTGCTGCACTCAATATGCCAGCAAATTTGGAAAACTCAGCAGTGGCCACAGGACTGGAAACGGTCAGTTTTCATTCCAATCCCAAAGAAAGGCAATGCCAAAGAATGCTCAAACTACCACACAATTGCACTCATCTCACACGCTAGTAAAGTAATGCTCAAAATTCTCCAAGCCAGGCTTCAGCAATACGTGAACCATGAACTTCCAGATGTTCAAGCTGGTTTTAGAAAAGGCAGAGGAACCAAAGATCAAGTTTCCAACATCCAATGGATCATGGAAAAAGCAAGAGAGTTCCAGAAAAACATGTATTTCTGCTTTATTGACTATGCCAAAGCCTTTGACTGTGTGGATCACAATAAACTGTGGAAAATTCTTCAAGAGATGGGAATACCAGACCACCTGACCTGCCTCTTCAGAAACCTATATGCAGGTCAGGAAGCAACAGTTAGAACTGGACATGGAACAACAGACTGGTTCCAAATAGGAAAAGGAGTAGTCAAGGCTGTATATTGTCACCCTGCTTATTTAACTTATATGCAGAGTACATCATGAGAAACGCTGGGCTGGAAGAAGCACAAGCTGGAATCAAGATTGTCGGGAGAAATATCAATAACCTCAGATATGCAGATGACACCACCCTTATGGCAGAAAGTGAAGAGGAACTCAAAACCCTCTTGATCAAAGTGAAAGAGAATGAAAAAGTTGGCTTAAAGCTCAACATTCAGAAAACGAAGATCATGGCATCCAGTCCCATCACTTCATGGGAAATAGATGGGGAAACAGTGGAAACAGTGTCAGACTTTATTTTTTGGCGCTCCAAAATCACTGCAGATGGTGACTGCAGCCATGAAATTAAAAGACGTTTACTCCTTAGAAGAAAAGTTATGACCAACCTAGATAGCATATTGAAAAGCAGAGACATTACTTTGCCAACAAAGGTCCATTTAGTCAAGGCTATGGTTTTTCCTGTGGTCATGTATGGATATGAGAGTTGGACTGTGAAGAATGCTGAGTGCTGAAGAATTGTGATGCTGAATTGTGGTGTTGGAGAAGACTCTTGAGAGTCCCTTGGACTGCAAGGAGATCCAACCAGTCCATTCTAAAGGAGATCAGCCCTGGGTGTTTATTGGAAGGAATGATGCTAAAGCTGAAACTCCAGTACTTCGGCCACCTCATGCAAAGAGTTGACTCATTGGAAAAGACCCTGATGCTGGGAGGGATTGTGGGCAGGAGGAGAAGAGGACAACAGAGGATGAGATGGCTGGATGGCATCACTGACTCGATGGATGTGAGTCTGAGTGAACTCCAGGAGTTGGTGATGGATAGGGAGGCCTGGCATGCTGCGATGCATGGGGTTGCGAAGAGTCGGACACAACTGAGCGACTGAACAGAACAATCATTTTTAAGAGCAATAGGGACAGCGTAAAGGAATAATGTGTGTAATTAAATAGTTAATAAAGGGACAAAGTATGCTATTAAATAGTTCATCCCACTAGGGGTCTGTAAGTAAAAAAATATGGGAGACCCCTGTAAACGAATGGTTACTCAAGAGAGCAGCTTTGCTTAACCATAAGCCCAAGCAGGCTTGCTTATAAACAAAACCATGCCACAGAAGCACAGGACATGCCCCTGGACAATAAAACAATGGAGACACGAGAAACGCATCCTGCCAGCGAGCTCAGCAAGTTAGGGATCCCTAGGACGTGCTCTCTGAACACATAAAACACAGTAATTTGTGGACCTGGCTTGGGCACGTAGGGATAGTAAAACTCCCCTGCTCAACCTGGAGGAGGAGCTGGTGATGGACGCAGGATGTCCACTCAAGAAAGAGGAAGGCATTCTTCTCTCCCTCCCCACTTCTCCTTCGATTATAAAACTGTATCCCCATGAGTGATCTTGGGGCCTGGCACCCTCCTGCCCACCTGCCTGTGAGCCTCAGAAGCATCCTATTCTAACAAATCACTTCCCATCTCTCACTTTGCCTCTTGCTGAATTCTTTGCTGCGCTGAGACATAAAGGACTGTGGTACTGGAGGCTCTTCAGAGCCCCCGAAACGACACCCAGATGGTTTGCAGAGGCGCAACTGGAGTGAGGAACCCTTTATACATCTCAAAGGTGGTATCAGGTGCTAAGTGCTCTTCCTCCAGAAAGTCAGATGACTTGTATTTTTAAAAACAGCTACTTTTTTTTCCCTAGGCTCCAGAGAAGCTGGATCGAAATTCGACTTTTTTGATCTACCAAGGTGCTTCCACGTGAGCTATGGACAGGACACAACCTCTGACGTGAAGGCGCTGCGGTCTGGGCTCATCTTCAACGGCCCAAGGACCACCCCCTGCTTCCCTCTCTGTGCTCAGTGTCACTGTGATCCCCCTTCGCTCCCCCAGCTCCCTTCACAGGACCTCTGCGGGCAGGAGAGCAGGTTTCTTCTGCCCGCGCGCTCTTCACCCTCGCAGCTCACCCGTCAGACCCGGCCACACTCAGCCACTGAGAGGGCTTCCCCTGGCCACCCTTCTTCACACAGGCCTCCCCACCACTCTGTCTCAGCCTCCTGTTTACCTCCTTTGGCATATTTACATAAATGCTCACTTCATTTAGTTGTATCTTTTTACCATCTAGCATAACTAGAGTAACTGGAACACGAGCCTCCCAAGAGCATGGCCGCGTCTCTCTTACGGAACACTTGCACCTCCAGAGCCGCATCTAGGAGGTAAAAGGGATTCAGAAGGGTCACGGATCCTCCCTGACCTTCGGGTTCATAAAGGAAGCAACAACAAGCAAACCACAAACTGCTCTGGAGTTCATTAATTTTTTTTGTTAAAGGGAGGAAGTTGCATTAAATAATATTAATTTCCTGCCAGCTTTACCACTGAATTATAGCTTATTCCACAGCTGTTACCTAGAGACTTGGGTTTAGTAAACAGATACTATTTAATCAGTTAAATTTCCAATAAATTTAACACTGCAAAATCTTAATACAAATAAAGATTTGTCTGGGGTAAAAAACTATCCCTGATCTTATATTACATTTTAAGTATCTTAAAGGCATATAAGAAAAGTCTAATATATGGAAAAATCAGAAGTAATAAAGTCTATATTTTTCATACACTGGAATTTATCGTCTATACCAGGGATGATGTCCAATCTATAACAAACTGCAGTCCTATGTTTGAAGTTGTAATTTGCTGACAATCTCATTTCAAGCACATCCAAAATTAGCAACTAATTCTTTACACATACTTTATTAATAGACTCCTGAAATTCAGAGATAAGAGAGAAGCACACTCAGTGTGAAGTAGGGAAAACATACAAAAAGAAAAATAAAGGCTCACTTTAATACAATTATTATCAGATAAACATAATCAATGAGGTTAACTCAATTCCTACATTTTTATCCTATTCAACAGCAAAAGACACAATATGTGCAATTACATAACTGTTGATAAAATTACTTGATATAATCAACTGTACATCATGGTTTATAATTTGGTTTTCATACTTTACAGACCTAAAGGGTGACTTTTAAATTTTGACAACTCTTTGGATTTAATGAAAATCAGAAAGAACTTTGCTAGAAATACATCTAGGGGAAAGGCAGCCACTATTATAAAGTGATCTTCGTTTGGCCTTTAAAAAAGAGGAGAATAAATCATTTTTGCTACACACCAGAAACTAACACAACATTGTAAATTAACTATAGTTCAATTAAAAAAAAAAAAAAAGGAGAATAAACCATCAAACCCTTGAAAGTCCTTAAAGTCTGAAGTTGCCGACACATGGTAGTTTAGTGACTCATAAAATCTTTTCTAAGAAAACTTTTCATTGATTTTTTTCATGGTTCTTCCATACAGTCCAGTAGAAAATTCATTAACCCTAAAAGGATAAGCACAAAACCCAGACAGCAATAAAAATTAAGATGAACCACAAATGTGTGCACGAACATAAAAGCAGATGACAGGTTTGCTGGGCCCCCAATCCGTAAACACCTGGGAAGAACTTACATCTCCTTCAGACGGAATAATTGTAAAAAGAACTCACACTGATCAAGCACTAATACACTGTATGTGCCAAGAACTGTGCTAAACAGCTGGCACAGATTCTATCCCACTGCATTCTAAAATCTTAAAATAATCTGATTCCAGACATGCTCCAAGGAAAAACAAGAATAAAATAGGCAAAGGGACTGGAAAGACAAAAGGCAGATCACATGCTTTATTCAAGAAGAACGACTCAAATCCTTACTCTCAGCCTATTTACAGCCTCATTCTATAAACAATCCTAACAAGCTTGCCTAAACACCTGCTGAGTCGTTAGCAGGTAAAAGGAAGGCAGGTTACTATACTGATGGCTATGCTGCTGCTGCTGCTAAGTCGCTTCAGTCGTGTCCGACTCTGTGCGACCCCATAGAAGGAAGCCCACCAGGCTCCCCCATCCTTGGGATTCTCCAGGCAAGAACACTGGAGTGGGTTGCCATTTCCTTCTCCAATGCATGAAAGTGAAAAGTGAAAAGGAAGTTGCTCAGTCGTGTCTGACTCTTCCCGACCCCATGGACTACAGCCTACCAGGCTCCTCCATCCATGGGATTTTCCAGGCAAGAGTACTGGAGTGGGGTGCCATTACCTTCTCCGATACTGATGGCTATAAAAAGTGGTAATTGACGAGCAAGAAAGATGGAAAATCAACATAAGCAGCAAGCTCGTCCCAAAGATCATGGGCGTCTTGAGAGCTTTAATGATGATGCAAAATGTATTATATATCTTATTAAGCCCTGATGGCATCATTAAGAAAAACTTCCATAAAGAATGACTACATTATACAATAATCCTTTGCTGTGAGGGTAACAGTCAAAAACAAACAAAACAAAACATAGAGATATGCTTGGAATGTTCAACTTAAGACAGCGTGAAAAGGAGTGCAGAAGCATGTGAACTATCCTTGGAGAGCTCACCTGTAAGACCCCCAGACGCGGCTGGAGTAATAAACACTCCCTGTGCTGGGCGCCGGGCTCCCCGCGTGGCACAAGTAGTAGAGAGTCCGCCTGCCAACGCAGGAGACTCAAGAGACACGGGTTTGATCCCTGGGTTGGGAAGATTCCCTGCAGTAAGACATGGCAACCCACTCCAGAATTCCTGCCTGGAAAACTCCATGGATAGAAGAGCCTGGTGGGCTACAGTCCATGGGGTCACACAGTGTCGGACATGGCTGGACACACACGCACGCACCGGGCGTAGCAGGAACAGCAGTGGTTTGGGCACCAGGTCTCCTGGCATCAAAGCTCTGCGACCCTCTCCCTGTGTGCCTTCGGACAAGCCATATGCTTGTTTGTTTAAAAAACGAGACACTGGTGCAGCTAACCTATAAAATCCTTTTGCATTTTTAATATTCTGCTTTTAAACATTACAGGGAAGAAAGCACCTATTACCACTTCTCTGAAATTCATGAAGGCTTGACGCCTTGTCAACACTTCCAAGAAGTGGAGTTTTCAAAACCACAAAAATGCACTCTGTTAATATTTACAGAAGGAAGATAGCTTTCGTTCCCTGGAGAACAGTCACATTTGCAGGTAAGACCTAACAGGGCAGACCGGCCTTGCCTGTCTAGAACCGGGACCCCACTTTCACCTGCTCGTGGCGGTTGGAAATGCAAGAGAAAATTATTGCTTTCCTTTCGAAGCAATTTGGGGAGAGAAATTTTTCTCCATGTAAGTTGCAAACATCCAACTGTAACACACTGTTGCTCTTAACACATAAGCCTCCTTGGAAAGGAAATGTACCTTGTGGACTAAGCCACAAAAGGACAGCCCACTTCCAGGATGGGCCACCACACAGACAAATGTATATTTGGAGGGGGTGATGAGGAAAGAACATATAAGAATAAATGCACTACATCAGTATTTACACCAGGGGTGACTGATTAACTCCAAGCCGAGATTAAGGTGGTCACTAGTACTAACTTCTTAAACTAGTTGTTCTCAACCCTGGCTGCACGTCAGAGTCACCTGGGTGCCATCCCCCACTCCCAACAATCACCCACACCTGGCCATGGGGTCCTTTAATGAGCTGGATAATCAGAGTCGATGAGATTCTCCTTACCAAATCGGAATCATCCTTGGCAGATTTCATTCTGTTAGGAGTCTGCCTATGAATAGGCAGAAAGAGCAATACATTAAGAGAGAATTGAAAAACCTGATGACCAGTGGCTTGTGCTGGACAGAAGGTTAATTTTAATACTTAATTCTTCCTGCTGTGTTGAACTATTCAAACCCCATTCTGAATGCAGGGTGTGGAGAGAAAGGAAAAAAAAAAAAAAAGGCCCTCAGTAGGCCTAGAAATGCTTGTGAGAACCTAGGATGATTTTCTGAGTTGTGAAGCAATGGCTTTTTAAGCTGCTATCCTGTAGATAAAGACCATTTAGTCCTATCCCGCCCCCAACACAACCGACCTTCCCTGCCCCTCCACCCCCCCACCCCAACCCCCACTTCAGGGAAGTCTTCCCGCATCTGTTTTGCTTGGCAACACACACCAGCATTCCAGCACAGGCCACCTGGCCACCGAGACAAGGTTGCAACACATTCATGTGGCAAAATAAGAAACCTGCTCAAAAGGAAAAACTATCTGCCCGGAGGGTTCTGGGAGCTCAGATCAGCGGACTGCAGGGCTCCGCTCCCTAAGGGAGGCGCCTCCGAACCACTTGGTACCCTGGCCCTGACCCCTTCCTGGTCGCGAGGCTGAGACACTGTTCCCAGGCCCGCTCTCTCTAATGGAACTTTCCACTCTCCGAGGCCTCCATCGGCTTCGGCAAACCCAGCACCTCTGCACAGGCCTGAAGACGTGGGTTCCGAGAAATGAGGAGCCACTTTCTGATGCCTTAGGCAGGACGTCAGCACAAAACACTGGGGCTTGGTATTTCCCTTTGTTTCAACCCATGTTATCAGGGAAACTGTTGCTGGGACAAAGGAGCATCAATTTCCTCAGCAGCGACTTAAGAATGCTCTCCCGGGCTCACATCTTCTCCCTGCACCGAGGCTGTGACCGTGTTTCAAGGCCTCCGTCTGTCAAGGAAGCACACGATGAACCAGAGGACAAAAACAATGACCTCAGAAACTGGGGAAAACAGATGCAGCAAGCCCTGCTCCGGGACACGACTTCTGAAAGGCCTGCCTCTCTCTGGGGGTGAGGCCTGCAGGCTAAACGAGCTATTTTAAACGCTGCAGATCTGCTCTGCAGCCCACACATTATTCATCAATGGACAATATGCCTTACAATAAATGCAATCTGCAAATCAGGAGCAGACTGCCTGGTGCAAAAGTGCAAAAAATAAACCCACCCACATCCTGCTGTGACACAGGCAGCAGAAAGCCTCTTGAAAGAACACTTGCTTAAGGAGAATAAATGCTTCCCATTTTCCAGGCCCTGCGCCACCACAGGGACGGTCTCCGGTACTCAGGTCTGACGGTCTGAGAACTGAGGCTAGACTAACCAGCCTGAGAAAACGCACGACTGTTCCAAGGTTCTGGAAGAGGAAACGCAGCCAAGGTTGGGGCTCTGCCCATCCTCTAAGGGGACGGGCGCAGCTCTGAGGCCTCCCTCTTTCCGCCTGCAGGCCCCGTCCAGGAGCCGGTGCGGGCCCTGAGGATGTAAACAGGATCGCACCTGCCGTCAGCAGCCTCCTCCCTCCATACGACACCCACTCCACCACCATGGGCTTCGAGGCCTGGACACCCTGTCCCTCTGCACCCGCTTCAGCCCTGTTCACCTCCACACCCATCCTCCTACCTCCAGCCAGGTGCTGGCAGAATAGGTCTGTGGAAGGCAGGCAGGTAGGAAAGGAAGGGATTCACTCAACTCCACATTTGATGGCAAGAGAGGAATTATTCATGCTGATCACCACACGCCCCCACCCCCCCACCTGCCAATTCTTTAACAACCGTTGGCATTAAGAAACAACAGGTTGAAACTTGCTAACTGTGATCAAGGAATTAAAATTATTGGGCAAATACTCAAATCACATCACTGGTGGTTTCTACCTTCAGTCTTTCAAAACATGGCTCCTCCCGCTGACCCACTGAGACAAATCCCGGTCATCTTTCTAGATCTAGTTCCGATCTTCCCCTTCCATGACATCACTTCTGTCCATCATGACCCACAGTGTCCTGTCCTATGTATAAGCATGCCTTAATGGTTGGACTCTAAGAGGCTGGGAAGACTGTTCTGTAGAACTTTCTGTTCAGCGGATAGGACAGCTCAGATGAGGCACGTGTGCCCAGCAGAAGCACTGACTCAGGAGACCCCACACAAAGCAAGCACTGGTACCCGCCACAGGCAGCGGGCGACAGACTGCTCACAGCGCTTCGCACGCTGCACGTTCAAAGATAATTACTGCATGCTTGTGAGACACAGAATATTCTCAAGTGTGAAAATAACACCCTCAGTTTCCTCATCTTTAAACTAGAAGGGTTAGGGTTAGGGTCTACATAATTCTTAAGGAAACTCGCATCTCTAAGTTGATAAACACAAAATAAAACACGACCCTTGCTGCATATACCCATCAAAGGAGAGCACTGGACTGCAGGATACAGGAGCATCTCTTGCTAATATAATTTCAACCAAGGGTGTAGGCGGGCCCTTAAGCACACTGTGTTTATATAAAACGATTTTCCGCACTTTGTCCTTTGCTACAGCATCTGGGTATCCTCATAATATATATGTGAACACGTAGATTATTATATCAGGATTTTAAAAAGAAAACAACAAAACATGGCTTCTACCATAAGAGACTGAAAGTGAAAAAGTGAAAATTAGTCACTCAGTCATGTCTGACTCTTTGCGACCTTGTGGAGTGAAGCCCACCAGGCTCCTCTGTCCACGGAATTCTCCAGGCAAGAACACTGGAGTGGGTTGCCATGTCCTTCTCCAGGGGATCTTCCTGACCCAGGGATTGAAGCTGGGTCCCCTTGCAGGCAGATTCTCTACCATTTGAGACAAGAGGTTAACAAACTTAAATACTGAAATTACATTCAAGTGTTTAAAGTTATACTACAATTAAGCATCTCTTTTTTCAAGTGGAAAAGCATGATCACGAAGTGCACACTGAACAGATACTAACCTTGAGGTGCTTTTACTCTTGAGAAAGGTACTATAAAGAACCCAGAACGAGGCTGTTAGTATGCAGTGTTCAACCCAGCCCAACTCCTTAGGAAAGTGAAGAGCCCCACAGCGGACCTTCTAGCCTGAAAACCTCTCTGCTGTGAAGACACGCTAGGTTCTTCAGCTGGAGCTCAGGACACGTGTTTCAGTTTTTCTACTCCATCTTGACTTTTCTACTCAGCTCAGTTTTTAAACAATCGGACCACAGCAGCTTTTCTGTCCTCCTTGAACAGTCAAATACCTAGCTGGGTATTTTAAAAGAAAATGGAAAAAAAAAAAACCCTCAAGTATGATAATGAAGCTTTAAAAAGTCACTCAAGGAACTGGATGAGTGATGACATATGTGGGTCATTAAATATATTTTAAAAGTTTGTCAGTTCTGGATTATCCCACAGAGAGTAAGAATAAAAAACCATACATCTATCAAACTATTTGAATCCTTACATACCCAATATAATGACATCCTTACCCTGTCTGAACCTCCCAGCAAAAGGTAAGCAACAAAAGATCACGGATTAAAAGCAGATTCCTCAGAGTTATTAGATGAGAGATGTAAATGCCACCTAACTTGCCCTGATGTATAAAAATGAAGCCCCAAAAGAAGGCTATGTAAATTCTGAAAGGCAAATTCACCTGGGGAAACGCTGGTCTTTTCCCGCCTGGAGGGACTTTCTGCTTACTATGTATAGCTCATAATATTCAGTACAAAAATAAACAAGTTGTTTTAAAGAACAGATAGTTGGGGCAGACACCTGAAGGAATCAAAACCAAGTATTTGAACACTAAGTGTGCCCACAGTGTGCTTCACTTGTAGCTCAGTCGGTAAAGAATCTGCCTGCAATGCAGGAGACCCGAGTTCAGTTCCTAGGTCTGGCAGGTCCCCTGGAGAAGGAAATGGCAACCCACGCCAGTAATTCTTGCCTGGGAAATCCCATGGAGAGAGGAGCCTGGAGGGCTATAGTCCCTGGGGTCACAAGAGTTGGTCAAGGCTTAGCGACTAAACCACAAGTGTGGCCACAACAGTCAAACCAGAGAAAGCAGGGTCCCTTTCAACTCAATTGATGATACTTCCATGACCTTTTCCTTCCCTTGAAGCAGTCTAGTCCAAAGTGTCAGAACAGCCCTTGGTTCTAAAATGATCAGGGTATAAAAAGCAGGCTTGGTGAAATTCAATCTACTTCATCCTGCAGCCTGAAGACTACACTTCCTGTTAAGATGTGGTGATGCTTGGAGACCCCTGAGGAGTCCATTCAGGACACAGCACAAAACAGGCAAGACACTGACCATTTCACTCAGGCCCACCATGCAGCCCACTATTTCACTGCCATTCCCTCTTGCCCAAGGAAGGATAGCGAAATAAGTAAAAACAAGAGATTTTAAAAAGGAAAATCCATTGGAAACATCATGCATCTGTGATACATACTGTGTCGAGATTATTTCTGAAAATCTTTCCACCATCTCCATCTGCCCAGAAAAAATCATCAAGCTCCTAAACGACACATTTTAGTGCATATTTTTAACACTCTGTCCTCTCAGGCCTTTTTCACCTTAAACTGGAGCTGGCTGTACATCGTGGGGAGACTGCTGTCCTCTCTTGTGGAGGACGTGGACTGTTAGGCTGCCTGGTACGAATCAAGGGAACTAGATGATTGCAGACAGGTTACCAAGCCTCTCAGTAATCACCAGCCAACTGTGGAGTGGGCTTCCTGAGCTGCTTTCGGCATTCAGAATGGAAACTTAGATATTCTGGTATTCGAGCATTCAAGCAACAGTTTCAGCACCTTCCATGAATTCCTGCTTTTTCCTCATTTTTTGCAAATGTCTTAGAGTTTAAAAAGGACAATGTATTTCTGGCATTGATCCATTTCAGCATCAATGCAGTTGATTACTTTCATTAAAAAAAATCTGCTTGATCAAATTCCACAGACTCCTATTCAGAATTTTTACCATCTGAGCTACAGGGAATTGACTATTTAGATTAGCCCCAATTAATTTTAAACTATCAACTATACAGAGACACGTAACGTTGATTAAATTTAAGGTGATTCTTACATGGAGTAAATATCTTCCAGTATTGTGAAGTTTTGAGATAACAATTTTCTTATTAGCATGCATTATAAAATTGTAGTTTTAGTTCAATGCCGAAGAACTCTGCCTCCAAGCTTAGCCAAGAGAAGCAGCTGCAGCGTTTATGAAAACCCTCTAAAAGGCAGTATCCAATAAGGCCTATTCCCAAATACTGCCCTCATTTGTAAACCACACAACGTGGAAATTTTGTACAGATAACGTTAGATTCCTGCTCAAAAGCCACAGCCAATAAGAAGGAAAGACAAACAACTGGAAACATGGCCTGGTTTAAAAAAAAAAAAAAAATATATAGATAGATAGATAGATACACACATATATATAGCCAAAACGACATGGCAAACCAGCAACATGTCTGAAATGCCAGCAGATATAACTATGTTTAAGTTTCAAAATTCAATCGCGCAAACACAATTAAAGGTCCTGTTGTCCGAGGCAGAGTGACAATCTAAATGCAGTCTCCTCAAGGCCTGTGGCACCACAGGGCACTGTTAGGCCTTGTGATGCTGACTATCTGAGGGGCAAACACTAGGGAAGGCTGAGATGACAGTACACGGGAGATGAAAGCCAGTCACCGAAGCAAACGATTCCAGGTGTTCCTTAAGTCTCTGTGGCCCTGTGTCTAACACCCTGTGATCAAAACCCGACTGTTCACAGCAACCGAATTACCTCCCTTGGGGAACAATCTGTACCTTACAGAGATGTGGGTAACAAAGGAAAAGGCCAACACAGCGCCTCATTGGAACCTCACCATAAGCCCGCGAGTTGGGTGTTTTTAGCCTCCTTTTTCACTGACAAGGGAGAAGGCTCAGAGAGGGAGTCTCACCTCCTGGGGCATGTCAGGAATCTGCAGAGCCCAGTCCACTAGGCCAGTGCTCCAAGGCACCCATCGAAGCCGCCATCTCCAAAATCTTCAGCATTAAAACGTCACATCACAGAAAGCACTGAGCTGCTACACAGGTGTTTGATGTGCAAAGATATGAACATATTTTTTAAATTCCCATCCTGCTGCTGCTGCTAAGTCGCTTCAGTCGTGTCCAACTCTGTGCAACCGCTATAGATTCCCATTCTACATAGATACAAAAAATGGTAGATAGAATGTGACACTGACATTAGGTGTGTGTCATTAGTTATCACACCTAATGACAGTTTCACATACCTTCACTGGAAACAGTAAATCAACAGTTTTACCATATGGTGGTCGGAAAAGCTGAGCGAGGCAGTCGGATGGTTATATTAAGTGAAATAAAGGCCAGCACTGATCCAATTGTGAAGTGCTACAGAGATGTGAGTGTCACCCGCAAGCCCTTTGTTTCCGTGTGTACACACCTACACATTATCACGTACACTTTTCACTAATCCCTCTAAGGTAAATTTCAAGTTACATAATATTGGAACACAGCTGTATACAACCAGGTTGAGCGAGACCACTGAAAAGAAAACCTCACAGAATCCGATCAGAGACCAAGTCAGTGCAAGGACGACCAGCTACTTTTTAAACCTCTACACTTTGGTGGCGGTGCTTTTAAATAAAGAAAGAATGTGCCTGCAATGCAGGAGACCTGGGTTTGATCTTTGGGTTGGGAAGATCCCCTGGAGAAGGGAATGGCTACCCACTCCAGGATTCTTGCCTGAAGAATTCCATGGACAGAGGCGCCTGGCGGGCTACAGTCCATGGGGTCGCAGAGAGTCAGACACGACTGAAGGACTAACGCTTGTACATATTTTCCTAGAATTAATCTTTTAAGGTAAAAAGGAGACACCAACTAATACTAAAGTCAAAAATGTTCTGTAGAGTCGAATCGCCCTGTCTAAAAGAGACCTAAACTAAATTCTCCCCAAACAAAAAGAGCTGGGGTATTCCTCTGCCATTCAGTAAAAGGAATTGGGAATCACAGAAGATTGCCATGCCGCTTCTGTGACACGTGTATCCACGGGAAGGGCACGGGGGGAGATTTAGAGAACCCAGGAAGAAGTAGAGAAAGCACGCTCTTTCCCTGTAGCGTGTGGAGTGGGTGTCAGAAGAAGTGTTCTCCCCCGCCCCCCGGCCCTTTGATCTCTGTTTACATTTTGAATTCTGTGTCAGCAAGAAACAGAGAGTCCCAGAAACTTTCCAAGGACTCAGTGTGATGTTATATACACGGTGGACCTTAAACATGTAATGACATTATTAATGGGATTAGAAAACCGGCTCCTGAAACTTGCAGGATGCAGAGCCAAGCAGTTGCTATGCACGAAGGCATCAAGCAAGGGCACAGAAACCCTGATAAACAGGATCCCTCTGCCTCAGAGTCACTATCATGCAGTTAGGAGGAATCCAAAACACTAATTCAAGAAAGTAACTAAATTATTCACTAAATAACCATTAAAATGTACAAAGTAAACTGGTAAGGTATCAGCATTTTGAAATATTGTAACATGGTAACTAATAACTCTAAAAAAATCAATTCTATCTTACTTCACAGACTGGGTAGAACAAAAAAAAAATCAAGGCTCACAAGAGGTCCCTGGAATCTGATTAGCATTTTTTTTTTACAATCATGTTGCATTTTAAATTTATTCGTGACAGTCATGACAGGATATCTGGGAGGCACTGAGCAAAGTTCTCAACAAAATAGCCTTGTAATAAGGTCTAAGGCATGGATCGTGACATCTGAGCACATTCGCAAAAGGAATCTTGAAAGGTTTTCCCCATCAAGAAAGATTTTTGACATCATTCAAAAGACCTGACTGTAATCGATTTTTCATGTAAACTAATAATGAAATGCCCTTCTGTCCAAAGCAGCAGATATTTGAAACGTCAAAAGAGCTTGGTGGCGGCCAGACTGTAGACGCCCAAGTGAATGTTTTCCCTCAAGATAAATAAGGCCGTGGCAGCTGCTGCCTACACTTAACACCCCTGCCCATTTGAAACACGTACAAAGTGTTGAATGGAGCCGACAGTTTTGTTATGAGACAAGTTTTGTTTTTGCTTCTCGAAGAAGCAAGTTTTCACTTAAAAGAAAAAGCCAGCTTCCTACCAACCCTTCACAAATTTATAGAAGTGTACAAAAATACAAATTCGAAAATAAAACCTACTATGCTCTAGATGGAACTTACTTTCCACAAAAAGCTCTTTATTCTAGAACTTACATTTCCAAATGTGAAGAAATTTTATTTTCCACTCTAACAGCCCTTGAAAGTTAGAATGGCCCTTGCATGTAAATTACACAGAGTGTTTGGTATGTTCCACTTGTTTTTTTAATCCCGGGAGAAACGTCAAGCCAAATGAGACTGTAATTATAAAAATCCATTTGTCCTCAACACCTAACTGCAAAATGATTTAAAAGTCTGATAAGTTGTCAAAACTCAGGATATCCATGTTGTCAATATTCACGTGGCAGGTGGTCCAAATTCAGCATGAAAATATGCTGCCCAAAGAAGTCTACACCTGTCGTGATGGTACTTTCTTGGGATGAAGGTTAGATGCTATTATCAGAATTTTGTTGAAATATGTACCACTGTATAAAAACGGTATTGGTTCAGACCAAAAATACAGCATTTTCTAATGAAAGGGCTAGAGATAATAAAAGAAAAGGGTGTATAAAAGGGAAAAGAAGAAGAAACGGTTACATTAACAGTTATAAAGTTATATTAACAAGAAAAATATATTGACATTTAGCACCTGATTATATGCCTTCAAAATACTGAAAGACAACAATGGATCAGTGATAAAACTTACTCATACGGCCAAAAGTATTTCTCGACACAAAATAATAAAAGATGATATGGTTCCACAGCCAAACTCAGTCATCCACTTTGAAAAGTCGTAATTCCCAACTGAAACCAAACACAAAGTCTCCCAGACATTTCACTGCCATATCCTGAAATCCAGCCGTCGGAGGAAATTCAAGGAAAACAACCCCAACTCAGAATACAAGGAGCTTGTCCTTTGGAAAAAAATAAAGCACGTGGCTAGTGATTAGTAGTAAAAGAAAGCTAACTGGTGAAACTTTGCATCCCATGACCAACTATGAAAGCTGCAGAGTCATCATTTGCCTGGTGGAGTTAGCAGCTGTCTGTCTGTACTCCATTTCACTGAAAGGGAGAGAGCAAGAACACAGGAGCAATGAAGGCCAAAATCTGTTGCTGGGCTTCCGTTTCCACAGCTGGAGGCTGGGCACTTAACTATTCTATGTACAGCAGCCCAGCTTAGACACTCGAGTGGGCAGTGTTCAATTGCAGGGGTGCACGGTCTGACCATTAACAAGCCCCCAGCAGTTTCCCCTCACCTTGGCCTCACAGGCCAATCTGCTTCAAAGACACATTTCCTCCCGGCCCACAACTGTGGCTACCTTTGTTCACTATAACTTAATGGGACAAAAAAAAAAAAAACCCAACAAACCCACAAAGACAATACGTTATACAACCAGGGCCGGCCCTGTACAGCTAAAAGGCCATGAGGAAGAATGGGTCCAACTTGACATATGCTTAATTATGAAGCAACCAGACACATTTAACCCGAGATTCTCTCACCTGGATTAGAAAGGATTATTTTTTAAACGCGAGTGTCCTCACAGCTTGTATCTGCAAGCAGCTTTTTAACGCATTTCCAACGTCAACACGCTGGGGCACTGCACATTAACTCAAAAAGTAATGACATCTTAAAAAGTCTTTTATTGAGAAGGGAGGGAAACGGGGGAAAGGGTTGTCTGGATTTTTCAAAACAGAGTTATGAGACTTTGAAGACCTAAGGCTACGATATTTTCTAAAATCGGCTAACTAGTTTCATGGACTTCTACCAAAGGCGGGACCACAAATCGTGGACCCAGAACCCGGCCAAACACACTAAGTTACTCTGGCCCAAAGCAGGGAAAGCCCCTGAAGGGAGGAGGATGTTGTTTATTTTAATTCCGCTGCAGAATACGCCTGCTGGGCTAGAATCGGCCCCTTCCTCGTGGGGACATACGGTATCGCAGGCTCACTTACCGGGGCGCCGGCTCCCGTGGAAGCCGGGCCGGCCGCTGCGGCGTCCTCCTCGGGACTCTGGGGGGCTTCCTCGGGCCCCCGAGTCACGAGGATTCTGAAGTGCTGCTGCCCCGCGTTTTGATCCTGCCTGATCTTAAACGTGCAGCCCTGGCCCTGTGGTGACCTCTCGGCCACCGCTTCGGTCCTGTGGGCATCGGGAGCCACCCTGCGGCCCCGCGGGGGTGCCTCCGGGTCTGGGTGGCCGCGCTCCTCCGGGGGACTCCCACGCTCAGCCCGGGGCTGCGTGGGGTACGAGCTGCTCCTCTCCAGCCGGATTCGGGGATACCTCACCAACCTGTCCCCCTTGGTGCCGGTGAAGCCGAAGTTGAAGTCGCCGCTCGGCGCGGGCCCGCCACCACCGGCTGGCGGCTGCTGCAGCTGGAAGACAAAGCAGCGCTTCCCGGAGCTTCCAGAAGCATCTGGAATGTGCTGCAGGGACCAGCGCCTGGGCTCGGGCGCCGCCGCTGCGGGCCCAGCCTGGCCCTCGGCTCCCGAGGGCATCAGCTTCACCGGGCGCACATCGGCGCTAGACGCGCGGTGTTGGACGCGCACGGCCGGCAGCTCGGCCTCCTCGCGGCCGTCGGGGCCCGGCGCTCGGCGGCGGCCACACGTGCCGTTGAGCTGCGGGCCTGGAGCCCCGGGCCCCCCGGGAGGGGAGCCATCGCCGCCGCCGCCGTCGTCGAGGCTCTTGGCCTCCGGGGGCTCCCCCGGCAGCTCCGTGCCCGCGTCGCCGTCGTCGGGGGCGCCGTCAGCCGCCTTGCGCTGCAGCGAGATCTGCACGGACGAGCTCCGCGTGGGCCGCGAGTCCACGGGGCCCAGCAGCTGCGGGATGAACATGGATGTGCTGCGCTTGAGCGCGCCCACGCCTCCCCGCAGGCCCGCGTCCTGCGCTCCGCTCGGGGCCAGCGCGACCGCGCCGCCCCGCCGCGGGAGCGTGTGGAATGCCATGAAAAAGTCGTCTTCTCCCTCCTGGTCTAGGATCTCCGACTCGGGGGCTGTGTTGCTGCGGCAGGAGCCAAAATGAAACCGAAGCCGATGGGCCATGGTGCCCAGAGGGCCAGGAAGGGACAGGGCGAGCGGCAACAACAGGCCTGGCGCTGCCAGCAGTCAAACCCCAAAGACACGAACTCCAAGGAAAAGCGTTCCATCTGCCAAAGCGTGAGCACTGCGGCACCAAGGGCGGCAGATAGCAGAAATAACCCAAGTGGCAAGCGGCATTCCAGGCATGATTGGATAAGAGCAGAAAGCTCTCATCCGCACTGTGACAGAGGGTAGGGTGGCCGGAACCACATGACCGCGGTCTCCCTCTCCAATGCCAGCTTCTGGACTTAGTGGAGTTTTCTTCCCCCTCTCGCTCTCATTTTTTTTTTTTTAAACAGCAAGAGCCTGAAACAGCACCTTCCCAGCTGCTGCTTTTCCATCAGACAGGAGTGGCCCCAGCAGGGAGCTCTCACAGCTGACTAAGGCAGCAAACAGAGTCCGAGCCATGCGGCTATAAATCTCAGTGCAGCGCGCTCCCTGGACAGTTCTTTCCAAACCGAGCTGGGCACCCGGGCGCTGTCTCACCGATGCGAGAGAACTGGCACCCAAGGCAGAAGCACACAGAGGAACCCCCTTGCCATCGAACCCAACAGTGACAAGTGAAATTGCAGGGGCTGCAGGAAAGCCCTTTCAGGAGCAATCGGATGTTACGTGCCCCTCTTACATATGATATCACCACACTACCACGATGGAATGCAAACTAATAAAACGTACTATAAATACGATTACACACCCCACAGAATGCGTGTCCCTTTAACGTTAAATAATTAGAACATGATCTACAAGTAACAAAATAGCTGAGTGGAGGGAGGGGGGCGAACAACTTACTGCCAGTTGGGGTCTGCCTCTGGCTACCACCACATGTTTTTTATTTGAAAGATGGGGAGGGCGGGGGACACAATCTCACACATAATATGATTCTCAGATACGGCAGTGCCAGAGGAAAGGAACCCAGCTGGAGAAGACATTCCCCCCTGTATGCCAGATAGCAGAAAAAACAACATCCCCCCACTCAAAAAAAAAAAAAAAAGGGAAAGACAGTTGAAGAAGTGTGTTGCTTGTGGCTTTTGTAATAAATTAACTTAAATACCATGCAGAAAAAAAGTCTGCCTGGAGCTGACTGTTTTCCAGTAAGAAGTCAGCAGTATCACCCCAGTTGGGTTACAAACAGAGAATCTTGTTTCTTTTGAAGGGCCAGAAAGGACCTAAGTAATAAAAGTGAAAGTCCATGTTCAAAAAACTGTCATCGGACTTGTAGCTAATTTGGATATATTCTGTGTGCTTTAAACATACTCTTTTCTGTGAGCCAGAAACATCAGTTATTTTAAAAAAGAGGTTTATTTAGGAGGGAATAAAAAAAAAATGATGGGGGGCAAAGGGGGAATACCAAGCTGCAAAGGGTGACAAAGTTTATTTTAAAATCCGCAAAGCATGGCTCTGTCAGCAGCCCTGGAGTCCAGGGTGTGGAGGATTAACCCTGTGTTTACATGCATTCAGACCTGTTTTCTAAAGGCATGGGTTTTAAATGCCAAAAATGATCTCTATGAGAGAAATGGAAGCCAGTTTGTTTAACGCGAAAACTGCCAAGCACCACTACAGTCACGTACTGTCTTAGCCGGATTAATAGCCAACAAAGAAAAAGCCACCAGCAGCAGCATTCACTGCACAGTAACAACACTGCCGAGGGCCTGGGGCAAAGCTCGGTACATAAAGCACAATCTTTCAGATAAAGTTTGCATTCACGTGGGGTTTCTTAGAGCTTGGCATTCACTCAAAGCCCTTTTGGGCTTGAAACTCTAGTTTAGGGCTCATGGCAAGGCCATCTCCAGTCATTCTTTTAGATAATGGAAATGGAAAACAAAAATTTTTACAGTGTATTTCTTTTAGTAGAAGGAAAATAATGAGTTAGAATCCATCTGACAGGAGGCAATTTTTCCACAGTGTTGACCCTTTCTTCACCTTCAAGTGTTATTATACTCAATAAATGAGAAAGGAAGAATTAGTCTGTGGCTGCATGTATATCTCCAGGGACTTACTGTTACTCACTGAACGTTTGCTGAATTCAGTGTTTTCTGGATAAGAGATGGAGTGCCAAGAACTGTACTCTCAAGCAGAATTTCTCACTGGATTTAACAAGAAAATAACTTCACACACAGAGCAGAAGTGATTTAGCCATTCAGTACTACTAAGTGTCACCTAAGGTATAAAATGTCAAGCTCGATGCAAAGCCACAGAAAATCCACATATTTTAATAGAAAAAGCTATCAGGATGGTGGGCCAACATCTTTGATTTTCTAATTTGGAGAGTGATACCAGGCACAGGAGATCAAATATGCTCCCAAGTTCCATGCTAAGGGTTAAGGCTTGGCTGTTCTCCACCACTGGCTTCCCTGGTGGCTTAGCGGTAGAGACTCTGCCTGCCAATGTAGGAGATGTGGGTTTGACCCCTGGGTTCAGAAGATCCCCTGGAGAAGGAAATGGCAACCCACTCCAGTATTCGTGCCTGAGAAATCCCATGGACAGAAGAGCCTAGCAGGCTATAGTTCATGGGGCTGCAAAAGAGATGGATATGACTTGGCGACTGAACAACGACAAATTCACCACCACTGGCCCGAGACTTAAGAGACTAGCAGTTACATAATTACATAAGGGCTCTAGACCTCAGTGCTCTCATTTGCAAGGACAGGACATTAAATGAGATATTATAAGTCTCCTTCAGATCAAATATTCTATAAAACTCAAGCTATTCAAGTAGTTCCAGTTGAATTCTGCAAAAAGAAGGGTTCATAAGGACGTTTATTTTAAGCAAATAATATATGGTTAAACCTCTGTATCTATGTTCTACATTCATGGATTCAACCAACCGTGAATCAAAAATATTGAGGAAAGGGAGTAATTCCAACAAGTTCCAAAAAGTAAAACTTGAATTTGCCTCATACAGGCAACTATTTACATAGCATTTACACTGTATTGGGGTATCGTAAGTAATCTAGAGATAAATTTCAAGCATACAGGAGAATGCATTTAGGTTATCTGCAAATATTACACCATTTTATATTAGAGACTTCAGGGTCTTTGGATTTTGGTATCTGCAGGAGTCACGGTACCAGGCTCCCCATGGAGACTGAGGGATGAGTGGACATTAAGTTTCAGGACATTGAGTTCAGGAACTCAAAAGCAGATTTGTGTACAACAACTACATTCACTTATAATGTAAGGTTCGCCCAAAAGTTTGTTCAGGTTTTTCCATAACATCTTACAGGAAAACCTGAACAAACTTTATGGTCAACTCAATACCACTTCTGAGAGTACATTAAAAGTTAGTATGTATCATGATAATATTCATTTTCATAGTTGCAAACCTTGCCTTGTGAGTACTTGCTGTATACATTCTAGGGAGTTAATTCTGGCAAAGTACTTAAAGCCAGATTTGCTTCTGAAATTGCATTTCTAAAATGAAATCTAAGTTGTATCAGTTACATACCTGTGCACGCACACAGAATACACAGCTACCTACCATCAATCTATATAAAACGTTATTTGCAGCAAACTGATGCCTCAGGCATATCTCTGGTTCTTTGAAGATACTTTCAATTAAAATACTTTTTAATTTTACCTATTAAATATATTACCTTTTTGCTGTATACTGTTAATTAGATTTTTGTTTTCCCAAAGAGATTTGATACTGAACGTGTCACAATCACGCAGTTTGCCTTATACATAAAAACCCTGGAAGGGTCACTTACATGAGTGATGGCCTTGATCATTATGAACATTCAGCTAGTAATGGGACAAAAATGGTCTTTTTAAGGGACATGTATACCGACAGAAGTACAACATAGATACAGATTCCTAAAGTACGGTGCTCTAAAATATTCAGTTTTTTTTAAAAAATGAAGCCAAAATTAAAGATTAGGACCCACTTACCAGTCTGTTTTCATCAAATACTTCAAACAGGAGTCTGTGATTAGATGGATTTACCTAATAAGGGACAGAAACAATATGTTTTAAATGGGCAGAAATAATTCCAAGGAATGAAGTAAGGGACTGAAAGAATAAAATACTTTATAATGCACTCAGATCAACTGTACAGTGTAAACAACCTGCTCTTCCATCAAAGTTTTCTATTATTGACTTCTATATTATTCCATGCCTAATATTTAGACATATCAGAAGAAAATGGCTTGAAGCGCTGCTTTTCTAACATAAGAAAGGATACTTCTAAATGGTTTTTAACAGTTCCTAAACCTGCCCTGAAAAGGCACCCTCATGCCTGTACACCAAGGCTACGCCCTCATCAAGGTCTACGCCTGAGAAAATTTCTTAGGCAACGATCAAAAGTCATGAAGGAAATAGTAAAAGGCAGTATTCACCGCTGTGTGCACGCTTTTTAGGCACCATCTCCTTATTAAATAGCAAAACATATGTCCCATTTATTCTCAAAGCACCCTTGTGATGTATACAACTGTTGCTCCAATTTCACAAATAAGGAGTTGAGACCAGGAGGGTAAAGTAACTTGCCCAGGAGCCCACAGCTAGTATGCAGGGCAACCAGGAGCTCCACCAGGCCTGGCCCAAGTGTCTACAGAGCCCACGCTTGGAGCCATTAGAGAAAAGAGAAATAAAAGATAGCCCCTCTTCCAGCAATGGCAGGGTCAGTGTCAGAGCCCCTGGGCTTTTGGTGTCTTTTTGCTTCTTTCTGTCTCTTTCCCCAAACCTCACTGAAATAGCAGGAATCGTTCTTCAGACCCAAGTGTCAGGTGCAACACGTTCTCATTTCTATCACTGTACATAAATCCTGGAAACGACCTTCCTCAGGAAGGACTCCTCTCTCACTAGCAGAGCCCGTGGGGAGTGTGAATCCTCGGATGGCTTCTCCAGGGTCAGAAGGGCTGTCAGTGGCAGAGCTGGGGATGGGACCCAGGTCTCCCATCACTAAGCCTCAGCTGTCTCAGAAGGGAGAAGTGAAGGAAAGAACACGGCTTGTGCTCCTGACCCCTTGGCTTGCTCTTAACCTGGTGATGGAGCAAGCAGGTTGGCCGGGGGCGGGGCGGAGGGTGGGTAGTGTCTGTTTGAAAGCTCAGTGGACCAGTGAGTCCACACGCCGTGACAGGGGCTGGGATGCAGTAGGCACTCAAAAAAGGTCTGTTCAATGAACGGGACAAAGAAGTTGTTAAATGTGCCCCCCTCCCCCTGCCAAATCAAGTTTACGTATCTTTAGGACTAATATAACTTGAAAAATATCTTGAATGTACTAAAATTTTTAGAAATGTGGCCAAGGTGTTTAATTAATTTTTGTTTCCCGCAAACTGAAAGACGTCTAAGTAGTTTGGAGTATTACAAGTGGAAAGCTGTATCTGAGAGTGAGTTACGGGCCAATAACACCTATCTGCCTCCATTACATTTTCGGTCTTTCACAAAGTAATTTAAAAATGTATCTGGTAGTGAAACAGTGTACAAGCCCGTGTGTCCCTCAGTTTCAGTAGAGGCTAGACATAGGAGCTTACCAAGTATTCAAATATCAATGCCATATTTTAGCTCTGAACATAATAGAAAACAGATGTCATATATAGTGATCTATGTTCGGAGCACATAAAATATATAAAATACTGTTGTGACTGAAAGGAAGAAATCAGGACCATTATCATCAGTCTAATGGCAATATTGTGCTTTGGGAATCTATACCACTCAGAAGATCTTATCTAGAATACTTCTGGAGGTAGAGTATTTTTAATAACACAGCTATTCAGACAATTAAAATTAATTCATCTTGAAGAGAAAAAAACATACTTTCCATTAAATAACTGAGCAGCTTAATAGTTTCAAAATTTTAATACCAAAAAAAAAGCAATGACCACATAAACTCACTGAAAAGTAATTTCCATTAATTTACAGAATTCAGTCATTTCTACATGTAGCTCTTCTAGATATTAAATATAAAAGGTTGAGGAAATTTTACCTAATTTGGTGATATTTAAACTTCAGATGTAGTTTTATATTACACACATATGCTCACACTTAATATCTGAATTGTAAAAATTTTCTTTCCAAATTGGAACGTGATTAGTAAATTTCAGGCTTCTTTTTAATCATGCTGCTTCTATTGAGCTTATACCTCACTGAAACAATTAAGCTACTGTTTTAATTTTACTTTATTTTTTAAAGAAAAATTTGCATAGGAAAGCTAAACTTTGCTATTTGGATAACTTTCTTTTTGTTTCCCTCAAAGATCCCCAAATGAAACAAGTCCAGATTTTGTTACCACTAGTTATAGCTTTTAAAAATTTGGGATACGCTAGAAAGCTACCCAACCTTTTCTCATCTTAAAAGAAATCTCAATAAAAATTTAGTAGCTGTAACTGAGTGAGTCTGTTGAGATAATATACCAATCTAGTTATCAATAACAATTATGATCCCTCACCCCAAGAAAAGAAAAACTTACTCCAAAATAAAATTCTTCATTCCACTTTGGGTTCAGCGTCTGGAAGAGAAATCATCTTGTAATTTCTTTTACAGTCTTTGGAACGTTAACAGTTACTGGTACAGTGCAGTCCACATATTTGCTTAAACTTTTTTTTTTTTCACTAAAAACATAGCTAAGAGATTTTCAAAATGGCAATTAAAGAAGCACTTAAGTTATCTGAGACTATTCTATACACCAAACTAGATGGGGAGGGGATGTGTGTATGAAACGGATAAGAAACCATAAATTTCATGCCATCAACCAGAAAGAATAATGTCAGACGCCTACAAAGAGCCATCACCATGAAAGTCAAGATATTCTTCAAGAAATTAACATTGATATAATTATTCAATAAAGAAGAAATGGACTTTTTTCACTTCCCTCAACCTGCTACAAATCTGTTTTGGAGAATCATGAAGCAGGTGGCAGAAGGGTGACGGTATTCACTATTTACACAAATACTGAAATCTAAAGACTATTTTATAAAGAACAATATTGATGATCAGATTATATAACATGCAAAAACTGCCCGTTATAAACCGAAAGTGAACTCTTTCTCCATAAATAACTAGGTTTACAAATATTCACCTACCGATGTACTTCAATCCTCTTCTCTGTCCATCCACACTCATCCATCCATCCATCCATCCACCCATCTATCTGCCTGGCAATCCACATAAACATACATCCTCTGGAAGACTACATATACACATGTGTTTGTGCATTTGGACAAGCATTATGCTCTGAAATGAACACATCTCTCAAAAACTGTATGTAAAAATGAGACTGAAAAATCACCCCCTCACCAAGGACTACAGAGATTTTTTAAGTTAGAATGATATTTGCCTTTATTCATCTATCTTTCTGTAAAAACTAGTGCAAGAAACAGCAAAATAATAACAACACAAAGCATCATAAAAAACAAGCATAGGATGTATACAACACTGAAATGGCATTAAAGAAAAAAAGAGTCAGCAATTTCGACACCCACAGCTCAAGGGGGAAATCTAACCCTAAATAAAAGGGGCTCACGCTTCTAGTTCCGGATGGAGCCTGGGATGGAAATGAGTGAACGCGAGCAAGAGGGAGGAAGGGGAGAGGTGCTTGCAAGCTCGGGGCTGCGGGGGCTGCAGAGGGCCAGGAGACCCACTTCGGGGAGACGCGGAGGGGGAGAGGCAGAGGACAGGTGGGGTCGGGAGCAGACAGGTGAGGCCATAGAACGCGTGCAGTGCCAGGCACCCGCCCACGAGGAGCAGAGGATGATGCAAACGGTTCTTCAACACCCCGCGCCGCACAGAAATACTAACCGAGCCGGGCACACAGCGCAGCCCTCTCCCGTGGGGCGGAGGAGGGGGCCCTCGCCTCGGAAGGAAACGCGGTTCAGTGCCCCCCGATCGCGGCTCCGGTTCTCCGCTCCTTCTGCGTCCCGCGGGCAACCAGGTCCCCGGCTGCCTCCCCCGCCCAGCGACAGCGCCCAACAGGGAACAATGGCCTCCGTCCTTCTCAGGAATCCTCCCCACCCATCAAAATACCGGCCCCTGCTCTCCAAACTCTCCAGATTTTCAGGGCCAGTCGGAATGCCAGGTGGGAGACACGCTAGACTGCTGTCTCTTCCTTTCACAAAATGACCTGGCAACAGACCCCGGGCGTCTGCACAATAGCAGGAAGAGTTACCATTTTTTAAAAGCCCTCGCGCGCTCCAGGAATTGCTTATCACTGGGTGTATTAGATTGTTTACCCCACAAAGATAGGAAAGGAAAAATAACGGGGATCCATAAACACTACTGAAGCACAGATAAGAACAGTACTTTTGGTAGAAAACATGCACCTTCAATAAATGCCCCGAATATTCTGGGGTATTTATTTATTTGGGGGTAAATATATGATTTAACAGATACATATAAAAACATGAAGTAGATGTATTAAGATATAAGTATAGATATAAATCTATGTTCTAATGTATTTTATAGATGCATATAAAAACATGGAAATATGAATTAAGGTATAATTATGGAAACAAATCTAATGAGCTCATGCATGTAAAATTTAGAAAAGTGAGGCATACATACACACATACACATACAGTTTTATTGTTAATATTTTTTATTTGTTTCCATGTAGCTAAGCAAGTATTTTGCTTCCTTTGGTAATACCTGTTTTAAGCTAAACCATTCCCATTGTTGCTACCAAATCCACAAGCCACTCCATTTCATTAAATATATTTTAAATGGCTTTAAATTTCTTTTCATAAACTAACGAGTCAACAAGAACAAATCCATGTTTTGCTTTATTCTTTGCAGGGAAAAAAACTGCTACTGGTAACAATGCTTCTTTGAATACCGCTTTTATAGTAAAAAATCCATCTGCCAATCCAGGAGATATAGGAGACCTGGGTGTGATCCCTAGGTTGGGAAGATCCCCTGGAGGAGGAAATGGCAACCCACTCCAGTATTCTTGCCTGGAGAATCTCCATGGACAGAGAAGCTTGGAGGGCTACAGAGTCCATGGGGTCATAAAGAATCAGACATGACTGACCATGCATGCACTTAACTAAAAGCCAAAACCAGTGTCTTAGATTAATATTGAAAAGTTTGATCTCTGCTGAATTTATAGATTTCATACTAAGAGAGGTTTAAAATAAAAATACTGCCAGCTTAAAACAAAAACATCTACAAAGCTCAAAGACATAATTAAATCAGATTAAATTATGACTTAAATGATGTTTAATTAAGGATGGGCACTTACCTTTTTAATTGTTTTTGTTTGTACCAAAGCAAGTTCCCGATTCTCATCCGCTACGTACAGTGAAAGTTTCACGTATGGATCACTGCAAGAAAAAACAGGATTATACTTTTCAATTTAAGAATACAAAAAAGAAAGCAGCCATAACCTAACTGAAAATGCAAAAATGTCAGTTAGTGACCCAGTTTATGTAAATGTTACAAACTAAGCAGTAACATTTTCAGCATGCTTACCAGGGAAATATACTGAGAAAAGTTCCTGACCAAGGATGTTTATTTAAAACCAAAACTAACATGAAACTCGTATTCTAACTTTAAAGATCACCTTCTCTATTATTAAGTTAAAAGAATTAATTTGCTGTAGTTTCTTTTTTCTAAGCACATTCAGATTCTGGAAAGATTATAATTAAAATAATTAAAAATTATTAAAAGGCATATAAAATTTGTCCAGATTAGCAAAATCTAGCTCAAAAATTTAGTTTGCATCTTATTTTTATTCTGATTTCCATTATGTTGGTAAAAATTATTTTTCTTTCAGTGGAGGTAAAACAGGCATTGTTTATCTAAACCAACAAGTATCACCTTATAGAGTAAAAGACAGACACATATATAAAAAATTAAAGCCCAGTAAGTCAATAAGAGAGTTGCCCAAAGTTACAGACTGCAGTAAAGTCTTTTTTTTTTTTTTCCAGTTAACTTTCTTTTTTTTTTAATTTAATTTATTTGTAGTAAAGTCTTGATTAAATTTCAGGTTTCCTGACTACAAGTTCCAGAGTTCTAATCATTTCCTTGGGAAACTAAAAACTTTTAGCCAGAAAGTATACTGAAAGGATACTTAATGTGGATTATCTACTTAGAACTTGGTAAATCCACTCATCGTATGTTCTAGAGTTGCTCATACTAGGATAGCTCAAATCTAGTTAAGCTAAAAGAATCTGGAATCCAGGGTCTTCTGTTTCACACTTGGAATCCTTAAAATCATAGAAAGGGCCTTCATGTATTCAATCCCCAAATTTTCACACATCTAATTATCTATAGCTGATAATTTATTTTCTTCCAATTTGAGAATTATCCTTTAGTAGTTATACACTGCGGAGAAGGCAATGGCACCCCATTCCAGTACTCTTGCCTGGAGAATCCCATGGGTGGAGGAGCCTGGTGGGCTGCAGTCCATGGGGCCGCTAGGAGTCGGACACGACTGAGCGACTTCACTTTCACTTTTTAGTTTCATGCATTGGAGAAGGAAATGGCAACCCACTCTAGTATTCTTGCCTGGAGAATCCCAGGGACGGGGGAGCCTGGTGGGCTGCCGTCTATGGGGTCGCACAGAGTTGGACACAACTGAAGCGTCTTAGCAGCAGCAGCAGTTATACACCGTGACTATTAACTCTTATTTTGCAACATCCAAGGTATTTCTAAAGATTATACGGAGCATTGTAAAATGCTAAAACATTGGTTTTTATTCTATAGCTCAATAAATAGGCTGTGAGGAAAGAGAAAGTGACAAAATGCAAAGTTTAGTACTAACAGAACTGTACTTGATATCCGAAAGACAGAAATCAAGAGTCAGTGAAAAATACCGTTGGTGTACGCCTGTAGTATTTATTGCTCATAAAACGCATCTTAGTGGAAGCTACAACACATCTCCTTAAACACAAAAAAACCCACAATAGAATTTGCTCTGTTATATTCTGAGTAGATATATATATATATATATATATATTTTAACATTCTGGTTTAGAAAAAGGTATTAGTTAACCCTCTGTCACTTATCCATAAACCATAGATACTTTTTCACTAAAGGACATCTGACCAGACACACCTACTCCTTCTGATCTGGACACACTCAGCCTCAGAATAAAGACGAATCAAGAGCCAGGATGTAATCTAGGTTTAAAGACCCCGAGACCATCTTTCTAATCAGAGTGATGGTCTGGGAGATGATCAGGAGATTATTTCTAGGGTCAGTGTTTCTCTGGCTTTAGCATATGAGAATTGCTGGGGAAAAGGGACAGTTTAAACACAAGAGTGCTTGGGCTCCAACCCCAAGACCCCACAAAGGTCTAGTAGGTCTGGGGTGGGATCAAAGAACTTGCGTTTCAAACACCCACCCAGTGATGCTGCTGCTCGGGATTCAGGAATCACACTCTGAGAACTACTGCTCCACATGGTATCTGAAAAGAGTATTTCCCAGCTATAGACACCAATTTTCTATTTCCAGCCACCAAGTTATTGCTAAAAAGAGCTCACGGCCTGCTATCTCTGTTATCTCAAGAACAGCTCCCAGTCTGCCACAGAGGTGCACACACGCTCACACACACACAGTCCCACATTATGGAGAAGACCATGACCTCTGCTGACCGCTGTCTCTTCCCTCCATGCCCCTTGGCTTTCATGATTGCTGCCTGTTACATAACTGCTCTAAAGAGCCAGGCACTCACTCTGATGGGGCATCCACCTTCTTCCTCTAATCACCTCCTGACCTCAGTTTATGCCCCCTTGAAGAGTTCACAGTGAGGGACACATGCAGTTGAGGGTGTGGCCTCTGAGTCTGGGACAGTGTCCCCTAGCCGTGATGAGGAAGGCTTGTCTGCGTCTGTCTTGAGTGTGCATCCAGGCAGAGGCAGGTGCTGGGTGACTACCTGAAGGTCTGACCAGGAAACTTCCTGGAAGAGAATTCAGGGTGAAGAGAGAACCAAAGGCCAAGGTGTGGGAGCTGGAGAAAGGAGAGGAGGGTGCACGTTCAAGGGGAGGGAGCACAGGGCTTGGGTAGGCTGCTGGAAGGACAGGGGGTCCAAGAGCCTGGGGGTGGTGGGAGGGAAGCCCTGCCCAGGGGCTCTCCCTTTCCGATGGCACAGCTGCACCACCGCCACCAACACGTGTCTACAGAGACCACACTGCCGGCACGCTAGTGCTAGTGAGCTGGGGAACCGGTGGGCAACAGCGAGGACCGAATCATCAAAGGTCAACATGGACATTCATGCATAAAGAAGATACGGCACGTATACACAGTGGAATACTGCCCAGCCATAAAAACAAGAATGAAATGATGCCATCTGCAGCCAGCATGGATGCAGCTAGAGATTATCATACCAAATGAAGTCAAAAAAGAAGGACAAATACCATATGCTACCACATATATGTGGAATCTAAGCTATGAAACAGAGTCAGCGACGTAGAGAATAGACCGGTGGCTGCCAAGGGGTGGGGGTGGCGAGGGGTGGACTGGGAGCTTGGGATTAGCAGGCGCACAGTGGCACATCCAGGATGGAGAAACAAGGTCCCACTGGGGAGCACCTATGGGTGCACATATATCCCTATAGAACCTATATTCCTATATACCTGTATTCCTATAGAATGTAGGAACTATAGTCAACATTCTGTGATAAACCAGGAGGGAAAATATGACAAAGAAGGTACATATATATCTATTCTAGTTGTCATGTATGGATGTGAGAGTGGGACCATACAGAAGGCAGAGCACCGAAGAATTGATGCTTTTGAACTGTGATGCTAGATAAGACTCTTTGAGAGTTCCTTGGACAGCAAGGAGATCAAACCAGTCTATCCTAAAGGAGATCAACCCTGAATATTTATGAAGACTGATGCTGAAACTGAAGCTCAAATACTTCAGTTCCCTGATACAAACAGCTAACTCATTGGAAAAAGACCCTGATGCTGGGAAAGATTGAAGGCCGAAGAAGAAGAGGGCAACAGAGGATGAGATGGTTGGATGGCATCACTGATTAAATGGACATGAACTTGGGCAAACTCTAGGAAATAGTGGAGAACAGGGAAGCCTGGTGTGCTGCAGTCCATGGGGTCACACAGAGTTGGACATGACTGAGTGACTGAACGACAACAATACGCACACACGTATATAATTGAGTCACTTGGTTGTACAGCAACACTTAACACATCATAAACCAACTATGGTGGTGGTGGTTTAGTTGCCAAGTCGTGTCCTACTCTTGCGACCCCATGTCAGGCTCCTCTGTCCATGGGATTCTCCAGGCAAGAATACTACTTCACTTAAAAAATTAAAACTTTTGTAAAAGATAGTTTAAAAAAAAAAAAAAAGACATTCATGAATGGCCCTTAGCTCAGCTGAGTGAGGATAGCACTTTCCCATTTCACCAAGGGGAAGGCTGGAGCAGAAAGGTGCGATACGGACAGGGCATCAAGCATCAGAGAATGAGCAGGGAGATGCCAGCGCAGCCTGAGCAGCCGTCAAATCCGCCTCAACTACGAGCACAGCTGGAACCAGCACCACCATCCCCGCTACCACCAGCCCAGCACCCAGCCGCCGTCAAGCATCCATCTGCACCTGGCCAATACTCGTATGTAGCATCTCACTCCACTCCCACCATAAGCTTCTGAAGCTGGCACATGTTTCAGATGAGAAAAATCAAGCAGCTTGTCCATGGTTAAAAAGGAAGGGAGGAAATGGGAAGGAACACAGGCATCTTTGCTCCAGGATCCAACCCTCTGAGTGCCTTCCCTCAATATGCTACGCTGACCACCAACAGAGCTGCCTGAAGAAATGTCGAGGGGCAGGAGTTCTCAAAATTCTGCTGAGTTGGAAAACCTTATGTGCTGTAACTGCCATTATGACCTAATCTGTATCTTACTTATTTATTCATTTGGCTGCACCAGGTCCGAGTTGCAGCATGTGGGATCTTTAGTTGCAGCATTCGAACTCTTGGTTGGGGCACATGAAATCTATTTCCCTAACCAGGGATCGACCCCAAGCCCTCTGCATTGGGAGCTCAGAGTCTTAGCCACTGGACCACCAGGGGGCTGTTTTAGCTAGCTTATCTTATTTTCTTGTCCAACTCTGGTTGGGGGAACAACCAGACTTGGGCGGTGTCTTTACCTTTAAGGAAGATCACACTTTTGAGATCTTATCTCCTCCTCAACACTCCAAATAACCAGCTGCGTGACCTTGAACAAGTCACTTGAGTGCTCTGAACTTCGATTTCCTATCTCCCAAATCAAGAGGCTTGGACTAAATCAGTGGTTTTCATACGACAGATGCAGCAGAGCCCTAGTTCTGTGCAACTATCTCAGGATAACTACAGGTTAGAACTTTCACCTTAATCTGTCTTATACATTGGTTTTTCATATTAGAATTTTCTTTGGCTGGGGTTCTATAACTTAAAAAATTAAAGCCACTGGGCTGGTTAGAATATTCTGAACCTCAGAACAATTAGAACTTACTTTTCTTCTTTCATAGTAACAATAGCCCAGCCCATTTTAAGAAAATATGGACCAACTTCCTGAAGATAAACTAGGAAGAGAGAATAAAACTCTACTCTCTCCATCAGGGCATGAAAGGTGAAGTCCACAGCAGTGAGTATAAGAAACCATTCCTGATCATCACTTCAGTTCAGTTCAGTCCCTCAGTCGTGTTCGACTCTTTGCAACCCCATGGACTATAGTACCCCAGGCCTCCCTGTCCATCACCAACTCCAGGAGTTTACTCAAACTCATGTCCATCAAGTCGGTGATGCCATCCAACCATCTCATCCTCTGTTATCCCCTTCTCCTCCCACCTTCAATCGTTCCCAGCATCAGGGTCTTTTCAAATGAGTCAGTTCTTCGCATCAGGTGGCCAAAGTACTGGAGTTTCAGCTTCAGCATCAGTCTTTCCAGTGAACATTCAGGACCGATTTCCTGTAGGATGGACTGGTTGGATCTCCTTGCAGTCCAAGGGACTCTCAAGAGTCTTCTCCAACTCCACAGTTCAAAAGCATCAATTCTTTGGTGCTCAGCTTTCTTTATAGTCCAGCTCTAACATCCATACATGACCACTGGAAAAACCATAGACTTGACTAGGTGGACCTTTGTTGGCAAAGTGATATCTCTGCTTTTGAATATGCTGTCTGGGTTGGGCATCACTGGGGTGATATTTTATACATGTTACCCACTTCTAACACCTTACGTACCAGGTATCGAGAACACATCACCTGGGAAACAAGCAAAAGAAAAGCACGAGGTGTGGGTGTGCCTGGGGCTAGGCCGAGGAGCAGCGAGCCTCGTCACCAGCTTCTCGTTCACTGTCTTCACCTCAGATGACCTTCATCTGAAGGTGATGCTCTGCGGGAGGGGTGGGAGGAAGACTCCAGCTCCCGAGACTTCTTCACACTGATCCACAGAGGCCCCCCGATAAAGGTGGCAGTTCCGGAAGAACCTACTGCCCTCTGAAGGATACTTATCAGACCCTTACTGTCTCCACACCTTTACTACAAAAGGTCAGCCAAATCCCGAGGCTGATGGTAGGTTATGCTCGAGGCTTCCCTCCCCCTCGCCGAGAACACCAGGTCTAGGAAAGACACATAAAGAAGCGCGTCTGCACCTTCTCTTATGGGGAGTAGATATAGGGTACAGCTGTAAGGGTAGAGGGTTCTGGTTTTTTAATGTTACTTCCTATATACTGAAGATTGTTGTTGCTTTTATTAACCATTAATACATAATACTTTTATAATTAGTAAAAAAAAAAAAAAAAAATCTGGAAGGGCATGGAGGGAAGTAGGCAAGACGACTGTGGGTCTCCTCCATTGGTGCTTCTTCATCGGTGCCTGTGACCATCTCCACTGGAGTCTCCAGTCTCAACTTCACCAACTCTCTAAGTGACCTTCAGACAGTCACTTAACGACTCTTAACTGCAGGTGGTTTGTCAATGAAATGGGAACAATTCCTAACTCAGAGTATCACTGTAAGGATCAGAGGATATTATGTACTAATATTAGTGCCCACTTCACCAAATACGCAGTATAAGCGCCCCATAAATGACAGCCGTAACTGTGATTCTGTTTTTCCCTCTTTCAAGACTTCTGAGGTTCTCTGTTGCTTCTTCGAAGCCCCTTGCTCCTGAGGTGATGGCGGATCTGACCTGACACGGATTACCTCATAGTATAAATTGGTGCCAAACACAGCACCTTAAGTACTCCGTGCCTCCTCGTGATTCATGCTTGTGGAAGCCCTAAGGGGATCTGGTGGAGATGAGCAAACTGGTCGTCTTATTTACAACAAAGCTCATTGCAGTTTACTCTTGACAACCAGTTACTGGTGTGCAGTACAGCTCGGGCCTGGCATTAACATTCCTCTCTACGAAGCTCGATGCTGTGTGGATTAGAGAAGACATTCTTTTTGTCAAACCTTTTGTTTTCTCTGCTGCGTACTGAAGCTATTGAGGTATTACCTTCTTTCTTTTCAGCTCTTCCAAGGAGACAAACTGATATTAGGATTCAAATAGCATCCTAGTACTAACTGAGTAGGGCTTCCCTGCTGGCTCAGCAGTAAAGAATCTGCCTGCAATGCAGGACATGCTGGTTCAATCCCTGGGGCGTGAAGACCCACTGGAGAAGGAAATGGCAACCCACTTCAGTATTCTTGCCTGGCAAATCCCATGGAGAGAGGAGACTGGTAGGCTACAGTCCATGGGGTTGCAACACAGTCGGACATAACATCGAATAAACAACAATACAGTAACTGAGTACTTGCTGTATTCCAGACAAGGACACAGGCATCACAGATAGAAGACACTGGCCCATCTGAATGGGGCACAGAACCTGGCACACACTGTGCCAAGTACTCTGGCACTCGACACTTATAATATAAAGACTGCAGGGCTACAGGCCTGTTCTGATCTTAACCAGGTGCCAAGAATTCAGAGACGGGTCTCATTCTGCCTTCGCGGCCACTAAGCAAAAACAGCACACGTGAGGTCATTTCTCAGGCAGAGGTGGAGATAAGACTTGCTGGGTTCCCCATTGCTCAACCTCCCGGGCCACACTCAACAAGGACAGTTAGGCCTGATGTGTCCCTAAAGGGGTGACCCCCCCCCTCCATCTGAGTCACCCAAGTGCTCTATGATAAACCGCAGAGTGGAAAGGCGAGTCCTGTTGCACCGATTACTTGCTCATTTTTTGCAGACTGGTCTTTGATGAGACCGAGGTACTCTTTTCAAGGAGGCAGGGGAGTGGGGGGACCCGGGAAGAGAGGAGCGGGAAGCTGCCTCCACTGGCGAAGCGCTCTGGGGGTTAGGTTCAGGCTGCACCACCAGGCCAGAACGGTGGTGCCATGTCCGCCAGCTAGAAACCTCTCCTTCCGAGAGGCTGGACTATTACGAGAACAGTGAGAACAGGTTTCGTTTTTCAACCATGCCTCCTGTGGGAGCACTCCACCATCACCTGAAGGAAGCAATCATTCTTTCCCATAAAATGAAGTTGCTTAATATGCTGCCGGGACAGTATGTAAAAACATCCCGTCTTTGTTCCCTGTGAGCAAAGAGCTGAGTCTAACTTAGCATATTACATAACACTGTAAGTCAAATTTATTTTGACTACCTGATGTATGATACACTAAAACTTAGCTAACCCAGAGAAAATTTCATTGGAAAACCTGTATTGCTGAAGGTTTCTGCATACCTTTCCACTTTTACTATCACAGTCAGTGTTACATAAGTTACTAGTATCTGTAATAAAGAAATAATGCAAGACACTCACAAACCAATAAGGAAAAATGTTAGCTAGAAACCGTGAGGTAATAAATCACATGAATATAGGCGATCATATAAAAATGGAAGTTTTCATCTAACAAGGGGCCACAGATTCAAAAGCTAACACTTTCTAAAAAGAGGCAGACATATTAATACTCTACTACTGCAAAAAAAATTATCACAAGTTTTTCTAGAAAGCAATATGGCAGGAGGTATCAAACATTCAAAGAATTGGTGCCTTTGATTCAACAAATCTATTTCTAAGGATTAATGCCAAAGAAATAATCAGAGATGTGGGCAAATATTTATCTGCAAAAGATACTCATTACAGCATCATATATAAGAAAAAATTAGAAGCAACTTTCCAGTCCAAGAAAGAAGTGATTAAATAAATTATGGTGTAATCATCTGCTAGAATATTATAAACCAGAAAATCGTCATTTCAAAGAATATTTTTCATTGGGAAAAAATAATCATAGTATAACATTAAGGAATACGCACGGTCTAAAACTGTGACTAATTCTATATATATGCAAAAGTAATTGAGAAAAATGGAGCTAAAGTTAGTCCTTCTTTCTAGATGACAACTTTATGAATTATGTTTATTTTCCTCTTTGTGGTTTTTATTTTTGCTAGATTTTCTACTGTGAGCAAGTACTACTTTGATAAGTACAAAAATTATGAAAATAACAATAATAGTTACGTATGTGCTTCAACTATAATACACTCTTCAGCAAGGCATGAAACCTTGTAATTTCAAAGTTAGCCTACACCTTAATAAAAAAACCCAAAGAGCTTCAGATGTTTTTTCCTACCCAGAAAATTGCCTTAAATGGGTGACTACTGAAGATTTTTGAAAGAAATATGCACATACCTTCCAACCCTTGACATTTACTGAAAGGCATGAATTACACTCTGAAATACGTCACTTGTCACCAACACTGACAGTAAGTTGCTCTTAAATATGTATGACCTTTCAACAAATGCCAGAAAGGAATGGGTCTACTACAGACAAATGCATTTTTAGTTTTGTCCAAGGGAGCTCAAGAGGCATTAGAACTTTATATTACAGCTTAGGTGGAGGCATAATCCTCCCAGACTTGAAAGCCACCGTAATCAAAACAGCATGGTACTGGCACAAAAACAGACGTGTGGATCCCTGGAACAGAACATAGAGCCCAGAAATAAACCCACACACCTCTGGGCAACCAGCCTTCACCAAAGGAAGAGAGAATCTACGATGGGGAAAAGACAGGCTCTTTGCAAGCAGTCCTGGGAAAGCTGGACAGTCGCATGTAAATTAACCAAGTTGGAACTCACCCTTACACTACACACAAAAATAAACTCAAAATGGCCTAAAGACTTAAAGATGTGACACCGTAAAACTCCTAGAAGAGCACATAGGCAAAACATTCTCTGACATAAATTGTAGCAATGTTTTCTTAGGTCAGTCTCCTAATGCAATAGAAATAAAAACAAAAACAAACATATGGGACCTAATCAAACTTACACACTTTTGCACAGCAAAGGAAACCATAAACAAAACAACAACCTATAGATTGGAACAAAATATTAGCAAATGATGCGACTGACAAGGGCTTAACTCCCAAAATATACAAGCAGCTTATACAACTCAATAATTTAAAAAAACAATAACAAAAAATGAGCAGAAGAAGATCTAAATAGACATTTCTCCAAAGAAGACATACAGATGACCAACAGGCTCATGAAAAGATGCACAGCATCACTGATTATTAGAGAAAAGCAGATCAAAACTACAATGAGATATTACCTCACACCAGTCAGAATGGCCATCATTAAAAAGTCTACAAATAACAAAAGCTGGAGAGGGTATGGAGAAAAGGAAACCCTCCCACTCTGTTGGTGGGAATGTAAATTGGTGCGGCCACTGTGGAACCAATTTTTAAAAACTAAAAATAGAGTTGCCATATTGATCCTGCAACCCTACTCCTGGGTATATATTAAAGAGAAAACTATAATTTGAAAAGATCTCTGTACCGCAAAGTTCATAGCAGCACTATTTACAATAGTCAAGTTACAGAAGCAATGGAAACGTCCAGCAACAGACGAATGGATAAAGAAGACGTGGTGCATACACACAGAATACCGCTCAGACAAGAATGAAGTCATGCCGCGTGCAGCAACATGGATGAACTTAGAGGTCATCCTACTAAGTGAAGTCGGAAGGAGAAAGACAAATACCGTATGATATCACTTACCTGTGGAATCTAAAATATGACACAAGTGATCCTATTGACAGAACAGACCCATAGACATAAAAAACAAGCGTGGTTAACAAAGGGGAGGGTGGGTAGAGGAGGGGCAAATCAGCAGACGCAAACCACTCTACGCAGAATGGATAACAAGGGCCTATGGCATAGCGTGGCTTCCCTGGTGGCTCAGTGGTAAAGAATCTGTTTGTAATGCAGGAGGTGTGGGTTGGCTCCCTGAGTTGGGAAGATCCCCTGGAGAAGGAAATGGCAACCCGTTCCAGTATTCTTGTCTGGGAAAGCCCATGGACAGAGGAGCCTGGCAGGTTACATTCCATGGAGTTGCAAGAGTCGGATACGACTTACTGACAAAACCACCATCACCACCACTGTATAGCCCGTGAGCTATATTCAACATTCTGTGATGAACCATGATGTCGAAGGATATGAAAAAGAATGTATGTATGCGTATAACGGAATCACCTGACACCAGAAGCTAACGCAACACTGTATATCAACTGTATTTTGACTTAAAAAACAAAACAAAACTACAGTTTGGGCATATTCTGTGACGCTGCTGAAAAACACACTTTTGGATATCTCAGGAATGATTCTGTTGTCTGGAGCAGTTGGTGGTTTACTTCATCCCAGCGCTTTCCCCGTCACTCAAGGCTTGAAATGGCTGGTCAGGATGAACCCTCTCCTCATCCCTTGCCATCTAAAACAAGGTTACTCAGTGGTCCCAACCCTGGATCCCAGGGACCCACGGGGAGCAGGGCGGGGTGGGGAGATGGGAGTACTGTAAGTGAACTGCTTATCTCTGACACATATATACACAGTTCTGTTTATCTCTATGTAGATATGCACCAGCTCATGAAAATATTTAAGCTAAAACAGTTTGCTTTTTTAAACAATTTTAATTAAAACCAATGTATTCTTATCTTCTGGTAGTATAAATATCATTCAGTAGTATAAATATCATTCATTCATGTCCAGACAGCCGTCAAAGGAGGTTGACAGTTGTGATGTGCCTTTATCTCCAGCATTTTCTCTTATGTGTTTTTCCCATGTATGTGCAATCATAAGAGATTAAGAAAACACTTTTCTTTTATGCTGCTGCTGCTGCTGCTAAGTCGCTTCAGTCGTGTCCGACTCTGTGCGACCCCAGAGACAGCAGCCCACCAGGCTCCCCCGTCCCTGGGATTCTCCAGGCAAGAACACTGGAGTGGATTGCCATTTCCTTCTCCAATGCATGAAAGTGAAAAGTCAAAGTGAAGTCGCTCAGTCGTGTCCGACCCTCAGCGATCCCATGGACTGCAGCCTTCCAGGCTCCTCCATCCATGGGATTTTCCAGGCAGGAGTACTGGAGTGGGGTGCCATTGCCTTCTCTGTTCTTTTATGCTAGTAATAGCTTAATAGAGCCAAGAGAGATAGCAACTCACAAAGTCCTAAGGGAACAAGGCACCCAGAAACTGCTCCCTTATCAGAAATTGTTCAGTAACTAATCCCTCAATAGAGTGTCCATCATTACAAAGGACTGTGGTAGGCACCAAGGGGGAAGGTCAAAGAAATGGGGGGCGGCGAGGTAAATAGATATATAATCTGCCCTCAAGGAGGCTGTCTACCCCTGCTCCAGAGAAACCAAAGTCAGACAAGAGTGAATGCATGTAACGCAGAGGTCACCTTTATGAAAGTTGGCTAGGCAGACATATTAAGAATTCAAAAAGTCATAAATTTTTATGATTTTTCTCAGATGATCTGAAATGCAGGGACAATCTTATGAATACAAACAGCAACTTGCAGTGTTATTTATTAAGTGCTTTCTAACTGCAGAGTATTGTGCTTGGTGCCTTATGTATACATCATCTCGAGTCCTCAGAATGACCTGGTAATAAGCAGCCATGAAATTAAAAGACGCTTGCTCCCTGGAAGGAAATCTATGACAAACCTAGACAGTGTGTTAAAATGCAGAAGCATCACTTTGCCGACAAAGGTCGGTTTAGTCAAAGCTATGGTTTTTCCAGGAGTCGTGTACAGATTTGAGAGTTGGACCACAATGAGGGCTGAGCTACAAAGAATTGATGCTTTCGAACTGTGGTGCTGGAGCAGACTCTTGAGCGTCTCTTGGACTGCTAGGAGATCAAACTAGTCAATCCTAAAGGAAATCAAACCTGAATATTCATTGGAAGGATTGATGTGGAAGCTCCAATACGTTGGCCACCTGATGCAAAGAGCTGACTCATTGGAAAAGACCCTGATGCTGGGAAGGACTGAAGGCAAAAGAAGTGGGCAGTAGAGGATGAGATGATTAGATAGCATCACTGACTCAATGGACATGAATCTGAGCAAACTCTGAGAGACAGTGAAGGACAACAGGGGAGCCTGGTGTGCTGCAGTCCATGGGGTCTCAAAGAGTCAGACACAACTCAGCGACTGAACAACGACAACAAAGCAGGATGTTAGTAATCCCCGTTTCACGGATGAAGAAAGGATGATGTCCTCATACATATGTGCACACGTGAAATGCCATGGAGCCGTTACAGTGGGATTGACGAAATACTTGATGTAGTTGCCTGTGCTCTGTTTACAAAGAAAATTTAAAAAATATAATCAACCTATATTAGCAAATAAAATTAAACTATAAAAGCAAGCAAACTTACTGCATTATAAACATATCAAACTATAAAATAGTGTTTATTGCTGCATTTACAAGATCATGAGTGATTTTTTTTTCTTCCTTTCATATCTCTCTATACTGCAAATGATGGGGATGGTCACTATTTAGACTGGAATGCTGAGGCAGCGAGGTGATACAGCTGGTCCCATGGCCAGCCTCTCCCCGCCCCCCGCCCCAGTGAACTCCCACTGCAAGTGGTCCCCCAAAACAGCAGCAACCAGAAAACTCAAGTGACACATATCATACTTATGTCAATATAGTAGGGAGGGGTAGAAAGCACTTCCAACTTTAACATCAACCTCTAAGTGAACAATCGCCTTCCTTTTTAAGTAACAGAGCAAAGACATCTCAAAGAGCCTTTAAAGAAAGGTATATAAACACCAAGTGGAGTAAAAACAAACGCCCTTCCTTAGCATCCCTGTTACGTATCCTGTGGGTGAAACACGCTTCATCGCCACTGCAATAGGGTCTATTTGTGGGGCCACTGAAGTGATGTTTAGTTACCATATCAACACTGAGCATCTCCTTTATCATCCCTTTAGGGGTTTTTAAAAATCCACTCTGCCAAAGGCGGCCCCAAAGTGTTCTCCCCCATGAACAATTGGAGGGGGGAGCAATTCAAATCATTCATTTATAAGAGAAATGATCCATTTTCCAAACTGGTTAGAAGAGACTGCACGAAAGCATATCTTCTGAAAATGTAGTTCAGAAATACATCACATGACATCCTCAAACCACAAGCACACAAACAGCAATTATTCAACCACTTGAGTGCTTATGAGTGAATGGCCAAAAGTAGCGATTCATGAAGAGATGTTGTAAATGTGGATTTCTCAAATTAGAAATGGTACAAGAAAGTTAAAACCACTTTGGATCATTTTCTCATGGCATATAGTAGTCTCGTCTCTTAATATGCAATAAACATTACAGACATCATGGAAATCTTTGGCCAAATGAGATCACTATTTCAAATACTACAATTATACATGCCATTAATTTCAAACTCCCATATGACAGTTCAGAGGTACTTTTAATCACTTTCTTCAACTTTTATATGAATGGTCATGTCTGTTACCTTCCCACAACTAGACCAGCATAAAGTGGTAGATAATAACCTGAACCCCTAAGACCCTTACCTCAAGGACTGTGGAAACTGTAACCATAGGAATGTGTACCAAACTATAACCAAAGGAGTACGTACTTGTATTCAGACCAAAAACATAGAGAGCTCAAGTTCACTTTATATAAACTTTAAATAGTCCTTAAAGGCCCTGGCTGAACAAAAGTCTATATATGAATCATTTCCTCATTATCTCTTATCACAACCCCACAGACACTGTTTCATGAACAGACATTTGTTAAAAAAAAAAAAAAAAAAGTGATTTTAAACACACACACAATAAAAGAAGTCGTACTATTGTTACTTAAAAGAGCATTTGGTCTTTGTCAATAAATTGTGTGTATTTAATTCATTAAAAAAAGGTCCCAGAAAAATGTCCAATGGGAAATAAATATACTCACAGGACAATACAGAATCAGCATAATATATGCCTGTTTTCAAATTTACCATACAACTAAGTTCATATTTCATTTTCAGCTTTCACTGATGTGAAGTATTTATGTAGGTATCCTACTTACTTATGTAACTGGAATAATTAACATAACCCTAAAGCTGTAAGTTTTCCAAGACCAAGTTATGCCTAATATAATTGTAAATTCCCTTACCAAATGCTCCACAGAATTAATTCCTGCCTGGAGAAGTGTTACCAGCTGGAAAATATTCATGTGAAGCGTTTAGCACCAAGGGTAATAAACTTGTAGCAGAAGTGAAGGGGCAGGAATCCCAAGAGGCTGTTCAGGCAGGAACTCTACAGGCGGGGCAAACGCGTCAGTAACAGAAGCAGGAATGAGTCTAAGGAAGAGCTCACTACGCAGGACTCTCCCATGTCTCCATCAGAGAGGAGCGCCTCAACCCTGCCTTTGGGCCCCTGCTGGCAAGAGAATCCTGGGCTGGTTGGTAGTAGGCTTGAATCTAAGGGGTCCTATGGGTCCTAAAGAACTGTGGGACCTAAATGCTCAATCTTCCCCAAAGAAGATCTTAGAAAACCAGAGTCCGAACCTACTACTTAAGCAGTACGCTGGGCTTCCCAGGTGGCGCCAGTGATAAAGAATCCACCTGCCAATGCAGGAAACCTAAGAGACTCGGGTTTGATCCCTGGGTTGGGAAGATCCCCTGGAGGAGGGCATGGCAACCCACTCCAGTGCTCTTGCCTGGAGAATCCCATGGACAGAGGAGCCTGGCAGGCTGCAGTCCATGGGGTCACACAGAGTCGGACACGACTGAGCATCTGAGCATACCATAAGCAACATGTGCTCTAAACTCTAGCAGAAAGAGAGAGGAAATGTGCTCGACCTGGTGGCTGTCCAGGCCAGAGAAGGAAGTCCATGCCGGGCACAGGGAGAACCACCACGTAAGATGTCTTGCGTCGCAAAGAACGTGAATCCTATGACAAACGAGGAGGTTGCTGAGATTTATCATGGAAACGTTTCTTTAAATTCAAGTATAGTTTTGGGGCTTTCCTGGTGGCTCACAAGTAAAGAAGCCGCCTGCTAGTGCAGGAGATGCAGGTTCCGTCCCTGGGTCGGGAAGATCCCCTGGAGGAGGAAATGATAACAATCCACTCCAGTCTTCTTGCCTGGGAGAGCCCATGAACAGAGGAGCCTGGTGGATTACAGTCCACGGGGTCGCAAAGACTCAGACAAGACTTAGCAGCTAAACAACAACGATAGTTGCCTTATAATGCTTTAATTTCTGGTGTACGGCAAAGGGATTTAGTTATAAAACATACAACAGTTTGCCTCTGTTAAATCCCAACTCCCAATCCATCCCTCCACAACCCACCTTTCGGTAACCACAGATCTGTATCATTGAAACATTCAAATATTCCCCATAAGTGCCTCCTCCCCCTTCTTAGAACAGTCTCCTGCTCACCTTTGCCAGGGACCTGTGGAAGACTTATTCATTCTTATGCTCACTTGGCAGGACCTACACTCTGGTGGTGTTTGCTCACAGTAATGATTAACTAGAACAATCTGGAACACCTCGGCATACCCTCCCTGTTGTATGTGCACTCAGACAAGGCCTCCGCTACGACGCAGACACTTGGCTGCCAGCGCCCAGCATCACCACAGCGGCCGGGCTGCCTGTAGAAGGCCTGCAGACGCGAGGAATTCCTGCGAGGAGGTTCTCACTGCGTGCACGCGTCAGGGCCGCCTGGCGGGCTGGGCCCAAGCCCCGAGTTTCTGATGCGGATATGAGGCTCGACCTGATAACCTGCGTTTCTAACAACCTGCTCACCTGGCACCCCAGTTTGGGAAGCACAGAGGTTCTGCCTTGTCTTCCTTCCTTCTCCAGGACCCAGTGCAAGGACCCCATTGAACTCAGTACCTCTGCCAGCCTCCAGGCCTCCATTCCTGAGAAGACGGGCGGAGTGGAAAGACAGCCTCCTCTCAGCTGGGCATCGAGGGCTCTGCCTGTCCTGCTGGGCTTCCCCTGGCCACTGCCCACACTTCCTGGAATCACAGGAAGGGCAGCTTACAAGGCCGACCTGTAATTACAGTTTACAGTCGGCGCTGCGTTGTTTTGTTCTGTTTGACGTGGGGGGGTGGGGGTGGGAGCCGAGTAAAGGCAAGTCAGTTCTTGTCCATTTTTAAGAACCACCACCTTGTAATAAGAGGACAGTTGCAAGTACCCTGTAATTATAACAGCCCATCAGGAACTCCATTCTAAAGGAAACAGTGTGGCCCTCCCTTGCAATCCAGTGGTCGGGAATCCGCCTGCCAATGCAGGGGACATGGGTTCGATTCCTGCTCCAGGAGGATCCCACCTGCCTTGGCGCAACTAAGGCCGAGCGCCACAACTACTGAGCCCTCCCTCTAGAGCTTTCCACTGCAGCTACACCCTAAAGCCAGCGCTCTGCAACGAGAAAACCCCTGCAGTGAGAAGCCTGCGCTCTGCAACAAGAAAACCCCTGCAGTGAGAAGCCTGCGCTCTGCAACAAGAAAACCCCTGCAGTGAGAAGCCTGCGCTCTGCAACAAGAAAACCCCTGCAGTGAGAAGCCTGTGCTCTGCAACAAGAAAACCCCTGCAGTGAGAAGCCTGTGCTCTGCAACTAGAGAGCGGCCCCCACTCACAAGTAGAGAAAGCCCCTGTGCAGCATCGGAGACCCAGCACAGCTAACAGTAACTAAATACGTGCTTTTTAAAAATAAAGGAAATGAGGCAAGGGGACAAATTCTGAGGCGTGACCCCTCATCAGTTTGTTCTGAGTCTGGTGGACAGTGATACCCACTCATTTAAAAGTCAAACCAACTCAAACTTCTTGCAAACATACATTCGTGGGACGTTCCTGGCGGTCCAGTGGTGAAGACTCTGAGCTTCCAATGCAGAGGGCTCAGCTTGGATCCCTGGTCAGGGAACTAGACCCCATGTGAAGCACCACACACACACACGCAAAAGATACATTCATAATTGCTCTTAATTATATTTCTTTTTTTTAAAAAAATAAACTATCTCCCTCCACTCTCCCAATTTATAAAGTCAGTAGCCTAAAACAACAGGTAAGCAGACACCAAATCACACTAAATCACCAAGGATTCCCCAAGTCACCATTCTGACTCCGAAGTCCATCCCTTCGTTCACTTCACCTGTGCCCTCAGGATGCAAAGAAGCAACGCTGTTCCAGCAGGACTTTGAACTCGATGCCAAAGTGGAACCAACACTGAGCTGCGTGGAACTAGAAAAGAGGGCGAATTCTAAGGCAGACGACTACTCAGGGAATTCAGCCTTTATTAACTACACAGGGAGAAAAAGATACTTTTAATTAACTGTGGAAGAGCCCTGGGTTCTCAGAGCACAGACTGTTTGACGTCTGCTCTGGGTGCCAGGAGGGTCTCGGGACCCCTGGACATCCGAAACAGACACTGCTGAGACCCCCGTGCTGGGTGCTCAGCCACAAAGGTCTCCAAGGAGGAGCTGCCATGCAGATGAGTGAACAACAACTGGGCCGACAGGGGACCACTTTCCTGGGCAGGCAGGGCACGCGGTGAGAGGAGGAGGAGTGCAAGGACAGCTCACCAGCTCCTGCACACAGAAGTGCTGAGCTCTCACCCAAGCGTTCAGTACGTGCCAAGCACTGTCCTAGACTTTCTGTACGCTCCTTCCTTTAACGTAGCTAGGAACATTCTAGACTTCTCAGGGATGGGAGTGATAGTGATACCAGAGGTACCTCGGGGCGGACCCTGAGCCCAGTTCAGTTTTGACTGTAAGACTCTGTCTTTCTTCTCCCGGACAAGATTTCTCTGAGAGGAAGGCATTCCTGCCGCAGAGGAGGCTAACACGAGATATGGCACGGTCTCGAGAGGTGGCCCAGGCGCCAGCCACTCAGCGAAGCAGCTGCCGGGCCATCAGAGAGTCAGGAGGCCAAGGTCTTGAAACTGGCACCGGCCTGAATGCGGCGAGAAAGGACCAGTGAAACCGCTCCCCAGGTTACGGGCTCCATTGGGTCCCCTCAAAATGGTGTGAGATCCTAATCCCAGAGCCTCAGAATGTGACCTTATGAGAAAAAAGGGTCTTTATAGAGATAGTCAAGTGAAGGGGAACTCATTGGGTCGGACTCTAATCCAGTCTGACCGTACTCTCAGAAGCAGGGAAAACCCGGGCAGACACACACACTGGAATGAAGACACAAGGGAGACGATGGCCACGTAAGCGGAAGGATGCTAACAAGGACCGCCTCCAACACCAGAGGAGAGAAACTCGAGGAAGGTCTCCCTAACCCTGGGGACAGCATGGCTCTGATTTCGGATCTGCAGCCTCCGGAACTGAGACAATACAGTTCTGTTGTAAGCCACCCTGTTTGTGGCACTTCACCCTGGCAGCTTTAGGAAACAAGGCATCCTTTACTGGAAGCCCCAGGGGCCAACTGTGTTCCAGAACTTCTTTCTCATTTTAGATGGTCCTGACTATTCCAGTTACTGCATAACATCCCCAGTGGGGGTCTGGGGGGCAGGACCCATCACCAAATATGTATAAATACTTGTATTATGTGTTTTACATAAAACCAGAAATACTCTCAAGTCCATTGAGGTCAGGTTTTGCCACCAAATGAGTTTCCTACAAAGCTACAACGTTTTCTTTCTAGGGCTTTTTGGATCTTTGAACTGCATGGGATTATGGACCTGTACTAAGTTCGATTCCTGGGTCGGGACTATCCCCTGGAGGAGAGCATGGCAACCCACTCCAGCATTCTTGCCTGGAAAATTCCATGGACAGAGGAGCCTGGTGGGCTATAGTCCATGGGGTCTCAAAGAGGTGGACACGACTAAGCGACTGAGCACATATACACACTAAGCTGTAGAACAACACTTAAAATATGTCGATGCCACCTTGCCCACCACATTCAGACTGCCCTCCAAAGCACAAAGAACTGCCTATGGAATCCTAGAATTGCTCCAGCAAACAAAAAACACTTCCCCAACTCTCAAATAAATTGGCCAAATATTTAAAGTTCTGTCTTCAAGGCTATTAAACACACAAACAAACCACCAGAGACTTGACCTTTCCATGATGGTGAGTCCTGCACAACATCACCATAAGGCTTTTTAGAAGAGAATTTCAGAAGAGCAGCAAAAGCAATTTGCTTCACAGCCTTATGACCGGAAGGAAAAGCTACAGTCAACTGAAGGAGGGCTAGCTTATGGCAAAGCCCCGCCCCAACGGCAGGAAGATGAGCACCACGCAGCACATGTTCCCAGTTACCCAGACAGACACACGGCAGGTCCTCACATCTGGGCCTCCAGGGCCCATGTGCTGTCAAGAAGAGAATTTATAGAAGAACTGAAGTCTTCATCAACAGTAAAAATCTCGACTGATCTCCTCACCAGCATGAACAGCACATTTTCAAAGCAGGATGAACAAGGAGATTTTCCCCTGTATTCAGGTATTTTAAAATCTTCCCTTCAGGTACCATGTTGGATGAGACTGGATACCAAAGGATCTCTAAAGAGAGCCTGGGGTAGGTTCTAGAATTACAGAAGCTGTGTTTCGTACCCACACCATGCCCACCTTGTCAGGGTGTTATAGCTTATGCTACAAGAAGACTATGCTTTATGGATATATGTGTTTCTCCTGTCCCCGTGACCCTAAAGGAGAAAGTACCAAATCATCATGGCCTGATCTGATCTGAAGGGCACCGAGGACAGATTACGACAATCTACACAGAATAAATCTACATAGAATAAAACACAACTTTCCCAGAATAACTATGGAGGTCAGATCTCTGGTATACTGAAACTTGTTTCACTTTTGCCCCATGCTTAATCCATCACTGATGAGAGACGTCTTAATACATCTTTTGTTACCTGAACGTTATTGACCAGAGACGTTTCAGTACTCACCTACATAACAAATTGCTGGCCATAAGCACTAGTTTCTGCAAAACAGGACACGTCAGTAATAAGTTAAGAATTTCTATTAGGCAATAAGTGCAGAATCCAATTAAACTACCTTGTCAATAACAGCCATACGTGTTTGAGTCCCCAGATACATCAATCTACCACCTTCAAAGTTAGCCCACTCACGCCTGGTGCCTACGCGCTTATGGGAGATCCCTTCTCTCTCCTCCCCTTCCTCCTGTGGAAATGCTTGATCTTTCCAGGCTTCAAGCAGCCAGTATCCTTCCTCATCTTCCTAGAACAACACCCGGTAATAACCAGCCTCTCTGTACTCTGCATTCCGACAGTCATGGCTGTGGAGGCTACTCCTCCGCGATGATTTACATGCCTTTCTGTATTGATTGTCCTTTTTCAAGTATGTAAATCTTAACACTCTTGAATTAGGTGCACGTCTCTTATGGCCAATATCTACTTCTTAGGCTAGACTGCCTTTTCCATAGGACCTTGCAGAGAACACGCCCTCAGTAAGTATTCCTTCCTTCCTTGACTTCCTACTCATCATATCACAGGGTAACTTCTCCCCAGGGTCAAAGGTTTTCTTGCCTCAGCTGCCAAAACATGGAATTCTCATCACATACCTGATACTGATCAACTAGACACATAATGTGTTTTCCATGCAAAATTTCCTTTAATTAAACTTCCTTTATTTTCTTCACTTTTCCACAATGTGGGAGCCACAGGGTCCTTTCCTACATTGTCCTGCGTTATAAGCTCAAACTCAAAGAAATAAAACAAAACAAAAAATCTCACAGTGAACCTCATTTTCAGCAATAAAATGACCTAATACCCCAAACTAACAGTAGTGGGGCTTCCCTGGTGGCTCAGAGGGTAAAGAGTCTGCCTGCAGTGAGGGAGACCCAGGTTCGATCCCTGGGTGGGGAAGATCTTCTGGAGAAGGAAATGGCAACCCACTCCAGTATCCTTGCCTGGAGAATTCCACGGACGGGGAGCCTGGAGGGCTACTGGCAGGGGGCGGGGGGGCGGGTCACAAAGAGTTGGACTGAGCGACTTCACGAATGCCAAACTAACACTATGACTCACCTTTGATTAACAAAGGCAAAAACTTTTAACAAATGAATCATGCAACTGACACACTCTTGTATGAGAAAGTTAAACATTCAAATCTAAAGGACACAAAAAATGTTAATGGCTGGGGCTAACTGAGGGAGACGATAACAGTTAATTCCGGACACCCTGATTACACTGTTGATAAGCACTTATAAACTGGAGAGTTCATATTTTTAACATGTATCTCTAGCTCATTATGCACCATTATGAAATTTTTATTCCAGCTGTACAAGTTCTCAGTATTTTTTTCCCACGCTTTTGTTGTCTGCCGCTGATCTTTTCCCCAAGCCTGACAAGGTTTCCTTTCAAAATAAAGACGTGTAAACCTCAACATGGATGTGAATTTTCACACCCCAAACTCTTAAACAGCCTTTAATAAAAGCACATAATTGAGAAAACATTCATTGTAATTAGCCTCAGAATTTTTATTGTAGTGCAGCTGATTTACAATATTGTGTTAGTTTCAGGTGTAGAAGAAAGCCATGCAGGTATATAACGTATTGGGTTGGCCAGAAAGTTTGTTTCACAAGCTGTTAAAGAAAAACCTGAACCAACGTTTTGGCTGTGTGTGTGTGTGTGTGTGTGTGTGTGTATTCTTTTGCAGATGCTTTTCCATTATAGGTTATTACCAGATATTGAATATAATTTCCATGCAGCTGACATGGATGGTATTATCCAACAGTGATCACAGTCGCATCAAATATAAGCCGCTTGTGGATGCGGCTGGAGTCACCACGAAAGTGAGATGCACTCTCTCTCTTCCTTGGGTCACTGGGGGGAAAGTGAGTTAGATGACCCCAAGCAAGGGGAGCGTGCAGGTAGCACGGTCCTCCTTACAAATGACCGTTAAGCCCCGCCCAGACTGTGATCTGAATGCGAGACACAGCTCTGCATCCTAGCCAAGTGCTGCTTATTAGCGGCTGATTCGATTTACACTCCGTATATTCTATAGTCTGCAATTCTGAGAAAACGTGAAAAAGCAATGAGGTCCTACAGAGAACACAGAAGAAGAAACAAGCCCTCTGCTTTTACGTGATTGGCAAAGAAGTTCTACAGAAGGGTTTCGAGCACTCTGCCAGGCAAAGCATTCACCTGAGGACTCTGTGTTAATGCTCTGTGCTTACGGAAGTGTGAGGTGAGCCCTGACGATCTGCATTTCTAACAAGCTCCCAGGCCAGACTGCTGGTGGGTGTAGCAAGGCTCTAAGGGTGATTAGAACACAGCACTCAGGAGTGAATTGCAGGTGTGGACAAGCGCACGGGTCTCATATAAAGAGCTCAGACCAGGACACCCAGGCCGGAGAAAAACATGTTACATGCTGGTGTCCCCATTTCATCTTCGACTTCTTTTCACTCTACAGTGCTCGCTGGGTGTGCTCACACCCCCTTCTTCTCCAAGACTATTAACAGCTAAGGGGTGGCCAAGTTGACTGGAGCTGGTCTCTAGAGCTTGAGCACCAAAGCAAACAAAGGAATCTTCTGGCCATCCCAGCCCAGTGGTGACGTGCCTCACGGAGGAAATCTGCCACAAGCCTCACCTCTTCCAGTCCACATCTTCTTTATGCAGCCGAATGACAACCCGATCGCCCAAGCCACACCCATGGGAACGTGGTTCTTGGTAACCTCAGAGATAAAGTCCAAAAGAACGTGGCACCTGCAGTCAGCCTGGCTGTGGCTTCTGCCTGCCCCTCGGAGGTCATCTTCTGTGTGCCTTGCACATTTAGCAAACACTATGCTTTTCCTCCTCTCCTAGAAATGTCCTGATCCCACCGTGCCTGCACCAACCCTCACTCAACCTGAAAGACCATCTCAGCTGTCTTTGCGAAGGTTTTTTTAATGCCAAACCCACACCTGCTGGCAGAAGACAACCAGTATAGCCGTGGCTTACTTGTGTGACTGTTAATGGGATGGGTCTAGGAGCTCCTTGCAAACAGGGCCATGTCTCGGTCACTCGCATGTATGACATTCCTGTCGCACAGTAGGTCTGCCTTAGAGGGTTCAGTGACAACCCAAAGACAGATTAGGCATGGAGGGTGAGGCGAGAGGGCGGGACACCTTGAGCTCTGTCGTCAGCAGAAACTAAAGTGTCACCACACGTACACGGAGCACGGAGACTTCACGCGCTGGGCAACAGCCATCTCTATGAAAGTAGGATACTGCCCAAACCGGGGCACGTCGGATGGAAGTAGAACAGCCTCGCTCACAATTTCTCTGTTTTCTTTTTTTCCTCATACCATGACTGAAACAAAGAAATCCAACAGTAATGGAGCAGAAGCTGGAAGTGAAGGATACCTGCTCTGAGGGGGTTTGAACAGGAGGCAATTAATAAAGGATTCAGGTTAAGTAAAACCACAATGGAGCATGAGACCGCGGCATGCTGAAGGCTGAAAACCAGAGTGGCAATTAGGCAGGGAAAACCCACAGGAGTTAAAACACTCTTCACGTCGCTGAACAACTTGTAAGGAGCTCCATGGAGCTAGTCCCCGGGGGACCAGAGATCTGCGTGTAACAGGAGCAGGGACCTCGACCCTGATCCATGGGAAAAGCCAGTGGGAAAGGCCGGTGATGAGACCTCCAGAGTCACGAGAGCCACCCAGCCAAGTCCATTCTGCTGACGCCTCAAGATGGTGCGAGGTGAGCTCCAGACAACTCACCTCTAGGTACTGACAACTCAGAAGAAATCACAGCCTCCAGATGACTGAGTCAGGGCCCCAAGGACACCCAGAGGCTCCCTTCACAGCCCATCCAAAGTCTGGAGCGTCTGGCTTCCTCTCTGCTCCTTCTCTCAGCCCATTCACCGAGCACCTGCGATGCCTCGGGCCCTGGTCTAGGCCCCTGCGATTCACCGGGGACTCCTTCTCTCAGCCCATTCACTGAGCACCTGCGATGCCTCGGGCCCTGGTCTAGGCCCCTGCGATTCACCGGGGACTCCTTCTCTCAGCCCATTCACTGAGCACCTACTGCCTCGGGCCCTGGTCTAGGCCCCTGCGATTCACCGGGGAAGAAAGGATTTCTTTGTGAACTTCACCCTTCAGCAAGGGGAGGCAGGTGGTAAGCACACGGACGACAAACACTAAGAAGACGAGAGACGCAGTGGCTTCCCTGGCGGTCCAGGCGCTACGACTCTGCGCTCCCCATGCCGGGGGCCCAGGCTGGGTTCCTAGTCAGGGAACTAGATGTTACATGCCGCAACTATGAGTCCGAATGCCACGGCTAAAGGTCAAAGATCCCACGTGCTACAACTAAGACTGGGCACAGCCAAATAAATGGATAATTTTTTTCAAAGACACACAGCAGGCAAAGAGCACTGACATTGGGAGGTGGAGGCACGCACGGGTTGTTGTTCAACTGGATGGTCCCGGCAGCTGTCTGAAAGGGTGATTTTTTAATAACTTGAAGAAAATGACAAATTATTAAGTGGAAGACCCTCACAAAAATTTAACAATTGCACATTTGACAAAGATAGTTTTTTTTTTTTTTCTCCTCCTTTAATGGCTGTCCTGGTTTAGTTGATTTAAGGCAACATAGCTGCAGTCCATGGGGTGGCAAAGAGTCGGACACGACTGAGCGACTTCACTTTTACTTTTCACTTTTATGCATTGGAGGAAATGGCAACCCACTCCAGTGTTCTTGCCTGGATAATCCCAAGGACAGCGGAGCCTGGTGGGCTGCCGTCTATGGGGTCGCACAGAGTTGGACACGACTGAAGCGACTTAGCAGCAGCAGCAGCAACGTAATTGGGGGCTTCCCTAGTGGCTCAGGGATAAAGACTCAGTCTACAATGCAGGAGGCCCAGGTTTGATCCCTGGAGCCCCTGGAGGAGGGCATCACAACCCAGTCCAGTCTTTTTGCCTAGAGAATCCCATGGACAGAGGAGCCTGATGGGTGGCTGCTCGTATGGTTGCACAGAGTCAGACACGACTGAAACGACTAAACAGCAGCAGCAGCAACGTAACTGAGGGCAGGCGCCCTGGAGTCAGACACCAGGTTTGTTTTCTGGATCTGCCACCCACACCTGGAAATACTCAGATGTCATGATTGCAATCCACTGATCTCACCAAGAGGAGAGTGAAAAATCAGGCTTAAAACTCAACATTCAGAAAACGAAGATCATGGCATCTGGTCCCATCACTTCATGGGAAATAGATGGGGAAACAGTGACTGACTTTATTTTTCTGGGCTCTAAAATCACTGCAGATGGTGACTGCAGCCATGAAATTAACAGACGCTTACTCCTTGGAAGGAAAGCTATGACCAACCTAGATAGCATATTCAAAAGCAGAGACATTACTTTGCCAACAAAGGTCCATCTAGTCAAAGCTATGGTTTTTCCAGTGGTCATGTATGGATGTGAGAGTTGGACTATAAAGAAAGCTGAGCGCTGAAGAACTGATGCTTTTGAATTGTGGTGTGGGAGAAGACTCTTAAGAGTCCCTTGGACTGCAAGGAGATCCAACCAGTCCATTCTAAAGGAGATCAGTCCTGGGTGTTCATTGGAAGGACTGATGTTGAAACTGAAACTCCAATACTTTGGCCACCTGATCTGAAGAGCTGACTCATTTGAAAAGACCCTGATGCTGGGAAAGATTGAGGGCAGGAGGAGAAGGGAATGACAGAGGATGAGATGGTTGGATGGCATCACTGACTCAATGGACATGAGTTTGAGTAAACTCTGGGAGTTGGTGATGGACAGGGAGGCTTGGCTTGCTGCAGTCTGTGGGGTCACAAAGAGTTGGACACAACTGAGCAAATGAACTGAACTGAACTGAACCTCACCAAATGGTAAGGGGGGCTTTCCAATCCTGTACTTTCAAAATAGCAGTAGTTTACAAGGCTTGGTTCTATAAAATGGTAAAATAAATTCTGACTTAAAAATGAGAGTTCAGTGTTGGACGTCACTCAACAGGGCTCCACTTGGCAAACAACAAAACTTGTGTCATGTCAGCAGTGCAGCCACGAGGTTGACCCTCTGTCTCTGTACCCAGGCTGCCACAAGTCTGAGAGGGTGGAATAACTCATCCATTCTGGACTACTCCATAGATGTACCTGTCCCTGGCTTCCAACATTGGCAAGAAAAGATAAGCATGCTAGGTGAGTGGAAATATTTTTTTCCAGGAAACATCTTTGCATTCTGGTCTAGAAGATAAATGGCAGCATTGTCCCTTCTGAGCACAATAACCTGCAGCCTTCTATGGGGAGGAGTTGGTAGAGCCTTTTTAAAGCAGGTTTTCTGACCACTATTCCAGTGTCGGCCACAACTTCCAAATGAACCAAAAGACAGTTGTACTGGAAAATGCTAGAAGCTGCCTCGTGAGACAGCGACAGAGGAAAAAAAAGAAAGGCCTGTCCGGCCACGCCATTGTTATTCCCTTGCTTGGTTATCACACTGACACGTTCCCTTGGTGACTGTTGGCTGGAGCTCCCTTCGGATGCCGAGTGGCCCACAGCCCAGGTACCAGCACACACCTGGCCCCTCCTGCTGCCCCGGGCCTCCCCAGCACCCAGCTCCTGAGTGGCCCCCCAGGGGCTCTGTGCACACTTGTTGAATAAATAACTGAGCTTCACCTCAAGACGGGGAAGCCACTTAAGAGACTTACTGGCACGCTCTTCACCCGGAACTCACCAACTGCTTTTTCTTTCGTTCTCTGCCCACACTTCTCCCCTCCCCTAAAAAAGCAGCAGCCAAGCCAGATACAGAGCACAGCAAGAGGGCGACCTCAGGATGACGCAGGGGACACCTAGGCTGGGCAAGTGCAGGAGGTCTGCAGCTCTGGGCCAGGGAGGGGCAGGAGGCACCCCACCCGCCAGAGCGCCTCTGAGTCTCACCGTTGACTGTGGGTCTCAGCCTTAAGCGGCTTATTGCCTAACTAAGATGTTGGCTTCGTCATCAAAGCTTTCTGTGCTGTGTCATGCTCCAAATCTCATTTTCCCTGTAACATCCCTGCAGCGGGTGATGCCTCATCTCCTGGGGTCTGCGGGTCCCCGGAAGTGACTGGGCCCCGTTTCGGTCTCACTCTCATTCTCTGTCTCTCTGACAGGCATACTTTTTAGCTGATGTAATCATCCTAGCCGTTAAATTCTTTATTTCCTTCAGAAACAGGGCTCCTCTGGCACACATGTGCACGCATACACAGGGAAAAATCACTGTGTGGACTCCCTGTGAATGAACAAAGAATTGAAAAAAAATTCTTAACTGGCAAATGAAATCGGGAAACATATTTTTCCCAGTCTGCTTACTCTCACCAATCAATTAAATGTTAATTGTCTTTGATGGCCATCCCCACTCAGCTCCATGCTTAAGGGCAGCTAAAGTTTGTATTTAAGAAAATCAACCCAGTGAAAACAAGAATGAGACAGGGGAAGAAACAGTCAGCCTTTTAAAAAGAATCTGAGCTCCATAAAAACTGGGAAGTGTAAGTGAAAAAGAGGTCTCCAGCACAAAGATACTTAGTAAATATTTGGTTAGGGACAGACTCAAATAAGAAGACAACAAATTATTTTAAAGGAATGAACAAGGATACTCAATAGCCTTGTCGATGAGTTAAGATAGCCACACAAATGTATTACCAGACAGGTCAGTGTCCTTCAGACATACCACGCATGAACCTCACATGCAATCATGCCCTTGAAAACCTCAACACAACGGGGCAAGAAAGAAAAGGTGGGAGACATTAAAATTCCTTAGAGCCCACCACACTCTTTCCTCTAACAAAGCTGGAGACTTTCTTGAGTCTCAAGCTTGTCTACACAGCATGGCAGATCTTGGCCAAAAATCAACTCGCCAAACCTGTTAATTGAGCCGCACGTTCAAGTCAAATCCCTGCCCTGGAAAACGTTCCCAAAGGTCCCAGCCCCAGGGCCACTCCTGACCTCTGCTCCGGAATCTGTGACCAGATGCCCTCTGTAATGTGACGAGGTTTCCAGTCACTGGCCTGAGTCAGAGGCACTTTATAATCACATGTGATCCTGTCACCCACAGTGGGTGGATGAGTAACAGTGAAGCGAGCAGGACAGCTTACATCACTGCAAGTGGTGATTTTTAAATGTGTTTCTATTCAACCCCAGTTACCCTACTAGAATCTATCCTCTCTGAGTTGCCACTTAGTCTGGAGCGACAACCGCTAACTGCCTCTGGGAGGAGATGCCCCATCACACGTCCACGTGCCATTCCAAACATTTCCACGGACGCCTCTGTTTTCCAGGAGTTGTCTTCTGGGCTGATGTCGACGGGGAGCTGGAATTTTCCCTTTTCCCCAGTAACTGCTTGTAAGATGAGTACGCGGCTCACGTTGGTCTCAGCTGAGGGTCCAGCTGGTGGTTTACCTGGGAAGATCTCGTGACGGTTTTGGTGACAACACTAAAGCAGGAAGCAGTTTCTCTAAGATCTAGACCTCGGGCCTCAGAAACGAAGCTGTCTTTGACTCCAGGCGGGCAGTGCGGGGGCTCGGTCAGACAGGCCTGATCCCCGAGTCCTGGCCGGCGGGTGTGATGGCGCCTGCGACCCACACCCACACTGGACGCTGAGAAAGCCAGGCCACGCTAGAGGGCACACACACGGGCCACGGGTGTGTCAACTGACCCTCTGCGGAATTTGGAGCCACTGAAAACACCTGAGAAGCTGGGCTTCAGGCATCACCCCGGAGGTGAATGACCTCAGGAGCCCCTGGGATCCGAGGCGAGAGACCAGTCCACCTGGAGAACCAGAAGTCCTGGATGTGGGCAGCGCGTGAAATCACCGCTAACTCAACACCCATGAGGAAAGCAACCACAGGGAGGAACAGGCTTCCGCCCAGGTGAGGGGAGTGACTTCACCTGGAAATCGATTTGGAAAAGCCCTCCGAGGTACAAACACTGTCTGGAAAAAATTCAGAAACACAAAACATCCCTCCCACCCCAGGGCAACCGCCATAACCCAAAGTCTTATCAACCGCCTCTAAGATACTGTCAGTAAGGACACAGGGCTCCCCACACCCACCAAACAAACCACTTTAGAATAAAATTCTCACATTCCTCAAGTAGCAAAGCCCTACCATTCTGCTCCTGCCTTCGTTTGATATCTTTTCATTATACTCCATGGTAATAAAAGAATGTCCTAACAGTGTTTTTTAACATAGGTATATATGTAGACCTATGGCTGCTTCATGTAAGGTTTGACAGAAAACAACAAAATTCTATAAAGCAATTATCTTTCAATTAAAAAATAAAAATAAAAAACAAAAATAGAAAAGAAAAAACTCAACATTTAGTTGCAGTACAAGACTCCAAAAAATATAAAACAAAACCACCTTTAAAACAAAACACAAAAAAACACTGTACATGAGAATCATTCCCCCTGCTTTTCTCTGGTCCAAAGAGAAAGCATTTCCTTTTTCTCTCTTCTTAATTTCACCATCGTCTTTCTCAAATTCCCATGGGAATGAAAGTTCACCTTTTCCTCCTCACAAATATTTAAAGGGGATGGGGGAGGCACCACTACACAAGTTCTTTAAATTCCCTCTCACAGTTTCAGTTCTTTGCTTTTTTTTTTTTGATGGGCACCGTCTAACTCAAACATATATAAACATCATACTTCACAATGTGAACTAAACAATAACTCAGCTTTGGCTACTGGCTTGGCTATTTCATTTGCTGGTACCTTTTTATCATCTTAAACAACTTTTAATATTAGGTACACTTTTTTGAAAGTTACCTGGCTCGTTAATAAAAAGGTGCAACCTGCACTCCAATTCATTTAAGCCACATACCGACATACACGAGCTGGCTAACAGTTTATGAATCATCATCAAACGAGACAGTAAAGAAACAAAACTCACGTGTTAATCATAATACACATCCGTACGTATGAGCAGTGGTAGTGGGAAAATGATAACAAAACCTCAAGGAAAAACTAGCTGAGTATGTTCCAGGCTTAACTGTTTGCTCTCTCCAACCAATAATAACAAGAATAATAATAATAAATGCATTAAGATAAGTCATGGAAAAAAAAAAAAAGATAAGTCATGTAAGTTAAATACTAGTGAGAAGAAAGATTTCTATCATTACCAACCAAAACTTCAGGTATAAACCATAAATCATTTCCTAAGCAAGCCATTTTACGACCTGAGATGTTATTTCATCTGAGGCCAAGTGCAGTGGCTCCCTCTTCCCAGTGAGTTTCCTAAACCAGAAATACTCAGAGAAAACACAGATCCAAAACACAACAGGAAGAAAAACATAACTGTTTCCTCCCCAACCAGTGATTTCTAAATCAGAGAACATTCACAGAACTCCAATGATCGACACTTTCCATTATTTCCCGAGGAAAAAAAATATGGGTATCCATTGTGTTCTCATCTTCGGAATAAAAAATGTACAGTTTTCTAAACAGCCAAAACAGAGATAAGAAAGCCAAGAGCAGAGAATCAGGACTATTCAGCCCACAATTCAAGTTTCGTTTTTTGCCATCATTCTGTCTATGCAGACATAGAACAAAACTGATCAACTACAAGGAACTCTGAAAAGCACACACAATAATTTACAAAGGGAAATCTTGATGCTGGAACTACTGTTGTAAAAAGTACTATATCAAGCGCAAACTCCGTGCCAACAGCGGATGCTACGCACTCGCATAGTAAAAGCAGACAGTGGTGTCTTTGTTCTTACCTATAATTGTCCTCAAGGTTCATGAAAACAAGCCATCTCTCCTGCCAGCAAGCGTCTGGTGGGGCTGTCGCTGCAGTCACCCAGTTGGGAGTCCGCCTCAACGAGCCCTGGGCTCCCAGCCTCAGGTCCCCTTGTCCTCACACCTCTGCCGATCCTTGGGGACCATGGGCAAGTTTTTAACACAACTGAGGAAGAATGCCCCAAGCTGGCTACTTATACTGATGATTCACTTCAATGACAGCTAGACAGAAATGCTTGTTGGTGGAAAAGGAGTCGAGTCAACTCCACCCCTACCGTAAGGATTAAGTAACTCCACCCAGCTCAGCAATTAGCATAAGCAGCCACTCGGTTCCACAACGTGAAGCTACCAGCAGCATCGCTGCCCCCACTGGCAGTCCTCAGTGGGTAGGGAGACAACGCAGGGCTCACCAAACAGGATGGGCAATAGCCAGCGAACACACGGTTCTGTGAATAACTGTAACCTGGGCTGGGCTGCCTGCTCATTTAAAGCCGTATCCAAGTTTTCTGAGCAGACAGGCATACAGGTCTGTCCCTCACCATTGTGTTTTTTAAAACATTTTCTTTTTTAAATTTTAGTTTTACTTTTCTGCCATGCTGCACAGCATGGGGGATCTTAGTTCCCTGACCAGGGATTGAACCCACACTGCCTGCATTGGAAGCATGGAGTCTTAGCCACCGCACCACCAGGGAAGTCCCTGTCCTTCACCTTTTTACAGTGAACTTTGCGTCTACTCAGTTTCTGTGTGGGAAGCCCCATCATATGAGGCGGGCTGACAGCGCAATCTGTGGGTCTCCCCCAGAGAGCTTAACCAAGTCTTGACGTGGTGAGAAGGCCAGAGTAAACACAGCTATGACACAGACTACGGAGCTTCCCTGGAGGCTCAGAGGGCAAAGAATCTCCCTGCAATGCAGCAGGCCTGGGTTCAATTCCTGGGTCAGGAAGACCCCTGGAGAGGGAAATGGTAGCCCACTCCAGTCTTCCTGCCTGGAGAATCCCATGGACAGAGGAGCCTGGCGGGCTACAGTTCGTGGGGTCGCAAAGAGCTGGACACGACTGAGCAGCTAACACACACGTGACACGAACTACAGCACCAAACAGAACTGACGGGCTGGTGTCATGTGAGACAGACCCTCGCTCTTCAGGCCGACCATCCCTGGTGTGCAAGCCCATTTTGGGGGAACTCACGGGGTGCCCCTCGATATAGGTCAGGGCAGTGAGTGGGGCCGGCACAGCCCAGCTGGGTGCTCTCCAGCACTGCATGCTGTGTAAGCGGCAGGCACAGTTCACCCACCTGCCCACCCTTCACTGAGCTCTTCCCTGGGCTCGTGTGCTCAGTCACGTCTCACTCTTTGAGGCCCCATGGACTGTAGAGCCCACCAGGCTTGTCTGCCCTTGGCATTTTCCAGGCAAGGATACTGGAGTGGGCTGCCATTTCTTACTTTGGCTTGTGACTGGCACCCAATTACACCTCTTTGCTCTTGCTTGAAGCACATCAACAACCCCAGCAGGGGGCAGCTACGACAGGAAGTGCCCCCACTTGTAGCAAAAAGCTAGCCTTCCACGTGAACTCAAATGTTCCTGGTATGTCAGCTGAGAAACTATAGCCTAGACCTTCACGTTTCCCACAGGTGCTGGGTCAACAGAACTGGTCACCAAGGGAGCCGGTGCCCTCTAGTGGCTGGGAGGATCGCTGAAGGCTTGCAGGAGGACTGGGTTACTCCCAGAAGCCCTGGCCCCAAACACCCTCAGAGAGGCACTGACAGGCAGCACCTTCTGCTTTCTAAACAAGAAGAGAAATAGCCCCCAGATTTTCAGTACTGAGCATGTGAGGACACACAAATGCTAAACAGCAGGAATTCCATCTTCTTAATGGTAGCTACAATTGTAAAATTAAGCTGTTTTACAGAAAAAGACACATTTAGAGAACAAACTCACGGCTGCTGGGGGGTAAGGGATAGTTAGGGAGTTCGGGATGGACAGGGACATGCTGCTATATTTAAAATGGATAACCAACAAGGACCTACTGTATAGCACACGGAACAGAGAGGATGAGAGAGGGGTTTGTGAAGAATGGATACATGTGTGTGCGGCGGAGTCCCTTCACTGTTCATCTGAAACTATTAGACCATGGTTAATCAGCTATTCCCCGGGACAAAATAAAAAGTTCAAAAAAATTAAAGCTGTTTCACATTCACACAATGACTGGAAGGTTAAAAAAAAAAAACAAAAAAACACAACATACTACATGAAATTATACCGAAATGAGCTGAGTAACTATTTGCCTGATGGCTTAAAGACAAAAGGCACCTAAACTCCCTTGGATGAAATATTATCCAACTGTTACAGGCTGAGTCGCATTCCCTCCCCAAATGCTAATGTTAAAGCCCTAACCCCGGTTCCTCCGAAAGTGACTGTTTGGGGTCAGAGCTGTGAAAAGACAACGGAGCTAGCAAGAAGTTGCTGATCCAGCGTGACTGACGCCCTTCTAAGAGGAAATTTGGACGGACAGGCACAGCAGGAAGACAATGTGAAGGGAAGGGAGGAGACAGGGTGGCCGTCCACAAGCCAAGGGGAGAGACCTCAGGGGAAACTGGCCTGCTGACACTCTGAGCTCAGGCTTTTAGCCGCTGGAATGGTGAGACAAGGAATTTCTGTTGTTTAAGCCACTCAGTCTATGGCACTTTCTTATGGCAGCCTGAGCAAACTAATATTCTAGTTAAATGATGATTTCATTCCAAGTATTAATACCAAAAAATGAAGACAGAATTCAGATTTCTGATTAACAGCCATTCTCTCCCAAATTCTTCCTTTGAGTGTTTACTCCCTCCTTGTCCATTGAGGTTCTGCCTTGAAAAAAACGCATGAGAAAAACCTTGTCCTGGCAGAAGAGGGTAAAATGCCTACAAACCTCGCCAAGCCCACTTCTGCCACCTCCATTCACAGTCAGGCTGACTGAGCAAGGGGTCTCGATCCACATCTTACCCCCAGCTGAAAATCAGCTTCTGCCCAACCTCCGCTAAGAGTGCATCCAAACCTCACAAGTGACGGTCTTAGCACTCAGCTAAGAACTGCTAACAGTGGGGGAAACGCTAGAGGTCTTCTTAGTTCAAGTCCCTCGGTCTAGAGAAGAAGATTAGGACCCAAGCAGAAGACCACCAGGATCTCAGAACTAAATGCTAAAGCAGATTCAACCCCGACACACAGTCCTAATCCAGTAGTTACCAGCCCTGCTCCTGCTACACTAGTAAATGATGGCCTGAAATGATCAAATCTCTCCAATCTCACAAAGAAAACCTGCTGGTCCCTGGAGCAGCTGCAGTAAAGAGACGAAGATACAGACACTGGATGACGGGTGGAGTATGGCTGAGGTCAGGGACTAAGTCTACAGGCTTTCTTAACCTGGGCTCCAGCACCATTTGGGGTCAGGTCATTCTCTGTCGTGGAACGCTACCCTGTGTGTTGTAGGGTGTTTAACAGCATCCTTGCCCTCTACCACTAGACAAAAGTTCTCCCCAGGTGTGAGAGCCAAAAACAGCTCCAGAGATGGCCAAGTGTCCCCTGGGAGGCAAAAAACATCCCTAGTTGAGAACCTCCAGCTTAAAAGGACAGAACTAGGACTTCCTTGGAGGTCCAGTGGTCAGGACGCTATGCTTCCCATCCAAGGGGCTATCCGTGGTTGAGGAAATAAGATTCCACGTGCCCAGCGGTGTGGCCAAAATATTTTTTAAATAAATCAAAGGACAGAATTCCATGCAGAGCAAAGAAGTTGGTGGCACTGGAGAAGCAGGGGGAAGTAGCTTTTGAGGAGATACAGAAGAAAAAAGAACTGATGCTGTGGGAGATGAGCCAGGATCAAGGCAGAGGGAAGGCACTGAGTAGCAATTTCCCCACCTGAGGGTCTGTTGCAAAACAGAAGTAGGTCATAGGGTCATAGGGTGGAGAGATCAGACAGGGAGTCAGGAATATCCAAGTCTGGGGCCACAGGAGAGCAGAAACAGAGCAGAGATGAGTCAAAGACGTCTCAGGAAAGAGAAGACCATAAACTGAGTGGCCCCAGCAGGCACAAAACTCAAAGGTTCCTCCTGCAAGTCGGAGGGTCCGGGAAGGGGTGAGGAGGCTGGTTGGGTGGATGTAATTGGAGCGCCTCAAGGCGTACAGACACAGCACCAAAGACGTGCTGCAGCTTCCAAGGTCACTGTGGTCAGCGGTAGCGCAGATCAGCCTAGTCACTGATGCTGAAAACAAGGAAACACGCTAGAATCTGCTGCAATAAAGTAAATAAAAGGCGAAGAAAGCCTAAAGAAGGAGATACCCCTGAGAAGGAAAGAAAGAGCCTGTTGACAATCCAGAGGGCTAAACACCCATACCCTCTGACTTGATTCCAATCCAAGGAATCTTTTCCAAGGAAACAATCAGGTGTGTAAGTTGAGGATCAAGAAGTTCATTACAAAAATAAACAAAAAACTGAGCAACCTTAATGTCCAATCATAGAGAAAATAAATCACAGCTTTCTGCAGGCTCACATGCTCAAGGAATATTTTAAAACATGGGAAAACACTCACCATATAATGTTTAAAAATGTAAGCTATAAAACTATACATGACATAGCCCAATTTAGAAATTGTACATATTTACAGGTATACACTTTTAAAGCACCTGAGTCAGTCTCTACCAAGGGAATAGCAGTCGTTATGAGATTTCCAAGGTCAAAAAAAAAAAAAAAAAAAAAAACTGTAAGAAAAGAGGGTGACTGTCCTGGAGAAGCTAGCACAACAGAAGGAGTGATTAGAGAGGAAAGGAGGGGTCCCAGAGCCCAGAGACACCAGAGTCAAGGGCTATGTAACACTGGAAAAGGAGTGTGCTGAGCAAATTCAGGCCTCCCTGGACTGGGTGAAGAGGAAGGTGCTGGTGCCTTAAGACGGATACATGAGTTTCACAATGTTAGCAGCATGCAGTTAGCAAAGGGGGTGGAAGAAACAGTAGCCTTCCTTGGAATTCCCCAGAGTCCCTACTGGCGAGAGGAGGCTGCAGGAGGCACACCTGTGAAGGAGCAGGTGTGGGTCGACCAGAAGTCTGCCAAGAGGAAATGCTGCTTTGCTGCTTCTGTCTTTGGGGTTTATTCCTCTATATTTAAATTTTAAATATATTAAAAACTTCATGGCAATTCTTTAATTCTCTATTATTTACACAATTAAATGCACAACCTTCATATGGCTCCTAGTAATACTTTTGATATATACTCTGTATGGGAAAACCTGGATGAACTTGAAATGGCAACCCACTCCAGTATTCTTGCCTGGAAAATCCCATGGACAGAGGAGCCTGGCAGGCTACAGTCCATGGGATGGCAAAGAGTCGGACATGACCAAGCAATGCCACTTCATACGTAAAAAGTAACTAAATAAGTTCATATGAACAAAAGGAATTTTTTAAAAGTATGGAAGCTGACTTCCTTCAAAACAAAATCTTACTAAGAACAGAAAATTGGAACTTCAGGGTAGCATTCCAAAGACTTTTTGGTGTTTCTATTTTACTTGCTTTTGGTTTTAATCTTAGCAAGATTTGTCAATCACCAAGATCAGAGAGATTTTTTTTTCCCCTTAAAAGCCAGTGTGAACACACCCTCTTACACTGTTGGTGGGAATGCAAACTAGTACAGCCACTATGGAGAACAGTGTGGAGATTCCTTAAAAAACTGGAAATAGAACTGCCTTATGATCCAGCAATCCCACTGCTTGGCATACACACTGAGGAAACCAGAAGCGAAAGAGACACGTGTACCCCAATGTTCATCGCAGCACTGTTTATAATAGCCAGGACATGGAAGCAACCTAGATGTCCATCAGCAGATGAATGGATAAGAAAGCTGTGGTACATATACACAATGGAGTATTACTCAGCCATTAAAAAGAATACATTTGAATCAGTTCTAATGAGGTGGATGAAACTGAAGCCTATTATACAGAGTGAAGTAAGCCAGAAGGAAAAACATAAATACAGTATACTAACGCATATATATGGAATTTAGAAAGATGGTAATGATAACCCTGTATACGAGACAGCAAAAGAGACACTGATGTATGGAGCAGTCTTATGGACTCTGTGGGAGAGGGAGAGGGTGGGAAGATTTGGGAGAATGGCATTGAAACACGTGAAATGTCATGTATGAAACGAGATGCCAGTCCAGGTTCAGTGCACGATGCTGGATGCTTGGGGCTGGTGCGCTGGGACGGCCCAGGGGGATGGTATGGGGAGGGGGGAGGGAGGAGGGTCAAAAAAAAAAAGAAAAAAAAAAAAAAAGAAAAATACACTTCTAAAAATAATATTACACGTTTTCATCAAAAGTTTACCACTGTAAGGCAACTATCCTCCAATAAAAAATACATTAAAAATGTTTATCATAAAATATTTGTTAAAAAGCTTGATTCTAAACATTATAGCATTATTCCAAATATATAAACTGTTTCCATATACATATAAAAAATACAGCAAGGAGAAGAAGGAAATAAAATTGTAACCAACAACCTCTCTCTGGCTCTTCAGATTACAGGTGAATTTTGCTTTATACTTAATCTTTTCCAATGTCTACTTCCTTTATACTTAGGAAAAAAAGAATTATTTAAAAATTGCTAAGAATATACTATCACTTATTTATAAAGAATGAGTAACAAATGAAGAATCCACATGCTGGGGGAGGAAAAAAAATACCAAGTGTCTGTTCTGTTCAAATCCAGCCACAGTTAGAAGAGAAACTGGGACACTTGGAGGGGGAGGAATAAATTGAACCAAACAAAGATGACATGACACAGGCAGAAATCTTTACATAACACAGGCAAGGTTTGGTGACTGTAACACGGTCGTGAATTTCCTCACAAGGTCTTAAATCGAATCCTCCTCACTTGGGTTAGCTTTTTCTTCCAAAAAAGCCTTACAAAAAATGATGAGGTGGGATTTCCATGCTTCCCAGCAGTTAATGCAATCAAGTCACCAGTGACTTTATCGAAACATCTAAAAAGAAAACTGTCTCATCAAGTAGGGGGAAAGGTCTCTTGAATCGTTAATCATCGCTCAGTAAACATCATATCCTGCATTTACGCTGCTCAAGGCATCAGCCAGGACCCAGTGGTGGGTACCCTCCAAGCATTTATAACCTCACAAGCTCACAGACACGCTGCCCAAGTTACGAAGCTCTTGTGTTCCCTCAAGGAACAGGGCAGCCACTCAAAGAACCCGGACACATTTTCACATGGAAGAAATACCTTGTTCTCGGCGATAGTCCTTTGATGTAAAGACCATCTTAATGCAAATGACTCTCCCAAAGGCCTATCCAACCCTGCTCTCTCTGGAGCTCCATTCTCATTTACCATCATCTCTTTCAAGTGTCCACGTGGAGGCCGAAGAGACCCATGAGCTGCTGATTCTGCCTCCACATCTGTTCCCAGCCAACCCTCACATCTCAGTGGTCGCCAGCTGGCCAGTTCCTCAAGCTGGAACTTCCTGGACTCTGTTCTCTGTATCCCTCACACATCCAGTCCATCAGGAGGCCCTACAGACTCGGTGACCAAAACAAAACAAAACAAAACCAGCCATCCCCTGGTGTTAGTTACCGCCCAGGTGTTCAAGCTGTCCTCTTGCAAAACACGGGCTACCGCAACACCCTCCAAACTGGCCTTGAGGGAGGGCCACTCTCACCTGCAACAGCGGTCACAGCAGGCCACTGCCCTGGCTGGCTGGCAGCTCTCTCTGCCAGCTTTCTGTAATCTTAGGCGTAAAATGCAAATTCTTCACGGTGGCCCTCACAGCCCTCAAGAGCCGCGACTCCTGTCTGCTTACTCCTTTCCGAAGCCCCACTGGCCATATCCATCTCTATCAATCTCGGAAAACACTCAGGTCTGCATGACTCTTGCACCCACTGGCTGTGCCTCCTTCTGAATGCTCTCCCCCAGATCGTGGGGCGGGCTCTTGTCTACTGATTGAGGTCAGAGCTTTTATGCTGGAGGGAGCATCAACTGGCACCACAATTTGGGGAAGCAAACTGGTAACATGTTCCAAAGGATTTAAATCCTGATATTTTTTTAATTCAGTACTTCCATTTCCAGGGAGGTACAGAACTTAATACAACTTAAAATTTCTTGCACAGATATTCACTGCACCTTTTCTTTCTTATATGAGAACAGGACTGAAATGATTAAGACATTGTACTCTGAGAAAAACGGAATGCTGTATATCACATGTGGGAATTTTAAGTGACAAAAAAAACAGGCTATGAAAGTCTACTTACATTGTGAGGTTAATTATGCAAGCCTGGTGTGCTGCAGTCCATGTGGTCACGAGGAGTCTGACATGACTGAGTGACTGAATACAACACGTGTAAAAATACACATTCTCTACCAAAAGGAAAATGTCAAAATACTGAGAGTGATGTTCCTTCTGCTGTTGATAGATTTTTTTTTCCTTCTAATGTTATGTGTAACTTTCACAATTACAGGGAGAACACTCTTTACTTTTAACATAAAGAAATAATGCTACCTAAACAGTTGTTAGCTTTTCAAGGAAACACAAAGAAGGCACGTTTAAAAGCACCATGTTAAAATGAAAAGTTTCTCGATAAGATATGCAATAATTCAAATGAGAAAAACAGGGGTAACATATCACAGACAAGGACTCAAATCTCCTATTCTACAGATTTCTTACAAACCAATGAAAATTTAACAACCATAAGGAAAAACAGAGAATGCAAATGAGCACCACATAAAGAGGAAATACAAACACATGAAGAGCTATTCGACTTCACTGATTGAAGATACAAAATATTTCACCTTCCATAACGGCAAAGATTAAAAGATGGATAACATGCAGTAATGTTGAGGATGGAAAAACTTGAACTCTCATAACTACTGAAGTCAGAAAAGCTAGTGTAAAACTTGAGAGGGCAATTCCCCAGTGTCTATAAACATCGTACTACATCCTAACCACTGGACCGCCAGCACAGTCCCCCGGAAAGACTATTATCAGTCAAACAGAAACAGGACGAGTTGGATGGATGGAAAAACAAACCAGAGCCTCCAAGCATGCAGGAGAGAGCGGTATGGATGGACATATTCTCTGGGTGCCAGAAATTCAGCAGTCAGTTGATACAAGGGACTGGAGAGACCCTGGGGCAACTGTCAGGGGGATTAACGGTGAAACTCTGCGTCCTCTAGCTTCTCCGGTCACTGCCTTCTTCGTGCAGGTGAAAGCAGGAAGGCGGCCCTAAGTCTGGAAGCGCAAGGAGCTAAAGATGGCCAGGAGGGACCCGCAGCAGCCACAGGTGGACGGCTACCCGCGGGCCCCTCCCACCAAGCCCCGCCCAGGGCCTCAACCTGATGCTCACCAGCCTGGGTACAAACGAGCCCATGGGAGTCACAGACGCCAAGATCCGCAGACAACCGAGAATCGTCAAACGTGTGAGGAAAGCAGGCCGTGGAAAAGCCAGGCCGTGTAATATTGGGTCACGACCTTGGAAAGGGAGCGTGCAAGCAGACTTGGAAAAAGAATTGCAAAGATGTATAATCGATGTCCTGACAAAATCTGATAGGGTTTCCAGACATCAAAACAAGCACAGGCTGGGAAGAGAAAGAAACAGAACTCGAGGTCTGAGAGGAGGAACCAGGGTTTTTAACTTCAGGCTGTAGCGCGGTTCAGCTTGCTCCACACGCGTGACGCGGGGTTAACCCTCACCACGGGTGGGTCTTCCCCCGGCTTCCTCCTGACCTACCATCATCCTCACCAGCCTCGGCTCCGCCCCTCCTGACCCGGAGACCGCGTGCTCTCGTCATCTCCTCCACGTTCACGGGCGAACACTGAGAAGCAGAGTCTGCTTCACACTTGGGTGCTCTGTGCTTTTCCACTTCTTACTTATCCTGCACTCAGTTTCTCAGAGAAACCCCCTCGAAGCCGATGCTAACATAGTGCTAACCCTTCCCGTTCCATGGTTGCATAATACGACACAGTACGGATAGTCCATTTTTCAACCAACAGGCATTGGTATTTTCAGGATCTTGCCACTAAAATCTTACAATAAACATCCTTTCACAAATGCCTCTGTGTACAGACACTTCCATGTTTAGAAGACAGACAGGTAAGGCTGCTTAGGAGAAAGGAATATTAATGTTTCACTTTAATATGCACTGCCAGTCTGCTTTCCAAATAAAGCATGGTGATTCACATTTCCATCAGTATTATGAAAATAACACTATTACATCCATGCTAACAAGAAGTGCTATTCTTTTTTTTTTTTAAGCCAGTCTGATGAATTTAAAGTAATGTCTCACTGCTGTTTTAGTCTGCAATTCCGTAGCAAATATCGACTATTTTTTGAAAGGTTTCCTGGCTTCTCTGCATTTGCTCTCTGGGAATCGCATGTTTATATTTTTTGTCCGTTCTCCCCAAGCTGTGTTTGTCTTGTCAATTCACAAGTTACAGACAGTAACCCCTTGACTGTCATACGTGTTATACACTCCCCTCCCCAACTGTCTGGCTTGCAGGTACTGGATCTTGCTTTAAACAGTCTCCTTCACTCCAAGATTATGCAAGTATCTTCTTATATTTCCTCGCACATTTGAACTGCTGGTTTGCATTTAAGTTTCTGAAGATTCTGGAATTTATTTCTGATTATAATGGAAGAAAGAGGTCCGTCTCCCCCACACCTCCTTCCTAAAGAGACGGTTGTGCCAATACCATCAAATAGATGAACCATCCAATAAATGAGGTATTCTTTTCTCAACAGAACTGAGCTGTTCAGTCTCATGATGTGTTAATTTCTCTTGCTTCAGGATACAGAGTCCTGGGTGCTCTATTCTGTTCCACTGAACCATTTATGTAATCCTGTATCGACACCACACCGATTTCACCGCAAAGACGTTCTTATTAGCACAGTAATAAGATCGCTACTGTGATCACTTCTCAGCTAACTTTGTCCCCTCTGTTCACGGGTTTTACTCTCCATATTTGTTCGTGCTCTTCACAGGTAGTATGCATTTATTTTTCTATATAAACTTTAGAAATATTTCATTTAGTTTAAAACAAGGAAAACAGGAAAAAACGACTGCCTTGGAAATTCTAAAGGCAACAGCAATAAATGTATTAATTTGGGGGTAACTGGTGTGTGTATGGATATGCTTTTGTTTTACATCCTTCACTACAAAGAGCAGACGTGCCATTCTTGGTCAGTTTCTTCCTAGGTTATTCGCTGCTGTTGAGAAAAGAGATGCGTATCTTCCATTCCCAGGTGCTCATTTCCAAAACAGAGATGTGATCATTTTTAAAGACTTATTTTATCCAGCAATCATGATAATTTTTCCAACTGATTTTAGATTTTTTTCCCCAACATAAGCTCTTGTGTTTTCTAGACCTGCAAACATTTCACTAACGACATTCACTATAACCTCTAACACAATATCAAACTGTACAAGCAGACATCTTTTTATAATCCCTAATTTCAACAGAAACAGTGTTTTGGCTTTTAGGGGCGTGTCTGCTGTTAGTTGGTTTTGGAGAGTAATAAATAGCCTTTAAGTAATTTCCTTTCATCCTTATTGGTTTTTTAGATTATACTGGGGTGGCCAAAAGTCCACTCAGGTTCTTCTGTATCATGTTATAGGAAAACCTAAATGAACTTCTTGACCAACCCAATAATATATTAGGGATGGCTGCTTACATGATCAAACGGCTCCTCTCCTCTGATCTGGGCACAAGCTCTTCTCCTTTAATACTCTGGGGTACAAATGTGTGTGATGGTGATCAGTATCCCTAACACCATCGCCCTAGCATTACTAGAATAAACTATTAATCATGGTGCCTCTGACCCACTCAGGAGTCGATCTGTTAGTAAGTTATTTTGAATTTCTGCATTTGCTTTGATAGATATAACATTTTCTGATTTTAAAGCTTAGATAAAACTCAGCTGGAAACCCATGGAATGCTGATGCCTTTTTCAATAGTCATTTTTAACCACTTTTCCTACCTCTTCTAGACTAACTGGTCTTCTCAAGGTTTCTAAGCTTCTCAAATCCATTCTGGTAACTTGTATTTTATTAAGGAATCAACCTTACATTTTCAGATGTGCTTCAGAGGCTGCAGGCAGCGCTTCCCCATAAGCCAGTTAATGCCCCTGGTGGCTCCCTTCTCTTCTGCATTCTCTATCTCTGCCTTTCCTTTACCTCGGATAGGATGAGGGGAGCTTAGTTTACTGGTCCTTTCAAATAAGCAGCTACTGGATTTACTTATCCTTTAAAATGTTATCTTCTGTTTTGTTAATTCTAACTTTTATCTTCATGTCATCTCTTAATTCCTTTTTCCTAGTTCTTTCTTTTTTATTTAGTTGGGTTTTTCCCCCCTAAATGTCTTACAATGCATATCCAATTCTCGTATTTTTCATCTTCTTAAATAATGAAGGTAGTTACCCAGAAGGTGATATGTTCTGCAATGTTTAGAACATTCATGAAAAACAAGAAAAATACCTAAGATGACAATTTTAAGAGCCACAATACAAGTAGGCAGTGGAATTAGTCCACTAGTTGACATCCGATGAGCAGAGGATGGATAAACCAATGGAAGAAAGAGGAAAAGTCATCATCATTCCCTTAACACAGGCCAAGTTCAAACAAAATTCTATCACTCCCTTACTGGCAGGTTTTCACCCTGAGTTTCACATTTTGGGAAAAGTGATTTAACTCACAGACGGGTTTTTCTTTTTTAACTACCACCAGAATAGATGTTACCGTCAGTATACCTTTAGCCTAATATTAAAACGTCTATCTGTAGTCAGAACAATGTTCTAAATCTAGGGCACCAGAAGAGCCCGAGTCAACAAAATTTGTCATGATCGTGAACTTAACGCAAGAATGCGGCCTGTCACCTTTGAGCTTCGTCTTCAGGGCGAGTTGATACAAAACTCTCAGGTGATCAGAAGTAAATATTCAGAACCCACTCTGTGCCCAGGTTCAGCAATGTAAGAAGCAACCTTTCCTGTGTGATTGCTTCAGGTGGCAACTCTTAAAAATCGACGCCGAAGGGACAGAGAGAGTGTCTGCTGATCCCAGGGTGAGAGGCTCTGACCTAATTCGACAAGTGTCTGAGGCCAGAAGCAAAGCTGCTACTATTTCCTAGTCCTCACTACAGGGAACTTTAGAAGACTTACAAGGGCCCAATCTGGCCTGGGGAACTTGAAGATAAAGCTCCAAGAAAACCACTTTCATTTATGCTCTACTAATTCAGAATTATTTTTATGATCTGGAAAGAGTTCGGACTCACGTTTCCATTTTTAGACCCTAGGACAACAGGCGGAGAAGGAGGCTAACCCTACTTATGGGAACAAATTCTAGAAGCTCTGACTCATGTGTAAACAACCAATGTGCTAATAATTTATCTGTTGGTTTAAAGCACACACTTCTATTTGGGTTGCCACCCTATGTCCTGGTAAGAACTGAAACCAGAAGGAGGTTTTTTTTTTGTTTGTTTGTTTTTAACGAGTTCTATGTTTAATTTTTTTCTCACTCTGTTCCTGAATGTTTTCCCCAGTGAATCCCAGTAAAGAAAACATTATTATTAAAGCCTCATTATAATAGGAAGTCTTCAGTAATAGGACACAATGTTCTCAAGGATCTCCAAGACTAGTGAGGAAATCCGATTTGATGGACATGAGTTGGAGCAAGCTCCGGGAGATGGTGATGGACAAGGAGGCCTGGCATGCTGCAGTCCATGGAGTCGCAAAGAGTCGGACACAACTGAGTGACTGGACTGAAGTTCCCTTTAGACTATATGCACTGTTTCTGGGAGAAGGACCACAAGTTCACCGCAGACCACATCCTGTCCAGGTGACCTGTGTGTCCCATCAACAGTCAGATGTGAGCAAGAGGCAAGGTCAGGCTGTGCCTGGACCCCTGAAACATGGCATAGGGTTGGCATGGGGGCCACTGCTACTAAGTCTAAGACACGCTCGGAAGGCACAGCAGGGCTTGGGGGCCCTAGACTGTCAATTCTATACACCTGTATGCATGTAACCCTGCCTGCCTCAACCCAGTCTTCACGGGCCGATGCTACTCCAGAACTATGAGTCACTGGTTCATATTCAAGTCCCAGTATCGGCTATAAACAAGCAATTGTTTTCAACTCTCCAGCAAGAAAATCTTTAAAATGAGGTCTTTGGTTGGCTGTCTTTTTTTTTTCTGCACACCACTCTGGTTTTCATCTGTCAAGATGAAAGGGAGACACCTGTGTTTGCCAAAGTTCAATGGCAATCAGCTGCTGGCCATGGTCAAGGAATAATCTGGTTAAGCTGGTTGGAATTTCCAGCTATTCTCCTATTATCCTTTGAAGTACTGAAAATTTCACTTTCTGGTGGAAATATTTCAGTTTCTATTCTTAGCAAACAATTACATGCTAAAGCTAAAAATGAAGAGAGGAGATGGCGGACCTGGAGTGTATTTTCACAGTGCAAAGGGCACGAGGGAAGAAGGGCACTCGGAGGGGCTTGTTTGAGTGCAGGGAGGGGTGGGAGGATCATAACCAAAGGTCACCCCATCTTCCTATCACAGTGAGCACCACGGTGCCCAGGTGGGATGGGACAGCTTCCAGCCAGCTTGTTAGTGCTGCTGTATGTGCCTGAAGAGCTCAAGGACAGATGGACCCCGGCCCCTACCCAAACCTAAGCACCTGTAATGCCTCCAGGCCAGCCAGCCACTCTGTGTCACTCCAGTGGTATAGCCTGTCCCCTCACCTCTGTTCTCACTGCCCTCTCTCCGCTTACTCTGTGTCACTCCAGTGGTATAGCCTGTCCCCTCACCTCCGTTCTCACTGCCCTCTCTCCGCTTTCTTATATTATTGCTGCCATAAATCTGAGACCATAACACCGGTTCTCTACTCTCTAATTACTGTGTTAGACAGAGATGGATTCATCCCCTCCTCCAAGAACTGAAATCTGGGAACAGGAGGCGGTTTGGTCCAAGTGGAAAACTTGATGTAACCTTTAAAATGAGTTCACTAAACTCAGCTAACCACACTTCTGCTGCAAGTTTCAACGAATCCTACACTCAGTGCATAAGGGAGCATCATGGATTCCTCTGAGGATGCCCCGATTTCAATTAGGAGGGATGAAAAGAACTCAGGAGGCCTGCACGCAGAGGCTGGTATGGGGACAAGGGCTCATCAGGCTATCAGGGCTCAGACACACAGGAGACAGAGGACCTGGGGCACAGCCCCAAGAATGGCACGCTGGGAAAGAAACTCAGGACATACACAGGGAACACAGGCTGTTCAACTGGCCAGGAACAGAGCGGTGGAAAGGGAAGTGAGAGGGGAATTGGGCTCGACCAGAATATATTCATGGACAGAGGAGCCTGGCGGGCTATGGTCCAAAGGGTCGAGAAGAGCAGGATGTGACTGAGTGACTAAGCACGCACGTGTGCAGAACTACACTCTACCTCAACAGCAGGAAGAGGGCAGGAGACCTTTCTCGCAACCATTTTCTTTCTTTTCTTAATTGCTGGTGGTTTCCATTATTTTCTCCTAAGTCTTCAACCAATGACTAATGGAAAGCCCTGAAATTTCAAGAGTCTACTTCCCACGTGTTTTCTATTCTTATTCGACACCAATTAACTTAATCATCTCATTTCCTTCTCCCAATTTTCAGACTCCATGGAGCCTGTATCAGTTGCTTCTCTCTCTCTCCCCTCTTCCCTCCCTCACACACACCCCTCCCTCTAGGCAAAACAACCCAAGCTACTTCTGATGATAAAACAAACTTTCAAATATTTTTACCCGAAACACTTCTCCTAAATATAACTCCCATCATTTTGAACAAGGCCAAATATTTTTGCCAGGTGACTGTATTTATCTTTCTTTAATCTCTGTTATTCCTCTGGCCCTTTGTGAACACAACAGATTACCAGGAGGGTTAGTTACCTCAGTGTTTTTAAGTACTAGCTAGATGCTGGTGACCACTAACCCGCCTTAGTTCATTAGCAATTAATTAAGAGAAATAATGATCTAACTAGTAAGAAGCACGAACGGGCCACAGTGAATAAGGATATCTACCAGTGATTCTACATGCTTACTATACTTGATCTTAGACATCTTAGAATATCTCATGATTACTCATAATATTTATTCAAATAGTTTCACTGTCAACCCAAATATCTTGTATCAAAGAGCTCATGGGCTATTGGATATCTGCATCTGATACACGTTCTCCTTGATAATAACATTGAGTTTCTCTTTCCTTTTTATTTTTTAACCTATTTTTTCTATCCTTTCTTCATTGTATTCTTTCAGATTTACAGTTGGAGAGTTTCATGTCATCTGCAGACTATTTGAATTTGATCTCCTTTCTAGTGTTTTAATACCTTCCTCCTTTCTTCAACTTTTACATGACTGACTCTCACAAAGATATATAACACTCAGGAAACCTTTTATGTGATGAATGTTTAACGCTATCAACATTATGGGAATTCTTAACCTAATTTTCAAACCACTAGCTAAAGCTCAAAACCATACGCAATTCCCAAATAGCATGACCTGTCAGTCAACATAAAGTCAAATATCTGTAATAAGAGTAACTTTCATCTGTTTAGAGGCCCATTCATTCACTTGGTTGGAGTGATACCGAGATACCCTGCCCAGTGAAGATTTTAAGGTTTCTATTAGTCTAAGTATCTAGAAGTCAAAGGACTTAATCCTCTTTGTATCCAGACCGTCACCTGTCACATGTGCACCAAAAGCAAAAAAAAAAAAAAAATCTTTTATAAAAAAAAAAAGAATCCCCTTGAACTACTGAATATTTTATGAATGTATTAGTACCTAAAAAGTGGAGTGCAGATGTTAGAAAGGTCATTAGGCCTCCAAATTCAAAAAAGGTTGAATTTTTTTTTTTTTAATTAGAAGTCATTCTTTGGAACTGATTATTGTCTGTGGCTTTTTTCCCCCCATAGCAGTTGACTTCAACTGGATTCAACTAAAGCAGGATAAAATTTACTAGTACAAATTGAAAATACCGAAACTTTTTCTGTAATTACTTGGGCCCCTATAATTGCAGCACATAGCTGTTGTTTTTCAAATGCTGCAGGTTTTTAGGGTCTGATTCACTATCTCCTCAGACAGTCTGGCAAGACTTAATTTATCTGAGAGATCAACTACCAGAGAATTTCATTTAATTACATAAAAAGCAAAAAGAATTTGAAAAATGTTTTACCAGTCACAGTTATTTTAACATTTACTAATTTGAGTGCCGCTAACATCATTCAGGAAAAAAAAAAGATCGTCTGTTTCTTAGCATAAAAAGCTGCCTGCCTTTTAAAAAAACTCTAATTCTTGTACATTTACCAACACTGCATATTATTATACTAAAATCTTCCCTCCAGTGTACTAAACCTCAGCAATGAATCTAGATAAATTATTACTTCTGCTTTCCAAAAATTGACCTTCCAAAACTGAAATGTAAGTGAGACTAGAAATACTGAATCCAACAGTAGAAGGATCTTGCTTTTATTAAGACAATGATTTCACCCCTTGTAGTCATTTTAGCTCAGAGAAGGCAATGGCACCCCACTCCAGTACTCTTGCCTGGAAAATCCCATGGATGGAGGAGCCTGGTAGGCTGCAGTCCATGGGGTCGCTGAGGGTCGGACATGACTGAGCGACTTCACTTTCACTTTTCACTTTCATGCATTGGAGAAGGAAATGGCAACCCACTCCAGTGTTCTTGCCTGGAGAATCCCAGGGATGGGGGAGCCTGGTGGGCTGCCGTCTATGGGGTCGCACAGAGTCGGACACGACTGAAGTGACTTAGCAGCAGCGGTCATTTTAGCTGCCAATTCAGCTTGTGGACAACTTAGGGAGTAATTTCCAATTAAGTTAATAGTATACATTGAGGCCAAATACCAGTTCTCGTTACAGGTGTGGATATAGATACAGCACACAGCATACAGCACACACAATGGAACCAATAATAGTAACAATAAAGAGGAGGGACTCTTACACAACAGCAGGCGTCAATGATGTGAAGATGCAGGAAAAGTCACGAAACAAAAGAGCACTGGCCTGACAATGGAACCAATAATAGTAACAATAAAGAGGAGGGACTCTTACACAACAGCAGGCGTCAATGATGTGAAGATGTAGGAAAAGTCACGAAACAAAAGAGCACTGGCCTGCCGTGAGAAGCACGACAGGACAGAGGATGAAGGCTGCGGATGGAGGCCGAACTCACGAGAAAAGACTCTGCCCCTGAAGAGATCAGCGATGAACCCCTTATGGGCGGGGGCAGATCGCGGCAGTGATGGGCAGACGGGAGGGGTGGGTCGGGAGGAGGGTGCGTGTCCCCCTGTTGGAAGGGACCTTCACCACCCTTGTGGATAAACCACAGCTGTGTCTGACGCAGCCACTCTCAAACTTGACTGTGCATGAGTCATCTGGGAATCCAATTAAAAGGAGGCTCCGAGGACTTCCCTGCCGGTCCAGTGGTGGAGAGTCCGCCTGCCCACCCAGGGGACACGGGTGTGATGCTTGCTGGTCCGTGGGCCACACCCGGACTAACACTGCCTTGGAGGACACCTGGCCAGCAGGGAGGGGGGAAGTTTAACCAAGACATTCACCTGCTGGGTGGGGCACGGAAGCGCTGGGTTCATGGCTCTCCCCTTACTTTCTGGGTCTCTGGTTCTTCGTCTGTAAGAGGAGGAAGATGGCTCCACCTCCCAAGTCTCTGTCTAGCTTTAAAAACGCAGAGCAGGGAGGGAGTTTATAGCCTAAAGAGTCACCTCTTCAACCTGGTGTCCAAGGGGAGGCCAGCGTGGGAGGGAAGGAAGGGCTACTGAAGAGCTAAGCTCCCACAAGACAACAGAGGAGGAACTCAAGGACTTGCCTCTTTCATCTTGTCCCCTCATCCCCGCTGGAATGTTTAGATAAAAATACAAAATGACGTGCACACAAGGCTATTTACTGCCAAACAATGGACAAGTCTGGGGACAATCTGCATGTCCACCAGCAGAGGACTGGCTGAATAAACTGGGACCTCCATACGAGGTCCTACTAACACATCTGGAAAAATAATGATACTGAGTGAGCCCTAGGACACAGTCCTAAGTGAAGAAATAAACAACCAGGGTTCAGAACAGGATATATGTTCTGCTCCTCTATAAGTAAGAAGGAATACAAAATATATGCATATATTGAATCTACATTTCCAAAAAGGCCAGTGGATGGAGAACCTCAAATCTAACAAACAACAGTTACCTGTTGGGAGACAGAGATGGAAGGTTGCCTTAATACAATAGTCCTTTAGTTATCACTTGGTCGACTAAAAAAGAAAATTAAATTTAGAAAAAAAAAAAAGTGGAACAAATAAAATAATCTATCAAGCTGGTGGTGCAATCATACAGAGAAATATTTTTTTACTTGCCTTTGAAATGTACTTTTTTTAAAGTTTTTTTTAACTTTTTGAGTCAGTCTTGGCAATTCAGAGGTAGTACAGCACAGTATAACTGTGTGCTCAGTCGCGTCAGTCGTGTCTCTTTGCGACCCCATGAACTGTAACCACCGGGCTCCTCTCTCCTTGGGGTTATCCTGGCAAGAATACTCCAGTGTGTAGCCATTTCCTTCCCCGGGGGATCTGCCTGACCCAGGGGTCAAACCTGCATCTCCTGCACTGCAGGTGGATTCTTTACACCTGAGCGAGTGGGGAAGCCCTAAAATATATTTTTAATCTTACATCCCTAATGGGAAATAATGCTAATATTGAAAGAATTGCAAAGAAATATTAAACTACATTCAAAAGCAATAAAATGCCAAAGTATTAGTAATTGTTAAAGTTGGCTGATGGAATTTCATTATGCTGTTTGCCATCATGTAGTTTTTCCTGTTATTGTGTATATCTGAATAATTTTTTTAAAATCAACTTTCTAATCAACCTTTTTTTATTCAACATTAACACACACTCACAGGTTGACACCAAAGCCAACCTTTGTCCATCAAGGTGAAAGTCAATGTTCTCAATGTACCTGCCAGTGGGAAGGGAGGCTGCCTCCTACTATAACGTATTCAGCATCTGAACAGATCTGACATTATTCAAATACATCTCATATTATCTCATTCCGTTTTCACAACAAAATTGCAGGATGACAATTATGCCCATTTATAGCTGAGGCAACTGCCTCAAACTGATCCAACGTCAAGTTCTTCTACTTCCACACCCAGTGCTTTTTGGACAGCCCCTCGGGACCCACACGACACAGCCTTGGGGCGGCAGCTCTGGGCCTAAGAGCTCTGCCACCGATTTCAACCAAAACTTTAAAAACTCATGCCAGTTTTCATCTACTCCACAATACACCCATGTCGGTTTTCACACGAAAATAACGTGTTTGGGGACATCAAATACGCAGTACAGCAGACCCACGTGTGTGTCCTGTGTCTCCTTACTCCAGTGTTAGAGGCACTGAACTCTGGAAGCCTGCAGTGAGTCAGGGACATCTGTCACCCAGATGCCTCTGGAGGCCTGACACAAAAAAGGGCCCAGAGCCCATGCTGGGGGCCTTCCCAGCCTATAGCGTTTCAACCGGCACCTACAAATACACTCTCTGTGGATGTAACTTTTTAACCTGAAAATTCTGTCTAGTCTTTTCAATATATCACCCAGAATTGAGTCATTGCAATGGCAGGCAAATTAAAATCACATGATACGGCTTGAAAAATTGTTCCTACCGATTCGGGTGTATTTTTGGAAAGGGGCACTTCTGACGATCCTAAGAAAAAAGCTAAGAGGCAAACAAGGAATTCAACTTTGCAGCAGCAGCCTACCCCAAAGAGAAACAGAACAGTAACACTTACTGCTGCTGCTGCTGCTAAGGCGCTTCAGTTGTGTCCAACTCTTCGTGACCCCATAGACAGCAGCCCACCAAGCTCCCCCCTGGGATTCTTCAGGCAAGAACACTGGAGTGGGTTGCCATTTCCTTCTCCAATGCATGAAAGTGAAAAGTCAAAGTGAAGTCACTCAGTCGTATCTGATTCTTAGCGACCCCTTGGACTGCAGCCCACCAGGCTCCTCCGTCCATGGGATTTTCCAGGCAAGAACACTGGAGTGGGGTGCCATCGCCTTCTCCAATAACATTTACTACTATATCCTTTAACAAAATGACAGCAAGTCTTTAAAGATAAAGGTTTATCCTTAGAACAGACTTAGAGAATTATTGCAAAAATAGTACACAGAGTTACCATTATTCTGTATCTGGTTTCTCCTATCATTAACAAGTTACATTAGCCTGGTACATTTGTTATAATTAATGAATCAAGGTTAATATATCATCATTAAGTAAAGTCTATACCTTATTACATTATATCCTTTTCTTCCGTACTGTCTTTTCCTGTTCCAGTATGCAATTTTTGTTTTCTTTGGATTTTAAAGTCAACCACAGGAAGGCTATTTAAGCAAATATAATAAGTAACAAGCATAAAAGACTAAAATGATGTTTCTCAAGGCATGCGAAACCCAAGAAAAATGCAAAATCGTGAAATCACCACCAAGTCTCAGCTCTTCAAAAGACCAACCCTGATCAATAGCTACAGTAACATCTCAGGGCTTCCCTGGTGGCTCAGCCATAAAGAATCCCCCTGTAATGCAGGAGTCGGGGGTTCCATCCCTGGGTCAGAAACATCCCCTGGAGAAGGAAATGGTAAGCCACTCCAGTATTCTTGTCTGGGAAAACCTGTGGACAGAGGAGCCGGGCAGGCTACAGCCCACGGGGTCACAAGAGTCGGACATGACTCAGCGACTAAACTTACCACCACCACCCACCGTCTTAAGAGAACCTACATTTATCAAGTATATAATGAACTTCCATGTATGAAGACTGAGTTGTTGCATGAAAACACCAACCTGGAAGTCAGTTCTAGGTACCAGAAGTGGTACACTCACGCTAAGCAGAGCATCATTTAAATCAGGTCAACAGATAGCCTTTCAGGGGCCGAAGCTCACAGAACACCTGTCTGGGTGTGTGAGCCACTATCCCATTCCCAGGCTTAGTTTCGTCTAATTAAGGCGTCAAGAAGTCAACACATAAAAGTTATTAACCTCGAAGTTTTCAAAGAGCAAGGCAGAGTGATGACAAAAGGTGTTGAAAATGAACACATGACTCACGGAAAGTAAATTCAATAAAAGGATAAAAAGTTCCCCAAGAACTAAATTGAGGGAGGAACCCCATGAGAATGATCAGAGAAGGGAAGCTCATTTTTCTGGGCTGGAGTTTATCTTCGGAGAAGGCAACGGCAACCCACTCCAGTACTCTTGCCTGGAAAATCCCATGGACGGAGGGGCCTGGTGGGCTGCAGTCCATGGGGTAGCTAGGAGTCGGACACGACTGAGCGACTTCACTTTCACTTTCCACTTTAATGCATTGGAGAAGGAAATGGCAACCCACTCCAGTGTTCTTGCCTGGAGAATCCCAGGGATGGGGGAGCCTGGTGGGCTGCTGTCTATGGGGTTGCACAGAGTCAGACACGACTGAAGTGACTTAGCAGCAGCAGCAGAGTTTATCTTGAAAGAGAAAGTGTTAGGCTAAACTGGCTCTTAAGGTCTCCTTCTGTATCTAACATTCCACAGTCGTCTCTGATTACAGTCTCCGCAGCGAGGCTGATGGCAGAGACACCCCTGTCCTGTCCCCGGCCACAGAGGGACTCAGACAGCACGACCACTCGGACCCCTCTCCCCACCAGTGGCCGTGGAGCGATTTCTCCACAAATGGACAGTGCTTTTCCTGCCTGACCACAGAGGTGAATCCTCCGTTCAGGTTTATCACTACTAAATAATGTTATAATAAGGCACTTGGCCAATAACGTGAACTGCAAAGAAATGCTTTGTATTGCTGCTGTCTTATATAACTCACAGGCTCCACTAATTTGTCATGAGGAACTCAACCTGGCCCAATGGAGCACTCCTGCAAAAATCCAACTTTTACTCTTTATGAATAGGCTACTCAGAGCATTCAGATTTTCCACAGCATTTCTAATTCTGCACATTCCTTAAGGCAAGCTTGGGCAGCTTCGGCACTACTGTGGCTGGCTGGGGGCACATTTCTTTGTGCTGGAGGGCTGTCCTGTTCACTGCAAAAAGTTGAGCGGCACCGCTGGATTGTGCCCACTGAAGGACAATCGAAAGTCCCCGGGGGTGGAGAGGAGGCTAAGTCAATCTTGGCTGAGAAGCCCTTGGAGCAATTCATGATGCGTATAAATAAATATAATATGATCCCCATAGCAATGCACGATCTCAACACGGATTACATGACTTCTTAAAAAAATATTTTATTAGACCCTACAGACGAGTATTTGTCTCAGAAAGCATCATCACCGTGGGTGCCCAAAGAAGCAAAATCATGTTTTCCCCCTCAACTGTTACGAGTTAGTACTTTTAATATATAATAGACAGTAAAAATATAAAATAAAAATTAAAAATATATAGGCATGATGATTTCCTAGAAACAAAGGTCAGAAGCCAGCCTTCACCCTCTCCGTCCTAGGGCTCTACAGCCCGCAGCCAAACCGCACTAGCACAGGGCAGAAGCTGGCCTGGGAAAGAGGCCAAGACGGACAGCTCATGACCACTGGGCGCCACCCAACCCACCCACATGCCGCCCCCGAGGGCCGCGGGGCGTGCTGCCCAGGGTCATTCTGCCGCCACTTCTCCACCATTCAGAGCCCACTCCCCAGAAGACAACGACGCCAGGGGGAGAGGAGATCCCGTGGGAGGAGGCGCTGCCCTTACAGATGCTTTTGGCGAAAGTGTTGAGGTTTCTTGATATGTCACTCTGCTTAATCTAGGGGTGGGGTGGAGAGGAATATTTTATAAACAACAGCCAAACAGGATGAGTAAGTTCTTAGGGGAAACCTGAGAGACTGTGGGTTGCTGCCACTGGATTTGTAAAACCTGGTTTTAAACCTTCTTATCGTTATAAAGGTCACTTCTCCTTTTTGTGAGGAAAGGTTCAAAGCTGATTTCAACCACTTTAGCGCATTTTAGCTGTCAGTGTGACCGTGTAGAATTCATCTCCGCAACCTACTTCGGTCAGAAGAAAGGAGCTAACTCTCCACCCTGTAAGCTCCACCCGAATGCCTCTTTCCTTCGTGGAAGCACGCCAACAGGTGTCTTAGCAGAAAGAAGCTGGGAAGCACAGATGGTTGCCAAGGTGACTTGAAAGAGACCCAGGCAGTCAACACCTGCGGCTGGGCGATGCCCATCACCCAACATCACCCTCACCTGGACACAGGCCCCCAAAGCAGGCTCAGAGGAAGGGCTTACCAGGTCAGCCCTGGATCTCAGGGCCTCAAAGCCACCCAGGAGTGCTCCATCACACAGGCCGCTCTGCCGATGAAGCTCTTTGGTTCCACCTCTTCTGGCTCTGCCAACCCCTCCACCACCTCCCCCCACCAAGGGAAACCACACACTTCAAGAGAAAACCAGCCGTGCCCAGCTCTTACAGGTGGGCAGACAGCGGGCAGAGAGAACCACAGAGGTCAGCCTGTGGGGCACTCACCAAGCTAGATGCTAATCACGGCACAGAATCACTTACATCAAAGATCATTAACCAGGCGCCCAGGCCCCTCAGCAGGGGTGAGAGTTCACAAGCTGCAAGACGCATTTAGATAAAGCTGCAGCCTTTTGTTGCCAAACACCTGGTTTGGGTCATTTCGGGAGAAGGGCACTGCAGTGGCCCCGGGGCGCCCACACAGGGGCGTCCTGGGAGGCAGGGGGCAGGTCCGGCCTGCCTTCCCCTGCTGCTGTTCACCCAGAGCTGCCGCTAAGTCTCTAGGGTTTATTTCCTTTCTTCCTTCTCCCTTAGGAGGTGTAACTGTCCCTTAGCATGCAAGGGAGAGGGCAGTGAAGGAAGTATAAACAGGTAAAGTCTGGGCTGGGGCAGGAGCGGGGGGGTCCTGTGTCTCCTATTTCTCGTTTTCTCCGGGGAAACGTCTCCTTTTAAGGTGATTGTTTCGACTCTACAGTTGCAAGTCCCACACCAAGAGGGTGGCAGGTCCGTCTTCATCAGAGCTGCTGTGGTGCTGTTTCTCCCACCTCCAGGGACCCAACGCCACTCGGCTCTCAGGGACAAGAGGTCGCCACCAAGCCCACAGGGTCAGAAGTTCAAGTTCTCGCCTAACAAGGAGCCAGGGCTGTGAAGATTCCTGACAAGTGTTCTTTCTGATATGCCTCAAGCGGCTGCACGTGCTCCGGCTTCTTCCCTTCAGGACTCACAAAAATCAGGGCCAGCCCCCCTCTCACCCTTTGTCTCGGGCAGCCTGAGTTTCTCGGCGTTTATGGACGGGCTCGCCCCCAAAGAGCAAGCACTGCCCTAGTTTCTCCATCCCGGGATCACCCAACTCCATTCTATATTTGCCACAGAGCCATTATTTGCGTCTAAAGTGTCAAAACAGCAAACCACATTAATTCCTGCTAGTGAGATTAACCTCACCTGGGAAGACAATGGGTTCTCGGAGATTAATTTCTGGGTTTGTAACGAGGTGTCACGTGAGTGCTCGAACAGTCTAGAAAATGTAAGTGCCGGTTTTCTTCTCTCTCAAAGGGAATACAAGTTTCTATGTCTGGAGGCTGAGGAACGTGGGGAGAAGACAATGAACAATGATCTAATCATCTGGCACCTCATTTACAATTTTTAAAAGTTCGTAACTGATTATACATCCATATAAGAGCAAAACCGTGTAATCTCTGAACACAAGTGAAAAACTAAAGTTAGGAGTCATGTGACTCATCCTCCAACACTTCCTGTAAAGGTTATAAAACAAACTAGGAAGACATTTATACCCCAGGAGGTAAATCTAGAATAAAGAGGTGGACACCTGTCCCACCACGACCTCACTAGTAGCATCGGCTATGATTTAAACTGAACTTCATGCACAATGAGGTAAAAAAAAAAAAAAATTAATAGACGATCTGTCCTCATTTCCCCTGGGGTTTTGTACCAAATTTCCAAACTCTGCATGACAGATCCCTTCCACTGTGTCTATTTTCAACATTTCAGGCACACAGGGATGACAAATGCAGTAATTTATTCATAAAGGGGCCGCTGGGGGAGGGAGGCACCGGAGCAGTAGCTGTATTATAATTTTTCAGTGCACAGAGAAGAGGTTTCCAACAAGGTGAGACGGGGGAAACAATTTTTCACTGTCTATGTTTTGATTACTGAAGCATGCAAAAAAAAAAAAAAACGTTTTATGGACATGAAAGAGGTGGGGGGAGAGGAAAAAGAGAAAGAAAAAGGAACAGAAAGAGGAAGGAAAGAGAGGGAAGGGAGGAGGAAGGAGAGAACGAGACATGAGGAAAGAAGGACCAAACAAGTCTCCAATCCTGGCACATTCAGATTAAAGCTAAAGGATCTATCAAAGAACATTTTCCTGATGTTAATGTTAACCAAGGAAAACAGACTCCTTTGTGGCACTTACCCGATGCCAGGCAGGAAGACCTCACATTAAAGGGGATAGAGCGAGGCTGGTGGAGATGCAGACGCTGTCGGTTTCCCTTAACAACGGCGGCAGCGAGCAGAAATCCCCTGCTCTGCCCTGTGCCCCGCCGACAGGTGATCAGCAGCCTGGAGCAGGACGTGCCACGTCCGAGGGAGGGGCCGGGGAGGGCGTGGCGCCGCCGCCGCCCAGGTGGAGCCCCGGGGGAGCCGCCCGCCCCCGACACTCCAGCAGGCAGGTCGGGGCCCCTCGCTGCAGCCTGTCTGGGCTGGGAGCGGATCCCGAAGCCTGCCTCGCTCAGATTCGGAGCGGATTCTGATGTGGGGAAGAAGGAAGCGGCTCTTTCTTCGGAGAGGGCAGAGACTACCACGTCTTACAACATACCGCCCCCGACCCAGCAAAGCAGGGAAGTTAACCCCCAACTCACAGAAAGAAGGGTGCATACCTGCCCACCCCCCGCCCCCGCTCCCCAGGTGACTCTGGGGCCTTTAGAATCCCAAGGCACACCACGAATGTCTTGTTTGGAAAATGAATGCTATTTTCCCCCTCTAGATGCATTGAGAGGAAGGGTGTTCCAGGAAAGAAGAAAGCCCTCTAGATACTGCTGCTTAAGCAATTGCTCAATTGTCATTACATATTCGGAATGAGCATGTATTTCCAGACAACATTAATTTTGGATTCCATCTCCACCACCTTATCAGCTGGGGGTCATCAGGCAAAGTTCTTGGTCTAAAGTGCCTCCCACTTCCTCATCTATAGAAATGGAGCCTTGAAACCTCCTTCAGGGACTGTTATGAGGCATCCCACATGGAGAGACAGACAGACAACCTTCAGCAACAGAAGATATAAAAGTAACATCCAAAGTCAACCACAGCCACCCCATCACCTCCCTCAGCTAAAAACTGACCCCACCCAAGTCCAGCAGCAAACGATGGTTCTCCTACGAGTTTAAACCAATGTCTCCAATACGTTACCGGAGGTTCGGGGGTGGGCTCGGGGAGCCCAATTAAAAATTATTTCTCCACACAATGGTCAAAGAGCACGTGGCCTTTCAGCCCCAATCCTGCCAGGGACACCAAGCTGCAGCCCAAGTTACAGGAGGTTTCTGCCCCCAGTTCCCTCCAACTTCCCAATTCAAGAGCACACCCATGTTTGAGAGCAAGGAGTGTTCAGGAAAACAAGAGGCTCTTAATTGAGCCAGAAGGTCTTTTTCCTTTAATGTTCCCCTTTAAAAGGCAGTTATTTCTCAAAATGGGACTCACAGGTTCCTTGTTAAGACCACTCTTTAATCTGAGCAGAAGACAATGGCTTGAGTACCCTGTTCAAGGCTACAGCTTTCAGAGACCCTGGTGGGGGTGGGGGCACGCAGAGCTCTGCTGGGCCAAGAAGCTGCCATCGCCATCTGGTGGTGGCTTATGCACACTGCAGTTGTGAGCCATGTACCACCCCCGGTCCAGTCTCCAGGAGGCAGCCCATCTGAACCCCTGGTGCTTTGATGGCTTCAGGACAACTTTGGCTCTCCCCAACCCAATTCATCTTCCCAACCTCCCTCACTTGCTACCACCTCATTCCCGCATCCAACACCTAGTGATTAAGTTACCAAGAATGAAATTCCAGAGACCAACAGGGAAAAAAGAAGCAAAGAGCCAGGGTGCCCCCCTTCCCCCCCGCCCCCCACAAACCTAACAGTGGTAAGAGCCAATCCTGATGAAGAAATTAGGAGGCAGGACTTCTGCAACCGAATGAAGAGACCAGCTGAAGACCCAGGATGCATCAAAGAAGAGACAGCCCTGACCAGTGAGCCAGCCAGCCTTGGGTGGGATCCCAGAGGAGAGCATGTGCTGGAAATCCGGTCACAAACAAAGGACTACCCAGCAGGTGGCACTTCCAGAAATCACTCTTAACTACTTCCCTCCTCCAAAACCTTCATCAGTCTTGGGTAAATACATCTAAGTCCAGCAGGTCCCCGAGGGCAGAAGCCAACCTTGGGAAGAAATGTGCTGGAGGAAGCTGAGGGCCACGGAGAAAGAAGAAACGAGAAAATTGATAGTTTAATGGTGTCACTGGAATATACTCTAAAATGCTGCCAGCGATTTCTAAGCAAGAACTGAGGGGGAAGGCAACACACGGGGGTTGTATGAAAAGGCTGGGTGACCAGCTGTGCCTTAGCTGGCAAAGTTCTCTCCCTGTACCAGAGCATCTGCTTAGAACAGAAGATGATGCCTCTTTGAGTCACAAGAGAACAGAAGAATTCTCGGGACTTTATGCTACTTAAAACGCCCTGCCTTTTCCACCCGGGTTGCCCTAAGATATTATTTGCAACAACTATAAAATTAAGTATCTGATTGCAATTTAGTTCAATTCTACTCATTAGAATTAGACTCATTCAAGAGGTACATTTTATTTTTCAGAGAGGTTTTCTTTTTTTTAACTCTTAAATGCATTTTATTGCATGAAAAGTTACCTCCTTATAGTTGATTTGACTATTTGTCTCATTTGTTTCTAGCTTAATTTTACTTTAGTCAAAAAAAATGTACTTTTAATGAGTTTGGCCCTTTAAACATTTTTTGGATCTCATTTTTCTTTTTCTTTAAATTGGAGTATAACTGCTTTACAATGTTGTGTTGGTTTCCCTGTACAACAAAGTCAATCTGCAAAATGTATGCCTACAGGCCCTCCCCCTTGGCCCTCTCTCCCACTACTGTCTTTCCATCAGCTGTAAACATGTTTGGAAGTGGCTCGTATATAAAATAGCTTGTGTCAAAAAAAAAAATAGAGGCCACACAGGTCCTCCCCCGACCCACATATACGGGCCTTGCTCTCTCCTTAGACCCTTTACTTTAAAAACCTCTGCAACCAACTCAAGCTGACCACGGTCACACAGGCTGCTGTGTCGTGCCAGAACACAAGAGTATCTGACTTGGATACCGCTTCTTTGAAACCACCAGAAGCTCGGCCAGCAGGCTGAAACACAACTCTAAACACACTAAGGGATCTCCCCCGCTCCACCCCCACCTATGTTGTTCCAGGCTGAGCTCAAATTAGTAACTGATGATAAGTTCCTGCAGGCCCAGGTCTGTGTTCTCCTGGCTCCCGGCACAGCGCCTTTCAGCGTGAAGAGACGCTGGCGGAACTCCAGGGAAAGTCAGCTATGAGCACCTGCGGGCTACATCCATGCGAAGCAACCCAGCATAAGCACCGAAGTTTGTGCTGGGCTGGGCAGGGGGCAAACGACCCAGTGGACACATCAAAGCTCTTCAAGGTGGCCTAGCAAAAAGACAGTATGGTGGGTGGTCAGCTGTCAAAGGACTGCTAGGAATCACTAAATTAAACTGGAAAAGCCACGAGTCAGGAGACCCAAAACCAGCCCAAGTGAGGCCACCGAGGACCATCTCCACTTGACGGAAGGCAGCTGAGTATCTTAACCTTTCCCAAATCAGCAAGCCTCTCACAGGAAAGTCATCAAGGACTGTGCCTGCCACTGTCTCCTCTTGGGACCCAATCAGTGGTGCACCTGGCTTGCAGTCAGCAGTGCTGAGACTCGGAAATCATCTGTGATCCTGGATGTTCATTTAATCTTCCTCTCGAAATGCCTTTCTATAAGGTACAGCTTCTCATCTTGCAGTGAGTGACCAGATCCCAGGTCTGTGTACACAGGAGCGAAGGCTGGAAAAGCCCAGTCAGCAGCTTGTTCAGCAGCTGTGTTTAAGCTCCAGCCCTAAGCCGAGTACCATGCTGGCCCTGGGGTTTCCGGGGTAGAAAGGCCTGTCGGAGACCACCTCTCACTGCCCATTCAGGACTTATTTTTCTGAAATAAAAAACATCATCTGTGCATACCATTTACCACGGGTTTATGCACTGACTTCTAGCTTAATGTAATTGCTTTGTAATGAGCTTATCGCACCAGTAAAATTTTAAGCTGCTGCATAGCAAGGCCAATGTCTTCTTTAGTAATTCACCAATTATCTTGGAGCCAGCCTTCTTGGAGACAGCCTTGGCCCAGGGAACTTAGCTGCAAAACCTCACTACACACGGAAACGGTGTTTGAATTTTGAAATCACAGGCATCATCGACAGGCCCACCGGCTCAGAGCTTCACTTGTAACATCATTCTGGAAAAGCTTCATTATTTAGCTTCCCCTTAGAAAAATGAGGCTTCTAACCGCAGGAAAGTGTGAGAAACAGCACTGTTGCCTCTCCTGCTGCTGCTAAGTCACTTCAGTCGTGTCCGACTCTGTGCGACCCCATAGACAGCAGCCCACCAGGCTCCCCCGTCCCCAGGATTCTCCAGGCAAGAACACTGGAGTGGGCTGCCATTTCCTTCTCCAATGCATAAAAGTGAAAAGTAAAAGTGAAGTCGCTCAGTCGTGTCCGAACCTCAGCGACTCCATGGACTGCAGCCTTCCAGGCTCCTCCATCCATGGGATTTTCCAGGCAAGAGTACTGGAGTGGGGTGCCACTGCCTTCTCCGTTGCCTCTCCTAGAAAAATACACCCAAATACAGCCCAAATACACCAGAAAAAAACACTATTCATTGATATCAAGGGCAATGAAAAATCTCAGCCATTATAACTGTCAATAATCCAGTCATCAGAAATCTACTTGACAATAATATAAATTCACTGTTTTAATTCTCCTGAAGGCACAAGATGGGTTTAACTATAGGGGAAAAAGGTCAACTACAAGTTTACATCAACAGATTCTCACTCAGACACAATTTTCTAAAACTGAAATAAACCTTTTCAATTTCTACAATAGCAATGTTGATTTTTTTTTTTTAAACAGAAAAACTACACATACACACAGGCAAAGGAAAACAATAAAGACCCAGGAATCTTGTCCTGTGAACATTATTTACAGATTTATATTTTAGATTGTCTTCTATATTTCTACATGTGTAGATTTCTTACAAAAGAAACAGAATCAAATGATACAAAATGATCTGTAACTTACTTTTTCACTTAGTGTTTTCCTATCACTAAATATTTACCAGAAACATCATTTTTTATGGCTTCATACTATTCCAAGATATATACCATAATTAAACTAATTTAGATTACTTTAAGAGTCTTCTCCAACACCACAGTTCAAAAGCATCAATTCTTCAGCGCTCAGCCTTCTTCACAGTCCAACTCTCACATCCATACATGACCACAGGAAAAACCATAGCCTTGACTAGACAAACCTTTGTTGGCAAAGTAATATCTCTGCTTTTCAATATGCTATCTAGGTTGGTCATAATCTTCCTTCCAAGGAGTAAGCATCTTTTAATTTCATGGCTGCAATCACCATCTGCAGTGATTTCGGAGCCCAAAAAAAGAAAGTCTGACACTGTTTCCACTGTTTCCCCATCTATTTCCCATGAAGTGATGGGACCAGATGCCATGATCTTTGTTTTCTGAATGTTGAACTTTAAGCCAACTTTTTCACTCTCCTCTTTCACTTTCATCAAGAGGCTTTTTAGTTCCTCTTCACTTTCTGCCATAAGGGTGGTGTCATCTGCATATCTGAGGTTATTGATATTTCTCCCGGCAATCTGGATTCCAGCTTGTGCTTCTTCCAGCCCAGCGTTCCTCATGATGTACTCTGCATAGAAGTTAAATAAGCAGGGTGACAATATACAGCCTTGACGTACTCCTTTTCCTATTTGGAACCAGTCTGTTGTTTCATGTCCAGTTCTTGAGAGTCCCTTGGACAGCAAGGAGATCCAACCAATCCACTCTAAAGGAGATCAGTCCTGGGTGTTCTTTGGAAGGACTGATGCTAAAGCTGAAACTCCAGTACTTTGGCCACCTCATGCAAAGAGTTGACTCATTGGAAAAGACTCTGATGCTGGGAGGGATTGGGGGCAGGAGAAGGGGACGACAGAGGATGAGATGGCTGGATGGCATCACCGACTAGATGGACAAGAGTTTGAGTGAAATCCGGGAGTTAGTGATGGACAGGGAGGCCTGGCGTGCTGAGATTCATGGGGTCGTAAAGAGTTGGACATGCCTGAGCGACTGAACTGAACTGAACTGAGGTCGCTTTATCTCTTTCTTCATGGTAAACAATGCTTCATCCTTAAAACTCAACCCCTGGATATATAAGGAGATATATATATACACACACACATCCTTTGAAATATAAGGATATAAGACTTTCTTCAGTATTCTCTTAGAATTCAAGTATGTTAGCTAATCATCAGGCATGCATGTCTTTCTTTCTCTCTGTTTGATAACAATGATATATTTATAGAAGAAAATTTAGAAAGCAAAAAAAGCAAAAACAACTGATGATCTTACCACCTCGATATGATGTGGGGATTTTGTATGCACTCTTTCTAGTCTTTCCTATACATATATATTAACTTTTTTTTTTTTTTGCCTAAAGGAACACTTAGTTTGGTTTTATTGGTTTTTATCTTTCTGGAGAGAATTCCATATAAAATATTCAATTTCCTTACTTTAAATTTACTAACGTGGATCATAAAATTTTTATTCAATAAATACAAAATAGGGACATTTCCCTGGTGTTCCAGTGGTTAAGATTGTCCACTTCCAATGGAAGGGGTATGGGTTCGATCCCTGGTCAGGGAACTAAGATTCCACATGCCACCTGGCATAGCAAAAAAAAAAAGTTTACAACAACAAAAAAGAAACAGAATACACTGAATTCTCTCCCTATGGAGACAGGGAGGAAGAAGACAAGGACGGGAAAAAGGTACAAAACGGAAGAAAAGGCAAAGAGGAGAAGATATAAAACCCCCACCACCCCCGTGGGTTGCAGGCTTCACTCTGAATTCTCACTGCCTTGCAGGCCACACAGTGAGTTTCATGTCAACAGAAAAAGCCAAAACCCCTGGCCGAAGAGCAAATCACCCCTCGCTAACTAGGATGTGGCCAAAATCCCACCTCAACACCTTAATCCTGTTTTCTTACGGTTCACCACTGAACTTGATAGCTGCTGTCCACTAAAAACAAGGCTCAGCCTGAAAGTTGGGAACTAGGTTTCATTGGGGAGCCTTTAAGCCCACCAGGCAGCCTCTCAGATAGCTCTAAGGACTACTATAAGAAGGAAGGGACGGGCCAGGATATACTGAAGTTTGCAACTGAAACCATCAGTCAGCATCAGAAAGATTGCTGCTCATCAAGTCATTGAGTTCAGTGCTTCTCTAAGCACCGGCTTCCCTGGTGGTTCAGGCAGTAAACAATCTGCCCCCAAGTGGGAGACACAGGTTCGATTCCTGGGTCAGGAGGAGGGAATGGCAGCCCACTCCAGTATTCTTGCCTGGAGAATTCCATGGATGGAGGAGCCTGATGGGCTCCAGTCCATGGGGTCCCAGAGTCGGACAGGACTGAGCAACTAACACTTAACTCTCAGGCCACTGTCCGGTTCTCTCCGCTTCGGGGTGCACAGCGGAGGGTGGATGCTGTGGCCGATGGCTCGATGGGCACGTGGTTCTTTGTTTACAGATGCGGCAGGCAACACTCCTCATCCACACTGCTAACTCCTTCGGCTAGGAACTGTCAGAAAGACCTGTCCTGAACTTGGACAGCTTCTGCAGAGTCCAAAGCTCAAAGCAGTCTCGCTGAACAGGATAAATATGCCCAGGGCAGATCCAGCCGGATTCACACTCACTCGAACTCCAGGCTCAATGTATTGAAATAGCTTCCTTCCCTCCATTCCCCCACTTGTATTATTTCATCTGCTCTGATGTAAAGGTCATCGCCTGTGGTTTCAATTCTGGTCAGAATGAGGGAAGAAGAGCTAAACCCCAGAGCATCCCAGGGGTTTGGGGTTCAGGTGGGAAAGCAGTCAGAGGTGCTGAACTTTTAAAGACAAAAGATTCCATTGCCTTTCAAACACCAAATAGAGAGAAAGGCAGCAGAAATCCAATGTGGGCCTTATACACAGTCTAAAAATAGACACTTGAGGCAGAATGGTTTCTTTCCAGAACAATTTTAAAGATTCCCAGGAGGTGACAGGTGCTGAGTAAATACCAGATGAAGACAAAGACTCTCAGAGCTGGTGGGGGAGTACAAAGCCCTAGTCTGGCTTCCTGTCCTCTGCCTGGCGCCCTGGATGGCTGAAATATAAGTCTTTCTTTCCCCGGCCTGCTGCATAACAAAGGGGCCTGGGAGAGAAGGTCAGGGCTCCCTTACTGTGCAGGAGAGCAGTGCAGAGAAAGAACCAACTCCCCACTTCTTTCCTGCCGCACATTCGGATTGGAAGAACATTAAGCTGTGCAACCATTTTCCTTAGAAAGACCATGAATGGATGAACCCGCCCGCCAGACTAGACATCCGGGTCCCTTGTGCAGAGACCGTCTTCTCCTTAGGCGTGCCTGTGTGCTCAGGGCTTTCCCAGTGGCTCAGTGGTAAAGAATCTGCCTGCAATGCAGGAGTCCCAGGAGATGGGGGTTCGATCCCTGCGTCAGGAAGATCCCCCGGTGGAGGAAATGGCAACCCACTCCAGCGTTCTTGCCTGGAGAATCCCATGGACAGAGAAGCCTGGTGGGCTACAGTCCATGGGGTCACAAAGAGTTGGATACAACTGAAGTGAGTTGGCAGGTGCACTGAAGTGTGCATTTACTCAACTTCCGTCCATTCCCAGGAGTGGGATGCTCTTGGGAAGGTCAAGAGCAGAGACTGAAGGTCCTGGAGAGAGCCCTGGGGCTGGCCCTGGTCACTGGAGCACAGACTGTGTCATGCTCAGGGGGCCCAAGCCCGTGATTCCAGGACAAACGGACGAATCTCACAAGGGAGTCCTGACACCAGTGTGTTTCTGAGGCTCCCCTAAGGCAGGGCCAGGCATGAGACCTCCTGGCTCTAGGGTCTCTTTCAGCTCTGAAGCTCTACACATGTACTCTGCCTTACATCTCTCCTTCCCCCGTAGGTTAGTGAAGCCCTGAGGAAAGAAGAAAATGACGCGTGTCAGATGTGGGATCACACATCCTCTATGAACATCACTCATGGAAAGGACCGAGTGCAACGTCTGGGCATAATAAAGCTCAATGAACTTACAGCCCAATTGCAGTTTCCTAAACTTCCATTTTTTCCTTTCCTGGCTTACAGGGACAACTGAAAGACTGTCACTCGCTGGTCCTACAGGAATGAAGTCACTGGCTAGTGCTGTCCCTGGCCTTCCATACACCCTGGCAGGGGTTCAGGATAGAGATCGGGGACGGGGCACTCTCTGCTCTGAGAAAACATAACAGGCCTTCAGGAGAAAATTTTATTAACCCAATTTCTTCCATCTCCTCATGCCTAGAAAAGCACTAAAATAATTCATGGAGACACCTGCTCTTCTTGACTTAGCAGAAGCCTTCTACTGTGATGTGCGTCTGGTTGCATGTTGCTGTTGCTCAGTCATTAAGTTGTGTCCAACTCTTTGCGACCCCATGGACTGCAGCACGCCAGGCTTCCCTGTCCTTCCCTGTCCATCACCTCCTGGAGTTTGCTGAACTCAGGTCCATCAAGTTGGTGATTCCATCCAACCATCTCTTCCTCTGTTGCCCCTTCTCCTTCTGCCCTCCATCTTTCTTAGCATCAGGGTCTTTTCCAGTGAGCTGGCTCTTCACATCAGGTGGCAAAAGTATTGGGTTTCCAGCATCAGCCCCCCAGTGAGTACTGAGGGTTGATTTCCTTTAGGATGCACTGGTTGGATCTCCTTGCAGTCTTTGCCAAAATTACAATCCCCCGATACCAAGCAGGGTCCAGTGGGGCTCCTGGGCACAAAGCCTTTCTGCGTCCCCCATTTCTCTGATAACAGGGAAAGTCATCAATCAGCTTCCATGACCTTCCCTAAGTTCCAACGGACAGATCCAAATGGTTATTAATTAGGGAAAGGAGGAGATAGGAAACCAACGAGAAACCATCAAGAGCACCCTTGGGGCAAGGTCCTGTTTCCCCATTAAGGGATACACACAACAATATCTTTGAGCTATTCTGCAGATACTGAAACCTCTCCAGGTGGGAGAAGTTAACAATTAACACGGTATGCTGCCCACAAGCATGTAGACCCCAGACCAACTGGAGCATGAAGGTCGACGATGCCGACTCCTACATACCTCAACACCAACCCATCAGAAGAATGTCCACAAGCTGATCACATCCTCTTTGAACCATTACTGTAAAACCTCTCACTATCCTCTCCAAGCTGGGATACATAGTTTTGAGGCAAGAACCAGCTGTGTCTCCCTTTGCCTGGCAAGTAATACATCTATCCTTTTCTAACTTCACCCAAAACTCTCGTCTCTGAAATGTGATTCAGCACCCATGCACACAGAAGAGAAGCTCTTGGCATAGCCCCCCCACCCACCCTCACCTCTCCAGAACAGTTGCTCAGACCAATCTGAGAGCTTGTCTCCCGGGCTAGCGGCCTCAGTAAGTTCCCCAATAAAACTGAAACTCACAGCTCTCATGCCGTGTGTGCGCCTGTGTTCCAGATGACAACAACCCTAAGGAAATACTTTTTTTCCCTTTACAACCTTTCTTCCCCAGTCCCCACCCTGTGCATCGAATTTTCCATCCAGAAGCTGCGCCTCCTTCTCGGGTTCCTGTCCCCCAGCTCCACGCCACACCTGCCAATGCGGCTGAGTAACTTTTCCAGGCATGAGAGCAGAAATGCAGTGCCCCGAGGAGGACAAACGTCAAGTCACCACAATGCTCCTCTGGGTTCCCCTGGCCCGTCTGCAGTCATCTCATGGGAAGCTGATAAAGGCTGACCATCGAAGACCACCATCCAGGAGACAGGAAAGCAAGTTTTTTCCTAGAACCCTCACTATGCCCAGTGCTTCCTGCCTACAACAGTCCTGCCCACTGTCCGCCGCTTAACATCTTTCCAAGCATCTATTACTTCAAAGATGACTTTCTCACATAAGGACAGGCCTGACCATGTCAGCCAGAGTTCTCTTCCTGAAAGTAGAGAACCAGGGATCTGAGACCTTTGCCATGTCAAGACCATCAGCGACCTTCAGCCTTTGCTGGTGGCACAGAGCAGGACTTCCTAGCTCATTCCAAACCCCTGGGGGGCTATGAAAACCGATGCTCAGATCTCACCCCAGGCCAGCTGGATCAGACTGGCTGGGGGCTGGGCCATGGTGCCCCAGGAGCTACGCAGGCACTGTGGATGAGAACAGAGCCTATGCCCCCTGGAGTCAAAGCTGGTTCTGCCACCTCCCTGCTGAGACTTTAGGCAAGTGGCTTACCCTTTCTGATCCTGGGCTTTTCTCCACTGGAACCCGCAAAGACTAGTTTCTGTCTCCTAAGGTTGATATCATGATGGTGATCTAATTATATTGCATAAAACCACAATGTTTCAAAATACAGGTCTTGGACTCTGTTGCTTCATCCATAAATGATAACAAAGGACAGAAAGCCCTCCTGGGAACTTGAAGAGGAAGTGAAGACAGGAGGGTGAGTGAGTCATCGGGTTTGACTTTTTTCCTTAATATAAATGAGTGATTTATTCCACAACAGGGCATTTTAAAGAATGCCCCATTCCTCTGCTCACACGTCAGGGAGTGACCCAACAGAAGGCAAGTCCTAAACTTTGCCAGAGCCACCCTCTGTCATGAATGGGAGTCTAGAGCAACCATTAAAGAGAGAAAAGAAACCTGGTTGAGAATAAAACCAGCAGAGAAAAGGAGAGCCAGCAGAGCAGATGCTGACGTCAGAACACAGGATTCAGCTGGGGTTTTTTTTTTTTCTTTCTTTGTTTAAAAACAAAACAAAACACTAACCTTTAAAAAAAAAAATAATGCATTTATTTATGGCCACACCCCATGACACATGGAACTTCCCCGACCAGGGGCTGGAACCTGGGCCCCCTGCATTGGAAGGGTGGAGTCTTAACCACTGGACCACCAGGGAAGTCCCCGGATTCAGCTGTTTTTTAACAGACACTTTTGGCTCTTTTTAATCTTTTCTGATTAGATCAACAAGGGAATGTGCATTCTTGTAACCTCTTCACTTCACACAGGTATGAAGTTCATCTTTTGAATAAAATAGCCGAACTGGGAGGGCTGGCTCCTGTCATTTTAATCAACATTTGCTAGCGGTTACACCCACTTCAATGCCCTCCAGTAACAGATTAAAGGGGAGCCACTTCATCACCCTCATATCAACATACTGCTATTAAAATTCTCCCTTTCTGAAAACATGAGAGCTGCAAAAGCTTTTCCGCTAGAGCTTCCGCCCCTTCTCTTGCTGTAAGTGAAGGTCGCTGTCTCTGTGCGCTTGATCGTCACTGGGATTCCCTCTTCCCTGAACTCCGTGCGTGCTCTCCGATGATCATTCTCCAATTAGGTGACAGGTCGTTTCCTTGATTTGCAGGCAATCATTTTCTAGGAAGAAAACTCGCTCTTTCGCTGTTCTTAGAAACTGGCAGGGTTATCCCCAGTCACTCTTTTTTAAGCTTTCTGGCATCTTTTTGGCCATGCACACTCTTCAGACAGAGTTGGCCTGCTCATTCATAACGTCTCTCACCATTTGTTGTCACTGAGGTGACCAACTTGAGCCTCTTTAAAAAAAAAAAAAAAAAGATTTGTGGATATTGCTAGGTTTAAACTGTGTGTTATGGGAAAGGGATCTTTCCTTTTGAAATCTTGCCCCAGCAACTGTTGCTGACTCCAAGCTCCAGATTAGAAAAGCCCAGGGAAGTGAGCGATATTCAGACCACAGACCCGAGTAACCTCACCCCAGGGTCCCTTCACAGTTGACCTCCCCATCACTCCCGTGGCACCAGCGTGAACATGTGCACCCCGCTGAGCGGCACTGCGCACTGCCCTCCAGCACAACTGCCTTGAGACCAAGGTGTGTGTGTTCAGTCGTGTCTGACTCTTTGCGACCCCATGGACTGCAGCCCGCCAGGCTCCTCTGTCCATGGGATTCTCCGGGCAAGAAGACTGGAGTGGGTTGCCATGCTCTCCTCTAGGGGATCTTCTCGACCCAGGGATCAAATCCAGGTCTCCTGCATCTCCTGCACTGGCAGGCGGGTTCTTTACCACTAGCACCACCTGCGAGTACCTAGAAACCAAGGACCATTGCTAATTAGCATCACTGATTAGTGACTGCTGACAGGGTGTGGTTTCCTGTTGCCAGAGATGGGAGAGCGGGGCTTGGAAAAGGAACGCCTTTGACTCAAAAAACCAAGACTCTGAAAAACCCTTCTGGAAGACACCATGCTAATCATGAAGAGCATCTTTAAACATTGACCCAGCTCCTTTAGAAAACTGTGAGCCACGGTCCCACGTGCCCCCTCAAGGCCTCTGGGATGGTCCAGGGAGCATCCCCAGAAAGACCTCACCTCCACACTCAAAACCATCCAGGAGGATGCTGGCAGGAAATCATGAGTCAGGAAGCCCTGTGAGAGGGTAAACCCCACCCGACCCCAGAACTTTCCTTGCACAAAAGACAACACCACAGCAGGGCACGTCCCCAGAGATGGCGACACCAAAGCCAGGCACACCTAACCTCCCATGAAAGTCCCTGCTACCAACACAGTCAATCCTGAAGGCTGCAGAGCACAAGCCTTCTTCCCTTCAGTAGCTTTTTCCTCTTTAACTGATTTTTTCTTTCTATAAATGAACATGGAACTCCTCTGACATCAGAAACTGAAATGAATAGACTATAAAAAGGAAGAGGGTGGAAGAAAATTTCTTAAAAAAAATTTTTTTTAGGCTAAAAAGGGTTTTCACAAATTTAGAGTGAGCTGAAGTAAAACTTCGGTCATTCACATACAAAGAAGCAAGCTAAAGTGATACCCACAAGGGCAAGAAACAGTCAGCTGTAGCTAAGAAGCCTATGGGTACAGTCAGGAGCTTTGCAGGCAATACTCAACTCAATCTGCTAGACGAAATGCTCCAGCAAGAGCTCTCAGCCAGGAGGGGGCAAGGCGGGCTGAGATGTGGCTCAGGTGATGGTTCATCCGACCTAGAGAGCTCACTGGAGGATGGCATCGCTGACTGCCAGCTAAGGATTCACTTGGTCCCAACATGAGCGCACCTGAATGGGCAAATGTTCGCACTGAGGATGAAGGATGCTCAACAGGTGATCTCCACCTGGAGCATCATTTATAACCAGTAGCAACCAGATTCCGAAGAGCAAGAGTCCTCCAACCAGGACTCCCAGTGGCGGGGGGTCGGGGGGCAGGCATCTTTCAAGGTGGTTTCCTCTGCAGTTGGCCCAAGACTTCGATGATGAAAGGGGTGTGGAATTTAAGCTCTGAGCAGGCAGGGCCTCGAAGTTCCCCTCCTGCCCATGCCTTCCACAGTGCATGGAACGTTGCAGGGGCTCAAAACCATACCTGGAAAAAAATCAAGATACAAAACGCAAGAGTCTGGCTACAACAAGAGTAAGGTCCTGTGCCATCACTTCTGGCCGAACAAGAAGGCCATCTCTAAACCAAGGCCAGGCTTCTCTGGACCAGGAGACGGTGACCCGCCACTCCACATACTGACTCTGTAGCATTCTCAGACACAGTACTTGGCCATAGAAAAGGCTAAGACAAAGATACTTATGAGGGATGAGCTGGAAACGGCCACAGCGTACTGGGGAGTTGAGAGAAGTTCACAGGATTGTAGGGTGTGACTCTCATGCCCCCGCCCCGCCCCAATCTCACACACACGCGCACGGATCTGGGGGTAGGGGGTATGTTCAAAGGATCTACCTCAGTAAGCTTGGGAGCGAGGCAGAGAGGGGCTTTTCTTTCCTGTCTCTTACGTGTCTACTGAGATTTCCACAATTAACAGGCACCAATTTCTGTATCACTTAAATACGTAAATTTGAAATTAAACAAGAACAACCCCCCCGCCCCCACCGCTCTGCCTTCCTCATTATTAAACTGGAAAACCATTTATGATGCACTGCCCATTAGCACTGTGGGGTTTCTTTTTGGGGGAAGAAAAAAAAAAAGCAACAGAATTGAGCCACCTCTATCCAATTTTTTTTTTAACCTGTTTGTTCTTACTATTTGAAGCCAATTTCCAGCCCAGCTTAAAGGACTTAAAAGCCTCTCGGGCATGGCGACATTTCTGTTGCCATCCTCACTGTTATGAGGGACTCTCTACTTGGTCCGCTCTGTAAAGAAAGCCTCAGGTGGACCACAAATGCTCAAGAGGATAAAATAAAGCCAGAGGGAGGCAAAAGGCAGGGCAAGCTGGGCGAGGCTGTGACCCAGGGTGACAAAACACGTCTCCTGCAACAAGGGTTAACACCCTCTGGACGGCTGAGCCTGTCTGCAGTCCGTGGAGCTCACACCACCTCTCAGACCTCTCCACCGGAAGGAAGTCCCGTCCCACTGAGGCAGCATCTTCTCAGCTGAGGCGGTTTTAGAGCTTTGTTGCTGCTGTGATGACTCACCTCACGCTTTGGAGGAAGGCCTTTTCCAGGGGAGGGGTGTCTGGAGAAAACACAACAGCCTTGTGCTCGTCTCTCGTCCCAGCCCTGCTGGGGCTGCGAACGTCAGCTCACAAGAGCCCTCCTGACAGCCCTAATAAATGGGAATGTCTTCAACTGAGAAGGAAATAAATGAGTATAGTGCCATGACAAACAGACACACAATTTTCTCCCTAATCTTTCTCCCCAGTGCCTCCCAATTTTTTTTTTTGTCCCACTGAAAGCCTTTATGGCTTTCCTCGTGGTATTGTGTCTTGTCGGTATTTACAGACATGAAAAAACAGTGCAGGGAGAAGAGAACAAGCAAAATGAGTAGAGAAATGACCTGTGTTGTTTTCTTCTGGGGCTGTCGGAGCCACCCCCTATTCTGTTGAAATAAGCCCTGGGCTGTAACCTGCCCACTCAAGTAGGTTGCCCACAAAGATGCACCCTTCCCAGCCACCAACAGAATGTTATCTTAAAAACCCCCCAAGCACACCTGAGAGAAAATTAGCCAAGCTTTCATTAGAAAAAAAAGTTAATTGGTGCTGCTATTGTTCTTCAAGGGTCACTGTCATCAATCTGAAAAGCACTGCTGTCTACATGCATCATTAAAAACTTACCTACAGGGAAGAGATGACAAGAGAAAAATTTTAAAACCCTCTAGTCTTTCCTAAGTCTGTTTTTCATGTCATGGATTGCTTTCATTAACTTCTCCATAGTGCTAAAAACTCCCACAACCTCAGACAGAAGCATATGCAAACTATATTTTTTTAATTTCCAAAGCCAAATATAAATATTTTTGAAACCATCCACACCTGTCTCCCACATGAGCATGGATATACATAACTCTTTATATTACTATCTCTCTATATTAAGAATGTCAGTCTGGAAATTCCTTTCATAAGGAAAAATGCATTTTAAAGGTCTGATCCATAAAAACGTGAAGCTGAAAATTCATTAAATCCATTTTGTCTTTGGGCCATACTGGACCTTCATTTGAAAATGTTCGTTTCTTCTCAATATTTATTTATTCCTTTATAGTTCATGGCTTTGTATTGTGATGACCTACAACTCTAGGAAATTACTTGGCAGAGAAAGGGAAGGAAAAGAAGGAAATAAAGCTTAATGCTATGTACCATCTACTTTAAAACCGTGTAGAAAGTATGGACCGCTTAAAGTAAAACCTTCATTCCTCTGTATGTCACTATTGAGAATAATTCAAATACCTGCCAAACAAGATTTGAATTTTTAAAATTTAAAATGAACTCCTAAGCATTACTAGATATGAAAATTATTTCAATAGTCCAGAACGAAAATGCACCTGATGGTCTGGCCACCAGAGGGAGCTATAATTCCCCCACACACCTGAGCGTACATACCCAGGATTCAGAAACCTTCATGGTCCGGGACGCTTCACAATGCCTCTCCTCCAGCGAATTCTACAAAGTCAGAGGGGTTAAGGGTGAGGCCCTCCTTCAAATTAAAGGTAGTTGTGGTAGCTTCAACATAAGAAGCTACAAGTCATGTGGTATGTCCTGGTAGAGGCTTTTTTATGTTACTAAACTGTATAAACTAAATATTGTAAAGAATGAGGGTCTTAACAATACATACAGAACAGTAAAATAAGAAATTATGAGATGAGAAGGTAAGGAAAACCGGAGGATATACTGAAGAAAGGAGGACCAAAGAAAAGGAAACTGACCAGGGTGGGGCGGGGGAGGGAAAGGTGCGGAAAGCACATGCGCACAGCGTGACCGCCCAGCACCAGGCCGAGCGGACCACGCGCTGCCCCACACCCGGGCCAGGTGGGCGCGGAGGTGGGGAAAGCCGCCTGCGGGCGATCTTCCTGGGCATCGTCGTGAAGGAGATGGCTGTGCAAGAGGGGAGATGGTGGTCGTCCGGGGCGCCAGAAGCACGGATCTGAGAACAGCTCTGGGGGGCAGGGAGCCGAGGCCAAATAGAGGGCGCAGACAGAGGGCGCCGGAGTCAGGACCACTGTAGGAGCGATGGCTGAAGGGCCCACCGGGAGCGGAATGCGGTCTGTTTGAGAGGGAGCACTCTCTTCATGGGGTTTCCCTGGTGGCTCAGCTGGTGAAGAATCCACATTCGCCTGCAATGCGGGAGACCTGGGTTCCATCCCTGGGTTGGGAAGATGCCGGGAGAAGGGAAAGGCTACCCACCCCAGTATTCTGGCCTGGAGAATCCTTGTAGACTGTATCGTCCATGAGGTCGCAAAGAGTGGGACACGACTGAGCGACTTTCACATTCTCTTCATGTGCAGAGGGGCAGGGGAAGAGGACTGACCTGAAAACGTGAACCCCGCTCAGGAAGCCCTCTGCACAAGCAGGAACCAGGAAGAGCTGGAGGGATGGGACAGCCAAGGACAACGCCCCAGGGCCTAACCTGGAGGCCCTGATACACAGACAGTGAAACCGTTGGCTGAGAAAGATTAGTCCAGAGAAGGAACAAATATTTTGACATTTCAGGCCAAGATACTGGTTTGTTGTTGTTGCAAACAAAAGAGCCTGATTCAGGTACGTGCTCATTCAAATCTCATTTCCAGCACATGCTGGTTCTACTACATACTTAATAACAGAGGGAAAATGAAATCACACTGCAGGGAGCCAGTAACCCATTCTGGAAGAAAGGAATTTGCACATTTTTTCTTTTACAATCTTTTCTTTTACTGTCCAGACTGTGCAGATAACATAGAAAGTCACTTCAACAAAATTAAACCACTGTTTGCAAAGAATTCCCGAGTTTCGAGTGAGTGAGAGAGAGAGAGAATATATAAGCAACTCTGTCATTTTCTCACTAGCAAAAAGAAAAAGAAACTGTGATAAAGTTATGATTCATCCATTCTGATTTCTCAACCAGTTGCCCACAAACTTGAAATGCAGTATTTCTTTTGAATGCTTCTCTGCCTTCCTACCATGAATGCCTAATTTCCAGCAATTAAAAATAATAGAGACTTTAAAACAATAATCAGTTGTTCAAAAGGGGAAGCACAACAAGCAACCAAAAACACAGTGGAAACAAACCTTGTAGTTTATTCATGCCGAAGGAATGTCAGCACACACTAACTGAGGCACGGCTGAGCATCCAAGAATTGAAGCCTCTGACCGTGGTGCTGGAGAAGACTCCTGAGAGCCCCTTGGACAGGAAGACCTGACCAGTCAATCCAAAAGGCAGTCAACCCTGAATATTCACTGGAAGGACTGATGTTGAATCTCCAATACTCTGGCCACCTAATGTGAAGAACCGACTCATTGGAAAAGACCCTGATGCTGGGAAAGACTGAGGGCAGGAGAAGGTGACGACAGAGGATAAGATGGTTGGATGGAATCACTGACTCAATAGGCATGAGTGTGAGCAAACTCCAGGAGATAGTGAAGGACAGGGAAGCCTGGTGTGCCGTAGTCCATGGGGTCACAAAAAGCTGGACATGACTGAGCAACTGAACCACAACAACATACTTTTGCATCACTTGTGTTGATATTATACAGTAGGAGTGCCAGTTCTTTTAATAATTTACTGAGGAGTTACACATTGCAAATTCCTTATTAAACATTACTTGTACTAAGGTCGTAAGTTTAAGAAATACTCAGCAGAGAAAAGCAGCAGTATTTTATGTTCTGCATCTGCTGGGATTCCTATAAATAAAACCTTATTTCTTATAAATGTATTAATATAAAGCACTGAGAAGTCATTTTCTCTAAGATAAAAACATTTTATACTCATTTGTAGACTTTAAAATCCACAATGCCTATCTAAAATGTTTGACAAGCTTTGGAGAGCAAAGGAAAAAAATCTACTGCCATATCTAGGAACCTGACTCCTCCATGCCCCAAAAGTCAATACTGGCTGAATTCCTGTCTGTCATTGATCAACTAGCAGCTCAACAAAATAGTTTAATCTGGAAATCATGACCAAATAATATGGGCGCTCCCAGGGCTAGCAAACTATGGCCCACAGGCCACTGGTACATGGCCACGCCCATTCATTTACTGTCCTGGCTGCTTTTGTACTATCTTGAGAAATCGTAAGCCCTGCAAAGCCTCAACTATTTAATCTCTGACCCTTTACTGAAAGGAGTTTGCTGGCCCCTGATTCAGACTGCCTATAGCACTTAGAGCTTGTATTTATCGCTGAAGAACCTGCCAGATTGGTGAAATTTCTAAGCAGTCTTAAAAACTTTATGTTCCACGTTCCTGCCCCAAATATTTCATGCAAAGATGCGCACAATAAAGGACAGAAATGGTTTGGACCTAACAGAAGCAGAAGATATTAAGAAGAGGTGGCAAGAATACACAGAACTGTACAAAAAAGACCCAGATAATCACAATGGTATGATCACCAACCTAGAGCCAGACATTCAGGAATGCAAAGTCAAGTGGGCCTTAGGAAGCATCACTAAGAACAAAGCTAGTGGAGGTGATGGAATTCCACTTGAGCTGTTTTAAATCCTAAAAGATGATGCTGTGAAAGTGCTGCACTCAATATGCCAGCAAATTTGGAAAACTCAGCAGTGGCCACAGGACTGGAAAAGGTCAGTTTTCATTCCAATCCCAAAGAAAGGCAATGCCAAAGAATGCTCAAACTACTGCACAATTGCACTCATCTCACACGCTAGCAAAGTAATGCTCAAAATTCTCCAAGCCAGGCTTCAACAGTACGTGAATTGTGAACTTCCAGATGTTCACAATTCTGGATATATGTCCACACACTGGATATAGAAAACGCAGAGGAACCAGAGATCAAATTGCCAACATCCGTTGGATCATTGAAAAAGTGAGAGTTCCAGAAAAACATCTACTTCTGCTTTATTGACTATCCTTTGTGTGGATCACAACAAACTGTGGAAAATTCTTAGAGAGATGGGAATACCAGACCACCTGACCTGCCTCTTAAGAAACCTGCATGCAGGTCAAGAAGCAATAGTTAGAACTGGATATGGAATAACAGACTGGTGCCAAATCAGGAAAAGAGTACATCAAGGCTGTATATTGTCACCCTGCTTATTTAACTTATATGCAGAGTACATCATCAGAAATACTGGAATGGCTGAAGCATAAGCTGGAATCAAGATTTCCGGGAGAAATATCAATAACCTCAGATATGCAGATGATACCACCCTTATGGCAGAAAGTGAAGTAGTAAAGAGCCTCTTGATGAAAGTGAAAGAGGAGAGTGAAAAAGCTGGCTTAAGACTCAACATTCAGAAAACTAAGATCATGTCATCCGGTCCCATCACTTTATGGCAAACAGATGGGGAAACAATGAGAGACTTTTATTTTGGGGGGCTCCAAAATCACTGCAGACGGTGACTGCAGCCATGAAATTAAAAGACACTTGCTCCTTGGAAGAAAAGCTATGACCAACGTAGACTGCATGTTAAAAAGCAGAGACATTACTTTGCCAACAAAGGTCCATATAGTCAGAGCTATGGTTTTTCCAGTAGTCATGTATGGATGTGAGAGTTGGGACTATAAAGAAAGCTGAGGCCTAGAAGAATTGATGCTTTTCAACTGTGGTGTTGGAGAAGACTCTTGAGAGTCCCTTGGATGCAAGGAGATGCAACCAGTCCATTCTAAAGGAAATCAGTCCTAAATATGCATTGGAACGACTGATGCTGAAGCTGAAACTCCAATACTCTGGCTACCTGATGCGAAGAACTGACTCATTTGAAAAGACCCTGATGCTGGGAAAGATTGAAGGTGGGAGGAGAAGGGGATGACAGAGGCTGAGATGGTTGGATGGCATCACCGACTCTATGGACGTGTGTTTGAGTAAGCTCCGATAGTTGGTGATGGACAGGGAGGCCTGGCGTGCTGCAGTCCATTGGGTCGCAAAGAGCTGGACACGACTGAGTGACTAAAGAACAAAGAGAAGCATCCAAAATGAATTCTGGATTGTGCTTTTTTTTCTTTAATATTTATTTACTTGGCTGTGCCGGGTCTTAGTTGTTGCATGGGGGATCGAGTTTCCTGACCAGGGATAGAACTTGGGCCCCTTACCTCAGGAGCACAAGGCTTAGCCACCGGAGAAGTCCCCGGACTGTGCATTTTTAGAAGCATTACTTTCAGGTATAACCATTTTTCTCCCTTGAATGATGCCATTTTTGTCAACACAGGTGCACAGGGAGCCGAGAGGGCACATTGTCAAGGCCCCCCCGGGGCTTCACTGAGAACAGGTTGACGGGGCAGCCGTCGCCCAGGGAACCATTCACAGTGAGAGATGCCTCCCTTATCTCTCTGGTCATGTAACTATAGCGGTGAGTGCTCCGCCAGCTGAATGCTGGACCTCCCTCCCTGCAATACCTACTGGCTGTGTTCCTGGAGGCTAGGTTGTCAGCTCCATTTCTGCAAAATAAATATTGTCTTCATCGTCTTACACATTCCGAGACGCTTTCACTTCTGACTCATCTCAAGCTGGCAACATTCCCTTCCTTGTCATACTTTAGTTCCTCACACCCTTCCCCCCGCCCCCAAAGGGAAACCTCTGGGAGACAAATACAGAATAAATTTCAGAATAAAGCAAGAGAAGCGTTGTTGGGGTGCAGGTGGCGGACACAGGCAGCTGAGCAAAGAAGGAGAGGCGGGAACGAGGGGCGGGAGGCGGCCAGGGAGGGGGTGAGGTGGAGGAAAGACTTCGCGTCCCCAGGACGAGCGATGTCGGGCAGAAGATCCAAACTTCACCGCCACTCCCCAGAGGCATCGTGGATTTCCGCTCTCACTGGTGCCCCCTGTAAATTAATTACACTAGGGGATTAAAATACTGCCCACAGCTCTTTAGCTGCTTTAAAATTTTTTCATTTTCTCAGGCTCCACCCTGGTCAGATGAACAAAATTTATTAAGCATCTACTATGTGCAGGGTGCCTTCATATTTCTGTCGCTATGTCATGTCCAGTGCTTTTGCGACCCCATGGACTGTAGCCCACCAGGCTCCTCTGTCCAAGGGACTTCCCAGGCAAGAATACCGGGGTGGGTTGTCATTGCCTCCTCCAGGGGATCTTCCTGGATCAGGGATTGAACGTGCTTCTCCTGCACTGGCAGGTGGATTCTTTACCACTGAGACACCTGGGAAGCCCTCCCTCATCTTCCTAAAACACATCCAATTCTCTGCCCTGGAGACTCGGGGACCAGAGAGCATCATTCATTGCTGCTGGAGGTGAAGGTGAGACATCCTGTAATTTTCCCTCCTCTCTCTGTTAAGCCAGGTGGCAGAGCCCAAGTTCCTCAGATGACAGATGCCAGCACGTTTGTGTGTCTGGAGTCAAGGCAAAGGAGGGGGCTGTGAATGCAGGCTTCTCATGAACGTAACAGTGAGGGTGGTACAGAAAGAGGGCCTGTCTCCTTCACCTGCTTCATTTACCAAACCCAGAAAGACACAAAGGCCAGTTTACAGGACTGTATATTTAAACTGATCCGATAATCCCTGCATTCCAAATCGGTGCCCCTTCCAGCACAGCCTCTTCAGGGAATCCAGACCATTCTAAACATCCGTTCTTACTGCACTGGCTCTAGGACAGCAAGCCTTGGGGCCTAACACAGGGCAGAGACATGCTGGTCCCGTGCACTGACCCACCTGCCACTTCTCCCATTTCTGTCTGGAAAACCCGGTGGCCTGAATGGCATGCAAATGAAGCCTGGCATATTTTAAAAGGATGCTGCATCTACTCATACATACAAAGACTGGGAGATCAGCACACATTTGTAATAAGTTGTCTCATTTCACCCCAGGTCATCCTGATGCAGCTCTTGATATGAAAATCTAATCAAACTCTTTAGATGGATGGCGATTATTTATCTTTTTTAAATTGGAGAATAACTGCTGTACAGTGTTGTGTTTCTGCGGTGTGACAACATGAACCAGCAATAAATGTACGTATATCCCCTCCCTCCTGAGCCTCCCTCCCACTACCGAGGGATATAAAACTTAAAGAAAACATAATATAAAATAGAATAGAATAAAAATAATAAGTTGTGTGGCTGCTGTGGAAATGTCTTTATTTGGGAGGAAAGGGTGTGATAACATCCTTTCGGGGTTTGGGGGTCAGGGGAGTACGATTAGAATGAACAGCCTGTGAGCGGGATGCTCTGGGCTCCCACATGACTAATTGTGAGAGCTCAGATTTTAAGCAAATACTTTTGGCCCACAGGCCATTAGTGTTGATGCTATGATGCCCAGCAATGCCCTAGATAGCTGAGGCTGCTCCAGCAGGCCTGCACAGAGAGAGGGGCAGGTTTGCGTGGAGCTGGCAGGCCACAAACAGCCTCGGTAGAGCAGAGGGGCCCCGCCTGCACCCAGGCGGGCACTGTGCTGCAGGCAGGTCAGCTCTACACGCTGCAGACCACGCAGGGCAGAGGTCAGCACCAAATGCAGGTCATCCCTCCAGAGGCCTGAGGGCCCCGTCAGTGGAGAAGGCGAGCTGCTCAAAAGATGGCAGGAGGTGTGGGGTCCATGTTGGCCTGAGGTCCCACCCAGAGGGTGTCCACCAGCTCCAGCCACTCCACCTCACAGGAACATGAGCCAAGATGTCTAGGTTGCTGAGATTTTTTTTTCCAGAAACCTGTTTTTTTAATATGAAATTTCCCAAACCCATTGGCTCAAAATTTTTATTTCCTTAGTGTACCATGGCTCGTGGTGGCTCAGACAGTAAAGAATCTGCCTGCAATGCAGGAGACCTGGATTTGATCCCTGAGTCAGGAAGATCCTCTGGAGGAGGGCATGGCAACCCATGTCAGTATTCTTGCCTGGAGAATTTCACGGACAGAGGAGCTTGGCAGGCTATAGTCCATGGAGTCTCAAAGAGTCAGACACGACTGAGAGACTGACACTTTTCACTTTAATGTACCACAGACCAAACAGACGCACTTCTGGGTTCAGCACAGAACCCCCACTATACAAACCCTGACTCTATACAAACCCTGGCCTCACTGCACCCTAGAAGCACTGGCAGTTTAGCAAAGCGACCCTCAAGGCACTGATGGCCTCGCGGTTCCTCCACCTGTTAGGAGAGCTCTCCTGTTTGCTGTTTTCCAAACGGGGCAAAGGAAAAAACAACGTCTGACCTTTTGGGAGAAAAAGCAAAGTAATACTTAAAATTTACACGTCTCTAGTGCCAAATTGTCCCCTCGCCCATTTCTTGTTGGCTACCTGGGGGCAGATTTAATTTGACAGTGGAGGGAACAGACTTTAACCCGGGGATGGATTTTAGCTCCATCAGTTACAGGACAACCAGATGCTGGGTCCTGCCTGATCAAACAGCACCCCCCTTTCCTGAACTACAGGTCTAAACTGGATTTGATCAACCTTTCAGATCAGCTCCTAATGTACAGGAAACCCAGGAGAAAGAGGGGCACAGTATTTGATACCAAGGGAAGCAATCAAATGTGGTCAGAGAGACAATGCACTGATCCCTCGAGGTCATTCAAAAAGGGGAGACAAGACTGTTCTAGATTAACAGGGTCTTAAAAGACCTCACAGCTAACTGCAACACACGACTCTCAACAGAATTCTGGGTTAAACAGCCCAATAGTAAAAGGCATTTCAGGGCTTTTATCTGGAGGAATTCAGATCATGGACTAGGTAAGAGAGTCCATCAGGCAATTACTGTTAATTTTGTGAAAACCGCATGGTGGTTAAAAGGAATATGTTCTTCGCTTTTGTTCTTGCCTTTTTTTCCCCTAGAGACACAAGCTGAAGTATTTAGGGGCTAAATGTCACGCTGTCTACAATTCACTTCAGGAAAAAAAGCAACAGACACAGCCAATGTGGCAAAGAGTTAACAACTTAACCCTAGACTGTGGGAATGGGGGTGAGCTGGTGCCACCAAGCTATCATTACATGGCATTAAGTCCCCATTAGTCTCAGCTGCTAGTAGAGGGAAGGACTTTGGCTACATTCCTCCAATGTCCAAGTCCGTACGTGTTTTCAACTTCACCAGCTGCCAAAAGAAAAAAATGACAGCAACTCAAACAGGTATAATGTGAGGCTATACCAGCTCAACACACAATGGAGAAGAAACTGTACTAAAGAAGCAACTCCACAATATGTGTCTTGGAGCCTCCCACACAAAAACTTTTATAAAATTCTCTCAATAACCTCCGATACCAGATGATACCATCCTTATAGGAGAAAGCGAAGAACAACTAAAGAGCTTCTTGACGAAAGTGAAAGAGGAGAGTGAAAAAGTTGGCTTAAAACTCAATATTCAGAAAACTAAGATCATGGCATCCGGTCCCATTACTTCATGGCAAACAGATGGGGAAACAATGGAATCAGTGAGAGACTTTATATTTTTGGGCTCCAAAATCACTGCAGATGGTGACTGCAGCCATGAAATTAAGACACTTGCTCCTTGGAAGAAAAGCTATGACCAACCTAGACTGCATATTAAAAAGCAGAGACATTACTTTGCCAACAAAGGTCCATCTAGTCAAAGCTATAGGTTTTCCAGTAGTCAAGTATGGATGTGAGAGTTGGACTGTAAAGAAAGCTGAGCGCCGAGGAATTGATGCTTTTGAACTGTGGTGTTGGAGAAGACTCTTGAGAGTCCCTTGGACTGCAAGGAAATCCAACCAGTCCATCCTAAAGGAAATCAGTACTGAATTTTCATTGGAAGGACTGATGCTGAAGCTGAAACTCCAATACCTTGGCTACCTGATGCGAAGAGCTAACTCATTGGAAAAGACCCTGATGCTGAGAAAGATTAAAGGTGGGAGGAGAAGGGGGCGACAGAGGATGAGATGGTTAGATGGCATCACCGACTCAATGGACATGAGTTTGAGTAAACTCTTGGGAGTTGGTGATGGACAGGGAGGCCTGGTGGGCTGTGGTCCACGGGGTCACAAAGAGTCGGACACGACTGAGCAACTGAGCTGACAGCTGGTTTGTCTTCACCAAAGCTGCTCAATTTGAGGAGCAGCTTTGTGACCCCAAAAGCATTTCACCCACCCTAACCTCAAATAAAGACTCTGATCATAATTAAGGAGGAAAAAGAGGGAGGGTAGATCTAAAACTTGCATTAAATGTTCCTAATTCAGTCACCACTTAAGCCTATGACTAAAGGTTAAATGCCTCAAGATACAAGCTTAACTGAAAAAGAACACAGTTTGAAAACCCAAAGATATTTTAAGTTAAAAACAAACTTAAAAGATCTTACTTAGCAAAGTACGTCTATCTGAAATCTAATACTTGATGGTCTTTCTTCCTCTTGCATGCTCAGTCATGTCCGACTCTTTGCGACCCCATGGACAGTAACCCGCCAGACTCTTCTGTCCATGGGATTCTCCAGGCAAGAATACTGGAGTGGGTTGCCATTTCCTCCTCCTGGGGATCTTCTCAACTCAGGAATCAACCCTGTGTCTCCTGTACCAGTAGACGGATTCTCTACCACTGCGCCACCCAGGAAGCCCCCTAATACTTGATATTCACACACAATTCTAGGAACTTGGTTAGCTACCATCACATACACTGGCTAGTTCCTTAAATATGCTTTTTAAAAACTGTCTGGTCATCAAATCTAACAGTCATCTAATCCAATGGCCCATCTAATAAGCTGAACCTTGGTCACTCAAGATGAGTATTAACCTACCATGGGAAAGAACTCTGAAATCAAATAAATCTGGACCCAACTGGTCCCAACCACTCACTAGAGTGGTTTCATGTTGGGCTGATCACAATGCCTCTGAATCCTGATTTCCTCACCCAAAAGATGGAGACAATTATTCCCTCTTCGCAAACTTTAGGCAGATTCTGATTACTTCATATTACACTCCACGCACTGGGCCAGCCAACTCCAGGAGCACTCCAAACTGTCTGAAAAACGTATGTTTAGAGCCTAGACACTTGCTCAGCTCAGAGCTCTCAAACATACTGGTGATATGTAGACTTTGCAGCTTATCTTTTTTGCCTCATTTTCCTTATCTGCAAACTGAAAAGACCAATAGGGCCTGCGGCATAAGGGCTTTAGGGAGAATCCAGCCCACTGTGTAAATAGGTCAGGTCATGCCTGGCACGAAGGACACAATCAATAAACACAGGCCATCGTGACTCGCTCCCCGCCTTCCTCGTACCCCACTTTGGGAAAGCATGGGCCCCCAACTGCACATATCACTGTGGCCAAACACCAGGACTCGCTCAGTCTGCCACATCAGAAAGTGCCTAAGTCTACAGCCGTACCACCCTGAACACGCCCAGTCCTGTCTGATCTCAGAAGCTAAGCAGGATGGGGCCTGGTTAGTACTTGGATGGGAGAATGCCCGAAAGGCTTCCCAGGAAGTCAGCTGTCCCACCTCTCACTGCTGGTGAAGAGCCCAGCTCACCGGTCCCACCTTTCCTGTCTGGACGGATGGCCATGTGCTCCCCAAACCATGACTCACTCCCTTTGCCCCATCCTGACCCTAATACTGAGGGTCAAGGTCAGGGTTTTGACCTTCCATCGCAGTCCCAGCTCAGCCTCACGCCCCCCACACAGAAGTTTCTAGACCCACTGCCACAAGAACGTGTGTTCCCTGCTGTGGGCTTGGGAGCGGTGATTCTGCCAAGACACCAACATCAAACAGAGACCCTCCGTTGGCCACCCTGCAGGGCCCCGAGATGCTCTTCTGACACCAGCCTTTGTGCTCCCTCCCCTTCACTCATTTTGCGTCAGAGTCCCAGGCAGGCTCCCTCCACTGGTCTACACAGACCCTTCGTGAAAATTACAAAAAGTACCTGCCCCGAGTGGCAGAATTGGGGGGTGAGGGCGATGCCTGATGAGCTAATAGCACCTCTGAGAATGAGAAAGGGGACCTTCCTGGAGGAACACCAGGCCACCCTGCACCACTGCTACCATCATTAGACTCTCCTACTGAAGTCAAGCCAAGCCAACTGCCCTGTGCAAGATCTCTGGGGTTATTAATGAGACTAAGAGCTACAGCCTCTGTGCTGAGATGAGGGGTCGGGGGGCGGGGAACTGGCGGAGCCAGGATGGCCCAGGGACGAGAGTCGTTTCCTCCTCTTGGGCTGGGGAGCCCGGCAGAGGTGTTGCCACCTGAACTGGAGCTGGAGAGATGGGAGAATGGCCCCAGGAAGGATGTGAGCAGACCCCAGGCAGAGGGGAAACACCCGCCAAGGCAAGAAGCAGCACATTTCAGGCATTTAGAGGACTGTGGGCTTTCAATGAAGGGGCAGGAAAAGGAGGGGAGGGGAGAGATGAGGTCATTGTCCACCCCTTCTTGAGAATCCACGATGTGCTGGTACCCTGTAAGGCAGGGGGAGTCAAAAATAAGTAAAAATAAACCCTCCCTGTCAGAAGTTAAAAATGTAGTCTAGGAGAAAAAAACAGTTATAAAATGACAGCGATGACGCACACAGTGGTCCTTCCAGGTCATAGGGCCCATGGAAGGACGTGACCTGCTAGGGGACTGGGGGGACCAGAGGAGGTGACGACCAGCGGGGTGGCTGGCAGGTGAGGGGGGGCCGTGGGGGAAAGGCAGGCGGCGGCCCGCGCGGGACCCGAGCAAGTGGCAAGCTGACCGGTGAGGGCTTGACACACCTCGTTACCAAGGGACCGGAAACCGCCACCTTAACAGGAAACTGGGTTTTCAGCCCACAGATGAGGGCGATCAAACCACACAGGAAGAGTTACCCGTCCAGGTCTGCGCCTCAGCTCAAAACGCTCTGCAGCAAGCTGGAGGGCGAGAGGTGTGGCGGTCAGTGAGTCACTCGAGGAAGCAAGGAGCAGTAGTCGGTCCAGCGGCACGGCGTCCGGGAGCCTCCCGGAGGGCGGAGTCTCCTTGACCCGGAAACGCCGTGCTCGGTCCCACGAAGACCACCCATTTCCAAAACGGAAGCGGGAACCCAGTGTTTTCAACACGACTTTACGTCCCTTTGGACGTGTCGCTGGCATTTTACACGTGGCCTGCTTTTTGAAAGAGTCCGATTTTCCTTTGCTCACGCTTAAAAAAAAAAAGCCTTTCAAAAAGCTCACACAGCATGTCTGTCATAGTACGGACCATAAAGACGGGTGTCTCTGCCTTGGGCGACCACTGTCTCCATCTGGACCCCGGGTCCTGACGTCCCACTTGATTCAGCACACCACACAAGGGTGTCCCTGTTGAGATGACAGACGATAGGGCTGCCCTTCTTCCCCGAAGGCTGGGCCCAAAAGGAGGCATCTTTCTCTACTACAGCCATTCTCCACACAGACCAACTGCTCAGAAGTCCCAGGGGAGCAAGAGCTCAGTTATCATCTTCCAACAAAGGCCCTTTCAGTCAAATGAGACTTTGCTGGACGGAAGCTGCAAAGTGACCCTGTGTCCTTGGCACTGGATTGGGAGGATTTCAGGTGCAGCTGCGTCGGCCACCCGAGCCCGGAGGCAGGTCCAGACACTGGTCCTCAGGGATGCAGCCTCAAGCAGCCTCCGAGGGGCCGGGAGCCCATCCGGCAGGGCACTGGGTCGCCCCCAGCAGCATCACCTACTCCGACCAACACACCCTCCCCTCCCGCCACCCACCATGACCCCCATCCTCAGGCCAAGTGACCTAGACAGCCTCCTGTGACTCCAGACTATAAATCCAAATCCCAACACGTCCAATCCTGTATCATTTCTATCAAATCCAAGTTTCCGACAATGCCACTGATGAAAACTGTCCTTCCTCCTCCATCCATCAGGGCTCCCAGCTCCTACCCAGCCCTCCTTCTGTGAAGGGAGAACTGGGATCGTGCAAGGAAGAGGTCCCCAACCTCCCGGATATAATGCCTGATGATCTAAGGTGGGCTGATGTATGTACTGCTACTAATAATAGAGATAAAGTGCACAATAAATGCAATGTACTTGAATCATCCCTTAACCATCCCCCTCATGGCCTCCCCACCATCCATGGAAAAACTCTTGCATGATACTGGTCCCTGATGTCAAAAACACTGGGGTCAGCTGCTGTGAGGTGCAGAGGTGGAGGGGACATTCAGTGACAGGGGCTGAGGGAAAAGGGGCCTGCCGGGTTGTGGTTCAGGATGACGCGGAGAAAAGGGTCTCACTCCGGGGAGTGAGAAGCACGGAAGGCACTACAACATCGGCCACGCTCACGGCTGCGCCCCTGCCGCCCTCAGGACACATGAGTGGTACCAGTGGATCAGAGTCACCCTGGGGTTCCCTCCGACCCCCGGAAACTGCCCTCCCTGCTCCCTGCTTTCTGCTCATGTACCGGAGGTGACTCGGAAAGAGGTGCTCCAGGGAATGTGGAAGAACCTTCAGGTCACTGGGCAAATGATAGGGTGCGAGCCGGCGCCCTTCTCCTGGGAGGGGCCAGCGTGGAGTGGCCCTGCTCCGTCCCCCAGCTCTCCCAGGGCCACCCACTCACCGGCAAACGGGTCTTTGGAGAACGGGGGCACCTAAGAGAGGAGGAGAGGGAAGGAGGGGGGCAGGCAGGTGTGTGCGGAACTCACTGAACTGAGACAGGGAAGGCAGAACCGGATTCAGAGCTTCTGACTCATTTTCTGGAACCCAGTCTGTGAAGCCGCGACACTGCTTCTTTCCACTGAACGTCTTGAGGCATTATCTATAACTCCTCTCTAATCTGTCCCCGAGAAATGATCCCTTCTCTTCTCGTATAAATGATAACAATTCAAGGCTCAGCTCTGCTTGGCTCTTATAAGATTTGGAGCTCAAGTCTGCTCCAATTTTAACCTCAGATCTTCTGAACAGGCTGAAAAACATAATCTGAATCCATTTCAATTTTTTTTTATGAAGAGTTTTGGATAAAACAAAACGAAAATGAATTTAAGGAAAAGTGACTGAAATTTTCCAAATCCAGCTCCTTCCTTCCAAACCCTAACATTTGATGCAGAGTCAGCGAGAACGATAGGCATTTTTTTTTTTTTTTTTTTTGACATAAAACACAATCTACTCGTCAGTGTGCAAATGCGGAACGTGAAAAGCCAACCGGCCCAGTTCTGTTCTTGATGCTGGTGCCTGTTAAGTAGTAGAAGAAAGATACTAAAAACAAGCCTCTGTCTCCAATAAATGTCTCGTTTAGTAAGAGGGAAGTGAAGCGTTAGAGCATTGGTTCAGGCGCGTGGTGAGCTGCTCAGGGGCTTCGCAGTCACATGAGGAAGAAGCTGCAGGTGGATGCGTCTCCCAGCCCAGCACCTGGAGCTCAGGCTGGCGGCAGCGCCCCAGAGCGCGTCGTTTCCTGGAGAGACGACTCAGAAAGCTAACCCTCCGTCAGTCATCTGGGCACGCTGAAGCATGAGAGATTTTTTAAAAAATATTTCCCCGATATTGAACGTGCATCAATTTTACTTATTTATAGGCGATACTGCAGCATCAGTTTCAGGGCCCCACAATAAAGCAAATATCATCATACACTGAGCCACACAAACTCGGGCTTCCCATGACATATCACACAGTTACTTTTAGTCTATTAGATGTGCAATAGTTATAAATAGTCCATATATTAGTTATTTATAGTCTGTTGGATGTGCAATAGCATTCTTTTTGTAAAAAGTGTAAGTACCTTAATTTAAAAATACGTTCTTGCTTAAAAAATAATGTCAGCCATCGTCTGACAACATAGTTGCCACAAACCTTCCATTTGTTTAAAAAAACAACAAACAAACAAAAAAAAAACCAGTACTCTGCTGCTGCTAAGTGGCTTCAGTCGTGTCTGACTCTGTGCAACCCCATAGACTGCAGCCCACCAGGCTCCCCATCCCTGGGATTCTCCAGGCAAGAATACTGGAGTGGGTTGCCATTTCCTTCTCCAATGCATGAAGGTGAAAAGTAAAAGTGAAGTCGCTCAGTCCTGTCCGACTCTGAGCGACCCCATGGACTGCAGTGCAATAAAGTGAGATATGCCTGGATTTCTAATTGGTCATTTCGCCAGGTGCAAGTCATTAGTAACTTAGTGATTTCTTTGCTAAATAAAACTCAAAGCAGGCATGGTGCGACTTCCGTGGGGATCCAGTGGCTAAGCTCCACGATCCCAGTGTGGGCGCCCTGGGTTCGATCCCTGTTCAGGGAACTAGATTCCACATGCCACAATTTAAAGAGTTCTCATGCCGCAACTAAAGGCCCCACACTGCAACTGAAAAAAGATCCTGCATTCCGCAACCAAGACCCAGAGCAGCCTAATAAACAAGTATTGGAAGAAAAAAACCAGGCCTGGTAACAGCACAGCGTATAAAAGAGGTCTGACCAACGGCAGTCAGGGGCTTCAGTGGGGTGTGGGAGGACGAGCTGAGCTGGACAGAACGAGCCTCGTCACGCAGCATCTCCAGGGTCAGGCTGAGGCCCTGAGGCCAGAGCATCACCACGGGCCACCATCCTGGGGACACAGACGATGAGCCAGGGTTTCGACGAGGTGATTCCAGCAGCCAGCATGGCCCTCGTGGTTCAACCCCATGGGGTACCCAACGTGAAGAGGGTGTCCTGAGAGGGGGCCAGCGATCTGTTTCAGCACCACTGGCATATGTGGCAGGCCACTGGCAGCCCTTCAGGATTTAAGAATTAACCTTTCCTGTTTCCATTAAACAGGGAAGATAAATTAGATCAACTTCTGCTATAGGCCAAAAGTTCAAAAGGGCTTTCTTCTCTGAAATCTGGTTCAAATTCTAGCTCCCAGCAGCTCTAATCCTTACTCTGCTCCCAGGTCTTACAACTTATGGCAACACACTGTCAAGAGTCAATAGGGCTGACTGAAAAATACAGGAATACCAGGTGCAACACCCAAATTAAAAAGCTGAAACACCCCAAATGATTAGGCTGCCAGTGCTTCTGTAAATGCCACTGCTGCTGCTGCTGCTAAGTCGCTTCAGTCGTGTCCAACTCTGTGCGAGCCCACAAACGCAGCCCACCAGGCTCCCCCGTCCCTGGGATTCTCCAGGTAAGAACACTGGAGTGGGTTGCCATTTCCTTCTCCAATGCATGAAAGTGAAAAGTGAAAGTGAAGTCGCTCAGTCGTGTCTGACTCTTAGCGACCCCGTGGACTGCAGCCCGCCAGGCTCTCTGTCCATGGGATTTTCCAGGCGAGAGTACTGGAGTCGCGTGCCATTGGAATCACCAAATCTCTTAATTCCAAAATTACACATGTCAAAAACTACCCAGTTCTCCCAGGAACAAAATGATCCTTTGTTTCCCTCAGCTAGAGTTGATTAAAAAAAGCACACACACACACACACCAACAGGAATATATTAAAATGAACACAAACATATTCTCAAACTTATTTTTCTGCTGCAGAAAAACAGAAACATCTGAATCTAATTTCCTCATTAAACCCATGGGAAGGCCAAGCCAGCCCAGCTGAGACAAGGTCTATACCCCTGCAAGAATGTGGGCCCTGAACCAGTTGCATCTGCATCGCCTACTCAGTCAGAAACTGGTGGAAGGGGGCAGCAATCTCTGCTTTAAGAAGCCGCCCCCCTCCCTCCAGGTGATTCCCATGGATGCCTGAATTTGAAAAGTTTTTGCTTAAACTCCAGAAACCTACACAACAACAAAGCAGACATACCTGGCTCCGAAGATGTCCTTCTTGGCGAGATCAATTCCAGAAACAACCTTCACTCTGAGAATACGCGACTCTCCCTGTTGGAGAGGGGGAAAAAAATAGATTAAAAAACAGACTTTTGATCCATCGTTTTCTTACCCAATACACAAAGTCAATGATTCCTCTTCAGTCTAGTGGTGGGATCTGGAACAAAGCAATGGGTGATCGATCCTTCCTTAGACTAAATTCCAAAGGCAATATTCCTGTTCTGAAATCCTACAACCCTTAGAATATACTGCAAAGACTGAATAAGCAAGTGGATGTCCTACAACCCTCGACATTTAGAGCAACCAAGTTAATTAAGCACAAGTTTAATTCAAACTAGGTCATGCAGATCAATTATTTCTACCATTGATAGGAAATATTTCCCAGCTGTAGCAGGAACACAGCCGCACACATGAGACCACTGAGATGATGCCCAAGTGCAACAAGATCCCATAAATTCCATAAATAATTCCTCCTTTGAAGTTAATATACATGTGTGTGAGGGCCGAGAGAGGAATTTCACATGGTAAAAATCTCTTCTCAAAATTACAGTTTCAAAATGTCAGTGCTGGCAAGCAAAAATAATGTCTCGTGCCAGTAAAAAAAAAAAAAAAAAAAAAGGCATCACCCCAAATGGAAATGACCCCAAACCATCTCAGAAGCCATTCATTCATTCATCTGCCCGCTTATTCATTCATTCCAATGTTTTCTAAGCAGCTCCGAGGCAGTGCGCATGGAGCTTGGACTTGAAAGTGCTGATGGTCCATTGAGAGGGATGCGCAAAGCGATAGCACAGGCCCACGCGTTAGTGCCACGGCGGGAGAAGGGCTAGTCTGTGGCTAAGGCATTCGGGACAGACGAGACGGCTTACAGGGAGGGGAAGACAGAAACCCAGGGTGACTCTCAGGCTCCGGTTTCAGTCACTAAGTCTTAACATAAATCAAAACAGAGGATTCAGTTGGATTCCAGGTGCCATATGAAACAACCAGATGGGGGGGGGGAAGATGACTAAATAGATAAATAGGAGAGACACCTAGTCTTGGCTAGATACTTGGGAGTTTTCAGTGTAGAGTTGACAGGTAGAGCTCAAGATGTGTGAGAAGTTATCCAAGAAGAGTGAGAACAAAAAATAGCTCTGGATGGAGCCCCACGTGCAGAGGGGCAAGAGAGAAGTAATCCGAAATTTGTCTACCCAATGTGTTTAGAGAAGACATAGGTGAGGGAAAGAAAGCCCTGAGTGACCTGTAGGGTCTGTCATGTCAACGGAGATGAAGGCAGGGTGAAACAAAATACGGGAAAAGGGTGCTGAACCCTTGTCCACTAGCCGCTCAGATCAAGGACACATACATGCAATTGAACACATTTGAGAACCTTTCCCTTCCAGGATTCTTTACCCCTCCAACCATCACTCCGAACAGAAGGCTGCTCGCATGCAAACACAACAAGGGACACAAACATGTGTGTCTTATTCCCTTTCCAGAGGCCTGCAGTCAAGTCGGACAGGATTTCACGCTTTCCAGCCTGCGTGAAGGGCTTCCCTGGTGGCTCAGAGGCAAAGCGTCTGCCTGTAATGCAGAAGACCTGGGTTTGATCCATGGGTCAGGAAGATCCCCTGGAGGAATGGCAACCCACTCCAGTATTCTTGCCTGGAAAATTCATGGACAGAGGAGCCTGGCAGGCTACAGTCCATGGGATCGTAAAGAGTCGGACACGACTGAGCAACGTCACTTCACTTCAGCCTTCACGAAAGGATTCAACCAGGTCAGAGATAACTAAAACAGGGCCATACTACCGGACCTACTAAAGCTCCCAAGGTTACACAGCCTTCTCTTGGTCCTTGAAGCAGGTGCTGAGCACGCTTCCCTTTCTCTTACACAGTCAGGTCACCACCAATCATCAGGGATTCCTTCTTAGCATGTTCTCTAGGCTAAGGCTTTCCATTTCTCACAGCAAGCTGTACCTGTAGCCATCATTTGACAGGTCCTCTGGCCAGCTCAGATGGTAAAGAATCTGCCTGCAGTGCGAGAGATCCAGGTTTGATCCTTGGGTTGGGAAGATCTGCTGAAGAAGGGAATGGCTACCCACTCCAGTATCCTTGGGGCTTCCCTGGTGGCTCAGACGGTAAATAAAGAATCTGCCTGGAATGTGGAAGACCTGGGTTCAATCCCTGGGTTTGGAAGATCCCCTAGAGGAGGGCATGGCAACCCACCTCAGTATTCCTGCCTGGAGAATCTCATGGACAGAAGAGCCTGGCAGGCTACAGTCCACAGGGTTACAAAAAAGTTGGACATGACTAAGCAACTTTCTTCACTTTCTGGCCTACTCAGCTCAAGTAATGCCACAGTTTAAGTATTTTTTACACGTGGATCAAACTTTGGCAACACACCTGTGGAGAGTTCCTGGTACACCTGGGAGAGTTTATGACCCACTTATAATGCCTGTGGGCTTCCCGGTGGCTCAGTGGTAAAGAACCTGCCTGCCAATACATGAGATGTAGGTTCGGTCCCTGGGTCAGGAAGGTCCCCTGGAGAAGGAAATGGTAACCCACGACAGTATTCTTACCTGGAAAATCCCATGGACAGAGGAGCCTAGCGCCCTACAGTCCATGGGGTCACAGAGAGTCAGACATGACCAAGCACTCATGCACACACAAGTACCCATAGCATACCAGTTGAGAACCACAGGTTAAAATGAAATCCTCGTTTGCCAGGCAAAGAGGTTAAGACTTTACTTGGGGGAATAAGGAACCATTCAGAAGAAGAAATGAGGACAAGGAGATGAACATATTTTTTCTATCACCTTGCCTCCCCGTTTCAACTCTGCCATCCTCTACCAATAACAGATCATGCAAATCAGCAATTCTCCCCGACACCACTGTGCACAGAAGGGATGTTGGCTGGAACCCCCAGAGGATGGATACCATTAAAGGAAAGCACTTCATCTCCAGGCTGGTCCTGGATGCTGGCTGAAGCAGATGTGTGATGTAGCAGCAGGAAGGTAAAAGGACCTATGAGAAGCGGGGAGGAGGAGGAAGGGTCTGCAAAGCAGTAACTCCTTCCAAAGACCAACTCAGAGCAGCCCAGCTAGTTATGCACTTGTGGCTGATGTGGGGGCGACAAAGAAGGGACAGCTTGATGGAAACCGAGATACAGTCAATCCAGGCACAGAGGAGAAGACAAGGGTTCTGGTTAGAAATGCCCTGTTGCACATCCTTTGGGGTTTTGAAAATCCTGGACAGAGTCCTGGACTTTCTACCAACTCCATAGGGGGTTCAATGGAACCTTGACTGGGTTCTAAGGAATAAGATGAGCCCTGCTAACAGCAGTGCCCTTGGGTTTAACATTGGGTGGATGTTCTTACACTGGACAGACCTTCTCTGCAAAAACATACATTTTAAAAATCAGAGAACATATCTACAAATAAATGAATAAAAATAAGTTTAAATTAATGGACACTTAGAATTTTTTTATGAAAACTGATGTATTCATTCAATAAGCTTGAACAACTGTTCTAAGATTTAGGGATACAGCCATGAAGACAGACAGAACCTCTACCCCACCCTGCCCACATTTTAGTGCTGAGAGTGTGCTCAACCCCATGGAGAAACAAATCCAGAGGCTCTGAACACATTAAACTTTTGTACCTACACTGATTCAGTAAACAAATTCTCGCCTAGGAATCAATCCTAAGAAAATAAACACGGATACATGTACCAAAATCCAAAAAAAAACTAGATAAGTCATCAAAGCATTTATGTAAAAGACACAAAAGTAGACATTTAAATATTCATGGCAATTCCACGCAGTGGGCTATAGTACTGTCATTAAAAATGTGTGCACTCTGTCAGGATCTTCATTCATCCCACAAGTTTGTATTAAGCAGCCACAGCTGCGGGACTCATTACCTCGGGATAGAGATGCGACAAACTGAAGCTCCCCCCACTTAAAGTAACCCACAGTCTAGCGAAGAGAGGTGGGGTACAAGCAAATCCAAACAAACAAGCCAGATGATATCTAATGGTGGTGACTGCTCGACTACAAGAGCACAGTCGAAAAAAAAAAGCAACCACAAGGAGGGAGGGAGGGAGGAGATCTACGCCTGGTAGCTGGAGAGGTGACATCTGAGCTGAAAGCTGAAGAAGACAGCAGGTGCTGGGCTGTGGGGGGCTCAGGCAGAGATGCTGGCAGCTCCCATCGCCGCAGAGGACAAGTCCAAGCGGAGAGGCTGTGGGGGCGGGGGCAGCATGGCCGGCGGGGTCAGAGTGCGGTGGGCCAGCCTCGTGGGCGTGGGGGGCATAACTGCAACCATCTTTGGAAAGTTTCAAGCAGGACAGTGACAACATTTGACTTCAGTTTTTAAAAGACCCCTTCGGTTGCTGGGGGACAGTCACTTCAGGGGACCAAGACCAGGAGCGGGGAGACCAATTACAAGCAGATCTGGAAAGAGAGGGCGGGGTTTCACATACGGCGGAGATGGAGAGGGGACCAGATTTTGCCCACAAAATCATGTTCAAAATAAACTATTTGTTTTTTCTTTTTTTTTTTTTAAGAAAGTTACAAAACGGTTTATACAACGGAGTTAGAGACCAGCACGTTGTTGAACAGGCTGTTTCCCCTTTCGACTACGACTGGCAAGGAGACTACATTTCCCAGCACACCTTGCAGTTGGGTGCGGTAATGCGACTAAGTTCTGGCCAATGAGACGTGGGCAGAAATGCTGGCTGCATTTTCCAGACGAGGTCGGTAAGACCCTCCCGCTCACCCATCCAATCTTGTCCCCCTTCCCCTGCCCAACAGAAAATTCTGAAGGCCAAGAAGGCGGCGCATCTCCCGCCTCACTCTGCCCCTTCCACCTTCACCTACCGACCCTTCCCAGGCGGTGAAGTGCAGACTTGCAGAGCTTACTCTCACTGAAAGCTGCAGGTTGCTTTAGCTTTTAACCTGCCTTCACAATACAGTCGCATTTTAAAATAAATATCAACTATATATTCAGGCACACGCAAAGCCCTAGAAAGGGTGATGATAAGAATGATCATCTCTGGATAATGGATAACTTCTTTTTGCTTATTTGCATTTTTTTCCTTTTGAAACATTAAATATTTTTGTTTGGAAACTACATTTATGTAGAAACTTCAGAAAATACGAAAGGGGGAAGAACAGAAAATTTAAAATCACAGGCATAGGAATACAGGTTTCCATATTTTTGAAATGAAGAAACCTTTTGTCCCAAGAAAACACAGCTACATGTTGTATTTTAGCTAACTCTCAAAGGCACAGAGGTGTCTATTTGGAGGACAAGAATAGAGTTCTCATGTAATATGGAGTCAACAGCTGGGAGATAAAAGGGGAGAGGGCCTTTATTGAGCACTTCCTATTTACAAGCTGTGGTTGCAGGAAATTTCACTTCGCCCTGAAGGTTAGGAGCGGGAGAGCAGGAAAGAAAATGCTACTCTTAAAAAAAATAGTTTCTGGATTAAAGATCTAAATGTAAGATCAGAAACTATAAAACTCCTAGAGGAGAACATAGGAATGCAAACTAGTACAGCCACTATGGAGAACAATGTGGAGATTCCTTAAAAAACTGGAAATAGAACTGCCTTATGATCCAGCAATCCCACTGCTGGGCATATACATTGAGGAAACCAGAATTGAAAGAGACACGTGTACCCCAATGTTCATTGCAGCACTGTATATAATAGCCAGGACCTGGAAGCAACCTAGATGTCCATCAGCAGATGAATGGATAAGAAAGCTGTGGTACATATACACAATGGAGTATTACTCAGCCATTAAAAAGAATACATTTGAATCAGTTCTAATGAGGTGGATGAAACTGGAGCCTATTATACAGAGTGAAGTAAGCCAGAAAGAAAAACACCAATACAGTATACTAACGCATATATATGGAATTTAGAAAGATGGTAGCAATAACCCTGTATACAAGACAGCAAAAGAGACACTGATGTATAGAACAGTCTTTTGGACTCTGTGGGAGAGGGAGAGGGTGGGATGATTTGGGAGAATGGCATTGAAATATGTATAATATCATATATGAAACAAGTCGCCAGTCCAGGTTCGATGCACGATACCGGATGCTTGGGGCTGGTGCACTGGGACGACCCAGAGGGATGGTATGGGGAGGGAGGAGGGAGGAGGGTTCAGGATGGGGAACACATGTATACCTGTGGCAGATTCATTTTGATATGTGGCAAAACCAATACAATACTGTAAAGTTAAATAAAATAAAGTAAAAAAAGTAATAATAAAAAAAAAGTTTTTTACACACAGGTTTCAGACATTCAGTAAAAACTTCTTATCTTTGCTTCCTCTCAATAACAAGGTTGCACACCATAAGATAAGCAGCCATCACCACTCTGCAAGGAAACACATGACCAGGTATATGACTCATTTATCAGATGCAGTGGGCCCCACGCTGAGCAGCTACACTCTCTGAAGCATTTTATTACTTTCATAAAATCTATGCATGACATTTTAGTCCCTGGTTATGACTCCCCAGAATCAAATATTTAACTAAGGTGGATTATGACAATGAAAATATTATCTGGAGATGGATTGTATGAGGCAGAGAAGAAGTGAGGCCAGATAACCCAGGCTATCCCGACTTTGAGGGTTCCTCCCATTCTATTAATCAACTGTCCTGCATTGTTATTTGGTAACAAGGATTCTCTGCATTTGACATGTATTTCTCCTTCCTACTTAATTTTCTAATTCTTCATCGAGATATTAAACAAGGCGCTCAAACCATAAAATGGATGGTATTCTGAAGGCTCATTTTGTAAGTCAGTTGTTTACAATTCAGTTCAGTTCAGTCGCTCAGGCATGTCCAACTCTTTGTGACCCCGTGAACCGCAGCACACCAGGCTTCCCTGTCCATCACCAACTCCCAGAGTTTACCCAAACTTAGGTCCATTGAGTCAGTGATGCCATCCAACCATCTCATTCTGTTGCCCCCTTCTCCTCCTGCCTTCAATCTTTCCCAGCATCAGGGTCTTTTCAAATGAGTCAGCTTTTCGCATCAGGTGGCCAAAGTACTGGAGTTTCAGCTTCAGCATAAGTCCTTCCAATGAACACTCAGGACTGATCTCCTTTAGGATGGACTGGTTGGATCTCCTTGCAGTCCAGGGAACTCTCAAGAGTCTTCTCCAGCACCACAGTTCAAAAGCATCAATTCTTCAGGGCTCAGCTTTCTTTATAGTCCAACTCTCACATCCATACATGACTACTGGAAAAACCATAGCTTTGACTGGACAGACCTTTGTTGGCAAAGTAATGTCTCTGCTTTTTAATATACTGTCTAAGTTGGTCATAACTTTCCTTCCAAGGAGTAAGCGTCTTTTAATTTCATGGCTGCAGTCACCATCTGCAGTGATTTTGGAGCCAAAAAAAATAAAGTCAGCCACTGTTTCCACTGTCTCCCCATCTATTTGCCATGAACGACTCAGTAGCCTGCTCATATAAACTGTGTGTAAACAGTGACCAGATCCCAACGCCCACCCACAAAACCTCTTAAATACAGCATCTATCAAAGTGCTTCCTTTGGTAAAAATAAATCTCAAGTCCAACTCAACACAAGACACTAGAATTGACCTTTTCTCCATGAATCTGCCTTGAGAAGGTGAACTTTAATCCTTTATTTCCGATTATATTTTATTCCCAATTCTTAACAATGGCAAAGGATTCCCACCCCAAAAGGTGGTATCTGGGTTGTGAAATAGTGGTCTTACTCCACAGGGATCCACTGTGACCCCACATATCATACACACCAGCTGTCCATGTGGACAAGGAAGTCTGGCGCCAGGGCACCTCTTAATTGTTCTCCCGTAAATGAGTTTATGTCTTTACCTTCCATATTCTACAGTATATTTGTAGTTCTAGTTATTATTAACACTTGCAGTAAACACTCTAGATTAAAAGAGATAATTGATAATTTTGTGCCGCTCAAGTATCTAAGTTATATATACATCAACTAACTTTAGTTGCCTTAAAAAAATAAGACAACATGTGGGAAGTGTCCACATAGTGCCTGATACCCAGAAGATACCGTTCATCTCTCCATTCCCACCTGGCTCTTGCCCCAACTAGGAGACAAGATTGTGTTCCAGATGTTTTTGAAAATCCTGCACCGGCCCATCACCCCACATTCTCATCATCGCCAACTCTTGCTATATCCTATCCTCTCTACCTCCTTTCTCCCCTTTCTACCCCAATTCCTGTCCGCTAAACCTGTGCCCCTATTCACTCTCTTGAGGGGTTCCCTGATCTCACAACGCTGGTAACTTTTCTCTCTCCCTCCCTGTGCGTTCTCCACTTTGACCTAATGACACACTCAACAACAACAATGTGTTGAGTGATTCATCTTCAAGGCATTTTCCTAGCAGAAAGGAGGAGCACAAAACTGAGCAAGACGGTCTTCTCTGCTGCTCGGGGCCTAGCAGTCAACTGTGGGGGTTAGACACACACACATGTGAAATACGCCTAGGATACAGGGCTGACACAGAGGAAAAGATGTGTGTGATGAGAACAAAGATGGAGGACGGAAAACAAGAGCAGCTCAACACCAAGACTACACGTCCAGCTCAAGCTCACGTGATAAAGATGACAGCAAACAGCCCCGGCCCACAAGACTATCCGCGGTAGCTGTTCACCAGTGTCAGTCTGACACATAATATATGAAACAAGCGAAGTCCCAAGGATATCAGTTGTGGAAAAAGCTGCAGAAACACTGGATCCTGCACAATCTAAATTCCTTAACTTCTACTAGATTACAGCCATTCTTCTACCCAACAAATAGGAGGAAGTGAAAAGGATGGCCCTCCAGAGCAGCATCAATGTGAACGCACAAGGTGACTGACTTTCAGAAATTATGTTGTGTGGCTTTAAAACAGGTTCACAAATTCTTGAAATTCCTTGAAGAGGGAGGGCTTCATTTCTCTCCCTGGCAAGGGGTTGGACTTAGCCACGTCTTTCTAATAAGACCATGGGGGAGGTAACAGTGTGTAACTTTGAAGATTGTGTCATAAAAAGCACTGTGGCTCACTCTCTCTCTGAGATCATTCATTCGGGAGAAACCAGACACTGCCATGCGGGGAGGACTCTCAAGAAGCCTGAGGAGAGGAGAGGTCCCTGCAGAGAGGAACGGAGGGCTCCTGCCGACAGCCACGTGGATGAACCTTCTTGGAAGGGGGTCCTCCAGCCCCAGTTAAGCCCTGTGATGACAGCCCTCCTGGCTGACATCATGACTGCAACCTCATGACAGATCTTACATGCCAGCAAGGCATGAGTCAGAGGCACCCAGCTAAGCCATTTTTGATCTCTGGATACACAGAAACTAATAATCCTTATTGTTTTACGATGCTAAATTTGGGGATAATCTGTTACACAGCAATAGAGAATTAACACGCAGGGAGAATCCCATGCAACAATGGGCGTCTGATTTATCTCCTTGCTAAACTGAGATTTTCCAGTAATTGGGACAATGTCTCAACACAAGAAAAAGACGTAAAGGCTACTGCCGTAAGTCAGACATCGCTGTTGCCTTTTTTTTTTTCTTGTTAGACAGTCATATTTTCAACCAAACCTCACGGCTGCACTGTCTAATATGGCTGCCACTAGCTATAAAAAGCTATTTTAAATGTAATTAAAATCAGTTAGAATCCAGTTTCTTGGCGACAGTAGCCACATTTTAAGTGCTCAACAGTCCCATATGCCTAGGGCTACTGTACTGGACAGCACAGAGAATGTTTCCATGATCACAGAAAGTTCTACAGGACGGTGCTGCTCTAAGGGCACCAATACAGGGCAAGAAGGGAGCAGCATCTGAATAATGTCCTGTGGCAGGAAGATAGGAAAGAAGGATGGGAGGGAGGGAGGGGCCGCTATTCTTACCCTAATTACAGCTTAGAACACAGCAGAAGAGTTAAACTATGGGACCCAGCTATCTGGAAGTGAGAGAGGCATTATGGTCATCACACGTTCCAGGGTCAAGGTCTCTTTTGAAAGATGAAAGACCAGCACGCAAATTACATGCTTATCAATTAAGAGCTATGAAGACTAATAAAGCAAATACTATGGCGTACAGCACGGTCTTTCTGCATCGAGACATTTTAAAAATCGTTATGTATGTAGAGGCATAGCAGCGATGGTGATTTCACAGCCAGTGTCATGAAGATCTGGGAGTTTTAGCTGATGAGGCCAGAATCATAGCAAGGTTGCAAGTCTTGCAAAATAGTCATAGAAAATGCATTTGGGAGGCAAGAAAAGAGGTAGAACTTCAACAGGGCTTCTCGGTCCCTTTAAGGGAATTATGGACACCCTGGAACACAGAGACAAAAGGCTGGTTGGGACTGAAAACAGTGGGTGGAGTCGGGGTGGCCGACCACCCTAGAGGGAGCCAGACCAGGTCCCAAGGATGCCCTGCAGGCGAAGGAGATGGCAAGATGGGAGGAAAGTCTGGAAACAGTTACATTTGGGCAGACTGGCTGCAACCATATCACCTGCTCCAGAAAAGCAAAGTTGTAGCAGAAGACAAACTGCCCTAGAATTGTATTCGAGCACGCATATGATTTCTGTCACTTCTTGAAGCCAGTTCTGCATGGCCTGATAAATGCAGGTCTGTCTCAGGCTCTCCTTTCCACCCTCTCACCAAATGCTGTTTTGACTATTATGCCCTTTGTTTCATTTGGTGACAGCACTGGATGTCTGTGACTTCTGGCATTTCCAGTGGTCACCCCAAGTTCCTTTATCGTCATCACTATTACACATCGTTTCACCTGGAAAATCCATCCCTGAAGAAGAGATGAGGGAGCAGATGGCCTCAGGGGTCACTGCTAGGCTGAGGAGTCAGCAGCAGTGGGCGGCAGCCAAGGTCAGGGACAGGCCTACTGACGTGTGTTTCCATGGGCCTCGCAGCTCGCATGACTCAAATGCACACCTCAGCAAGAATGCAAACTTGTGGATAGGTTTTTACACTGGCTCTCAGTTAGAAATGTTAAATCCTCAAACGCCAAGAATCCACAGTAATTCAGTGATGACAGGGGGGAGGCGAGGAAGGTGTCCGTGAACAGCATCCATGGGATGAAGGTGCTGGCGAGAGTCCCACTTAAAGGATGCAGTCACTCTCCTCCACTAATTAAAAATTCTCTTTTTACCAGAAAGACTTGGTAAAACTCCATGTAAAGGGTCTTCAAAGAATCCAGTTATCAATGGTCTTTTTGTTTCAAACTTAATCATAAGACAGGAAACATTTTTAAATTCCTTCCAGATTGCTAAGAGAATTATCTTGTGGTTCTAGTTCTAAAAATGATAATAAACAATTGCACTTTGCTGAAAGCCAAAACTCAGCTCCAAATCTAAAATTATATATATAATATACATATTTGTATTAAAAAAAAAAAAAGAAGGCTGAGTGCCGAAGAATTGATGCTTTTGAACCATGGTGTTAGAGAAGACTCTTGAGAGTCCTTTGGACTACAAGGAGATCAAACCAGTCAATCCTAAAGGAAATCAACCCTGAATATTCACTGGAAGGACTGGTGCTGAAGATCCAATACTTTGGCCACCTGATGCGAAGAACCGACTCACTAGAAAAGACCCTGATGCTGGGAAAGACTGAAGGCAGGAGAAGGGGACAACCAAGGATGAGATGGTTGGATGGCGTCACAAACTCAATGGAATGAGTCTGAGCAAGCTCCAGGAGATGGTGAAGACAGGGAAACCTGGCGTGCTGCAGTCCATGGGGTCTCAGAAAGTCGGACATGATTGAGCAACTGAACAACACAATACACATATTTTTAAAATAACTCTATACACTTTTTCTGGCTGCACCACATGGCTTGCAAGATCTTAGCTCCCCAATCAGATATTGAACTTGCGACCTCGGCAGTGAGGGCATGAAGTCTAACCCGTGGACCACCAGCAAATTCCCTAAAGTTCTCTATTTTTCATGGTAGTCATACCTGACCTCTCACAATAAAGTCTGGATTTCTGCGTGGAGTGTGTAGCTTGGCCAGGAGGAACTGGCAGAAGGTTTGGATTTCGGGAGGCAGAGACTCCCAAGAATCCCCAAGAAGACAATTCGCAGGTGAACCCCGTGGCCCCATATCTGACCCTCACCAAGTACAATGGGAAGCAGGACTCATGTCGGAGAGCCCAAGAGCTCCCAGCAACTTGACGAGGGCACATAGGAGCAAAGCTGATTTTAAAAAATCCGGTGTTGCCGGTTAGATTTTATTGTGAAAAAATGGCCTGTTGCGTGGATTTGAAGACACAGGGCTGGTATCTTGACTCTAATTTGTATCTGTTCAACTTGCTTTGCTGTTGTTCAGTTGTTGTGTTTGACTCTTTGAGACCCAATAGACTGCAGCATGCCAGCTTTCCCTGTCCTTCACTAGATCCAGGAGTTTGCTCAGACTCATGTCTATTGAGTCGGTGATGCCATCCAACTATCTCATCCCCCGTTGCCCCTCTTCTCCTCCTGCCTTCAATCTTTCCCAGCATCAGGGTCTTCTCCAATGAGTCAGCTCTTTGCATCAGGTGGTCAAAGCAGTGGAGCTTCAGCTTCAGCATCAGTCCTTCCAATGAATAGAGTTGATTTCCTTTAAGATGGACTGGTTTGATATCCTTTTTTCTCCAGCACCACAGTTTGAAAGCATCAGTTCTTACCTACAATTAGTCAAGTGACCTCGGAGAATAATGAGTGTGACCTCAGAACAAGGGCTTAGTTTGAAGATCCCAACACGGGTTGTGCTCATCTCTGCAACAGGGTGACCCTGCCACTACCTCTGAAGTACTCAAGCTCCAGGACAGGCCTTCAAAGAGCAGCCCAAACAGAAACCCCTCCGGGCTTCTATCTCCTGTGCTCCAGATGGCCCATCTCCACTTCCCTCCCCAGGCTGCCCTGACCACACACAACTCAGAAGGGCGGGCGACCAAATTCCAGCTGTGACTCACGGAGATAGCACCCGAATCACTGCCACTGGAACTGTGGATGTTCCCAATCTCTGTGGCCACATACTTGCAGATAATGTCTTGGTTTGGCCCCACAAAGACTTTATTCACTACCAGATAAACCCTCACAAGGTAACTATTCCTAATTCCTAGAGAAGTCTGAAGAGTTTAATAACTGCCCGCTCTTGGGCTACAATTAGAAGCCTTCTTGTGCTAACACTTCCTGACGACATGGAGTCAGCCTGTCTGTGTTGGAAAACAACTAGGAGACCCAGAGTCCCGACACAGAGGAGTGGAGGTGGCAACAAGGAAATCCGGGCTCTGCAAAGACCCAGAGTCCCCACACAGAGGAGTGCAGGTGGCAACAAGGAAATCCGGGCTCTGCAAACTGGTTCCACCAAGTCCCCATCCCGTCACAAGAAACTGAAACTTCTGGTCATTTCAGAAATTACAGAATCAGAGACGGGCAAAGTTCCCAGCGTTGAAAGAAGTTATGAATCACATTATAAATTATACAGACTGGGCTGATGGCAGTTCCTCCCTCCGCCAGCTCCACCAATTTGATGCTATTTTTGCTCAGATCTCCTCCTTACTTGTCTTTAGGTGTCAGCTTAAATATCACATTTTCTGAACATGTCCTTCCAGATCTCCAAGACTCGGTAAGTCACCCCTACAATAAGTTCCCACAGGACCTACATTTCTCCTCTCACCATTTTTGTTGCTGGCTTTTTAAAATTAGCTATAACGGCCAATGCCAGGAAAGACTGAAGGCAAAAGGAGAATGGGGCAGCAAGGGATGAGATGGTTAGATGGCATCACTGACTCAGTGGACATGAATATGAGCAAACTCCAGAAGATAGTGGAGGACAGAGGAGCCTGGCGGGCTATAGTCCATAAGGTCACAAAGAGTCAGATATGGCTGAGCAACTGAACAACATCATGGCCAAGGACAATGCTCTTGCAGAGCAGAGGCTAGACAGATCTTGGGAAGTAACAAGATCTTGGGTGGCAGGCAGCCACCCAAGGCCAGAGAGACACGAGCCACCCTCTCCCCTTGCTCAGGACTGTCCTCCTAGACTCTAGCAAAGAGCTGGATATCCCCCATGTTTCCAGGGGGAATGAATCAGGGATATTTATCTGAAATTCTAGAGTGAATCGCTAAATATTTTCTGGACATTTAGAAAAGAACAATCTCCAGTGGAGGTTTGCAAAGACTATAAGATACATGCACGCTTTTTCCCTTTTCTGAGAAGGCAAAAAGTTCAAGGGCACACTGCATACTAGTGAACATGGACCCTGGCCAGCCTTCAACCAGAACACTCTGTATTCTTCTAGACAAGATGATGACGGGAAGGTGAACTGATGCTAAAGTAAGGGTGGGGCTGAGTTGCATCCTGCTGCTAACTCCTATCCAGAGCCTAATCACTGGAAAAGTCTAGGGGGCCCCCAGGGCTTATGTCAGGGGGCTCTTATGATTAGCTCCACTGTGGGCAACATTGAGCCAGGAAAATTTGGAGGAGGTTACTGACAGCAGGCTAATCCAATTTGCAGCTGATACACACAGCCAGATAAAAGGTCAGAAGATAGGATCAGAATCCAAAAGATTTCATCAGAATGGGTGACGAGGCCAAAGCTGAGGATGGAGTTTTATGGGTGTGAGCGCTATGTGTGCTTAGCTGCTTAAGTCAATGCAGAGCGCAGGATGGAAGAAACAGGATGGGAGAGCATCACAAGTGCAGGTAGGGGGGTCCTGGGGGGCTTATTTTGTCTTCAGTATGACTCACCTCTGGGACAGTGTAAGCCACAAGCATCAGTCCAGGTCCTGAGCAGGGTGCGTCCGCACCCTGTGCCCCGGGCCAGCGGTACGTGCAAGCCCAAGAGGCATGACTTGACAGAGGTGGTTGCTTAGTTTCTTTTTTTAAGTAAATAGGACAAAATCTATGCGCTAGAACACTGAACAACCGTAAGAATGGGAATACACTCTATGTACAGATTTGAAAATCCAAGATGTGCTCTCACATGAAACGACTAAGTGGAGAACACACAGGTGATGCCATTCTTTACAGAGAAAGGGGACAGAAGACATGTGTGCGGGTACACACGTGAGCGATGTGTCTGTGTGTCATGAACTCTGCAAGGACATCGGAAAACGGTACCACTGGCTGACTCTGAGGACAGAAATCAGATGGTTAGGGACAGAGGTAAACAGGACAGATACACACACATCTTACTGCACGGCCTTTACGCTTTTAATTTAAAACCACTATATTAACAATGCAAAAAATTGTTTTTAAGTACCCAGGATAGTTAATAAACGAACATCATAGGAAGACTTACAAACGTTTGACCACCCCCCTTTAAAAAAAAAAGGCGGGGGGGGGCAGATTCTTTCTCAGGAAGGCGGTGAGTTGGCAGAAACCAAGTCCTTGTATTATGAGGCTGCAGAGGACAAGCCCTGACCCCAGGAGTGAAAGCTGCAGGAAGGCAGATGCGCCTGGATGAGGGAGGAACGTCCGGCCATTAATGCTGGTCAGATACGGAGCAGGGGGCCTCCCAAGGCCGAGAGCTGGCCAGTTAGTGCCAGAGAGAGAGCGAAGACGGGACCGCTGCCAGAAGGACCACCAGGGAGGAAGCAAAGGAAGCAGTCAGTCCCCGGCTTCCCTTCCCAGCTCTGAGATGTGGCTATTTGAGACTGGCATACGGGGGGCCAAAAACTCATCTGAGATTTATGCAAGATCACACACCACCTGAAGCATGTAGATGTATAACTTCTCTAAGACAAAACCCAGGAGTAAGAATTACAGTCTCGTCCACCTCACAGGGAAACACAAGACTGTTGATACATCTGGATGCGTCCTAACTCTCAGCCAGTCTCAAAACATCATGAATGAAGAAACCATTAGAAATGAATGAAGGATTTCCCTGGTGGTCCAGTGGTTAAGAATCACCTTCCAATACAGGGGACACGGGTTCGGTCCCTGATTGGGGAAGATCCCACATGCCACGGAGCAACTAAGCCCTTGCACCACAACTCTTGAGCCTGTGCTCTCGAGCCCAGTGCTCCATAACTAGAGAGCAGCCCCAACTTGCCACCGCAACTAGGAGCCCACGTGCAGCAAGGAAGACCCAGGACAGGCAACAATAATAAATAAAATTTAAAGAAAAAAGACACGAACTAAGAGCATGTGTAAACAGTATCTTTTTTGGGGGGGGGGGGGAGGGGTGGGGTCCTGTTTGTTGTTCTTACTCCACAAAGGATTGATAGCAGATATAACTGGCTCTATGTCTGATGTTTAAAATCCCTTTATGAAGAATGGCAATACTTCTTCTACAACAGGCTGGTCTCAGAATCATTCCAAGAATTAACACAGGGGAAAAGCCAGGTAATAGGACAGGAGGTCCCTGGTTCAAGGAGTAGCCACAGTTAACTTGAATGCTGCAGGAAAAGCTTAACTCAAACAACAAGGAGGAGAAAACTCTCCAGCTGCAAAGGGAGAGTCAAGGCAGATCTTGCCCAGGGAAAAGCTGCCCATAGAACTAGGCTGTCCAGTCTGAAACTCTCTAAGAAGCCACAGGACCCGGTGCCACAAAGTCTGGAGAGCTGCAGGCATCAACCAAGGGATCCTGGAGGGCTACGAGGTTAATGGCACTTCTGTAACTGTCAGGGCCTAAGGCGATCCCTCCTGCCTCCCTCCCCTTCTATCATCATCTGAGGCTAAAAGCCAGCACCACACCGTGAGGGATGCTCACCTGTAATTTACCTACGAAGAATCAGGACACCTGAGACAACATCCTCAGGGTCACTGAAGCTTCACTTTTAAAAGGAGACAAGCATGCCGGCTGAACTGATCTCATGTCGGGCAGAACCACTGCTTCTAATAGCTGGGCTTCCTTAAAATGTGCAAATGTGTGTTATCAGATTTCACATTTCAGCTGAGCCTCATTACCCAGCAATGCCACTTTATCACAAGGACATAACTCATACCAGCAACTCATTAATGAGATAGCGACTCTGAAAAATGCTATTTCAGAGCTTATCAGAATTGTGCTAAATTATTTTTTCCAGTTTCCTCCTAAAACTACATAAGATTATTTTTAAATCAGTGCTAACTTTGATTTTTTTTAAGATATCAAAGTCAAGTTCTCTAGCTTTTTCAAACTACAAAATAATCTCAACTACCACGTGGGTCTGTGCTGTTTCAAAAAAAGAGATAACGAAGTAATGCCAGAACGAAAATCACAAATGCATGTTACTTCCAACACAGCGCTTTCAAAGGAAAAAGAAAATAAGAAGGTTCAGGAAGCTGTTTTTCAGACAGCTGCAGGAGGCTAGGTGGTGTTAGGGTACTGCTGCTACTGCTAAGTCGCTTCAGTCGTGTCCGACTCTGTGCGACCCCATAGACAGCAGCCCACCAGGCTCCCCCGTCCCTGGGATTCTCCAGGCAAGAACACTGGAGTGGGTTGCCATTTCCTTCTCCAATGCATGAAAGCGAGAAGTGAAAGTGAAATCGCTCAGTCATGTCCAACTCTGTGTGACCCCATGGATTGCCGCCTACCAGGCTCCTCCGTCCATGGGATTTTCCAGGCAAGAGTACTGGAGTGGGGTGCCATTGCCTTCTCCGGTTAGGGCGTTAGTTCTCTGAAACACCATGTGAAATACATTTTAAAATATTTATTACTTTTACAGTAATATTTTATGAAGTTTGATTACTTTCAAATGGTCCTAATATGGATTTCACATAATATAGGAAGGAAGAAATTTCAGTATGAAGTTCAAACTTGCTTTCATTTGTTTTTCTACCTTCAAATGTACACATTCACGCCTCTCCCTGTATCTGAAGAGCATCGGAAACATAGGCCCTCATAAATATTTGATGGATAGCTGGGTATGGAGAATAATATTTGGCTGTTACACTGGCAGCAGCTTCTGAACATCTGGCAAACTGCAGCTTCCTGGTTCCCAACTGAGAGCTGGGACTCAGCAGGTGTTAAAAGTTAAGAGGTGTGATTGTCACCTGGTTCAGGGCCTGTGGTTTCAACACACAATCCCCTGTTTTCCTCCTCATCCCCAATCCTCGGGCTCAGAAACAGAGTTTTGTCTGAAAGCAGCAGAAGGCTCTAACGAATCCATCAGACAAACAGGCAGGGCTCGCTCTACATGGAAACGAGCTCAGTCTCCATGGAAATGGGTTAGGCGAGGGCCGTCGCACAACATTTCAGTTTAGGGAACTTTTCTTGGACTTGAAGCCTTTCTTAAGGCCTGTATCTCAGGTCCATTTCTTTCTAACAGTTTTTTTTTTTTTTTTAATTTTTAATTGGATAGTTGCTTTACAATGTTGTGTTAGTTTCTGCTTTACGACAACATGAATCAGCTATCGGTATACATACGTCCCCTCCCTCCCACCCCGTCACAGAGCACAGATTTCATTCATTTGATCGATCTATTTCCATTTGATGCTATTTCTTTCTATACTTGAAATTAATATTTAATTTTAACACCAAGCACCTTGCACTTGGTTTGACAGTCAATATATCACTCACCGAGAGACAGACATCCTGGAATGCAAAGTCAAGCAGGCCTGAGGAAGCATCGCTAGGAACAAAGCTAATGGAGGTGATGGAATTCCACTTGAGCTCTTTCAAATCCTAAAAGATGATGCTGTGAAAGTGCTGCACTCAATATGCCAGCAAAGTTGGAAAACTCAGCAGTGGCCACAGGACTGGAAAAGGTCAGTTTTCATTCCAATCCCAAAGAAGGGAAATGCCAAAGAATGCTCAAACTACTACACAATTGCACTCATCTCACATGCTAGCAAAGTAATGCTCAAAATTCTCCAAGCCAGGCTTCAATAGTACGTAAACCATGAACTTCCAGATGTTCAAGCTGGATTTAGAAAAGGCAGAGGAACCAGAGATCAAATTGCCAACATCTATTGGATAAAAGAAAAAGCAAGAGAATTCCAGAAAAACATCTATTTCTCCTTTACTGACTATGCCAAAGCCTTTGACTGTGTGGATCACAATAAACTGTGGAAAATTCTGAAAGAGATAAGAATACCAGACCTCTTGACCTGCCTCTTGAGAAATCTGTATGCAGGTCAAGAAGCAACAGTTAGAACCAGACATGAAACAACAGACTGGATCCAAATTGGGAAAGGAGTACGTCAAGGCTGTATATTGTCACTCTGCTTATTTAATTTGTATGCAGAGTACATCATGCGAAATGCCGGGCTGGATGAAGCACAAGCTGGAATCAAGATTGTGGGGAGAAATATCAGTAACCTCAGATATGCAGATGACACACCATTATGGCAGAAAGTGAAGAAGAACTGAAGAGCCTATTGAGGAAAGTTAAAGAAGAGAGTGAAAAAGCCGGCTTAAAACTCAGCATTCAAAAAACGAAGATCATGGCATCCAGTCCCATCACTTTATGGCAAATAGATGGGGAAACAATGGAAACAGTGACAGACTTTATTTTCTTGGGCTCCAAAGTCACTGCAGATGTTGACTGCAGCCATGAAATTAGAAGATGCTTGCTCCTTGGAGGAAAAGCTATGACCAACCTAGACAGCATATTGAAAAGCAGAGACATCACTATGCCAACAAAGGTCCGTCTAGTCAAAGCTATGGTTTTTCCAGTAGACAAGACTTTAGTGACTGAACAACTCCCAGTGCAGGGGGCATGGAATTCAATCCCTAGTTGGAGAACTAAGATATACCATGTGCTGGGGTAGGGGACGTTTAAAAAAGGTGGGGGGGGGGGGGGACATTTAAGACAGAGTGTTCCTCTAAGCATTTACCAGGAGGGGCGCTGACTGTGGAGTTCTCTGGGTCTCAGTCATGATGCTCCTTGCAGAGGTGAGGTGTGGGGCTCTGAGAGTCTGAAAGGCGGTGTCTGGGGGGCAGGTTCCACAGCAGCCTCGATGGGACAGGAGGCGGCACCAGGGCACCAGGCCCGACCTGGGCTGCACTTTTCGGGGAGTGAGCCAAAGCCACTCTCCTCTTCCCTGTCAGCTGGGGGAAAGTTACCCTCAGGGCAGCCAGCACTTCCAGAACTACTGGTGCCCTTGAGGTTTCCAGCTTTATCTCACCTTTATTGTTTAGTATATTCATCTAATCATTAAAGAAGGCTTGCATGTAAGGAATTAATGCCTCTTGGTAAGACTTTCCCCCAGGGGGAGGGCGTTTTAACCTTCCTGGGGCATTTTTGAAGTGAAGTAAAGTCAGTGACTCAGTCCTGTCGGACTCTTTTCGACCCTATGGACTGTAGCCCACCAGGCTCCTCTGTCCATGGGATTCTCCAGGCAAGAATACTGGAATGGGTTGCCATTTCCTCCTCTAGGGGATCTTCCCAACCCAGGGATCAAACCTGCATCTCTTGCATCTCCTGCAGACTCTTTACCACTAGCGCCAAGACGGGTCACTAAATGTGAAGGTGCAGAATCAGTGTGAAAATACAGCGGTCACTGAAGCACGGTCACTGATGGGATGGGTGTGAGAGAGAAGCTGTACTCTGGTGATGGCACTCACCATTGTACGTGTATGCGCACACACGTGTGTGTATAGGTAGTGGGCGTGGCCTGGACTTGGTGATTAGTATTTTAAGTCATACTGGACACACAGGGACAAGTGTGAATAGTAACGGAGTTGACTCAGTTTTGAAATGAGCCTGTGGAATCTGAGCGCCAAGAGAGGACTATGGCAGAGGGTGGAGTGGGGGACAGTGATCACAAGAGAGCCCTGGCCTGATGCTGACCAGGGCTGTCTGAGGGCTGATGGATCAGCACAGGAAGAGAATGAAATACTGCAGTGTTGGGGGGGGGGGGGGTGATTCAAATATATTTTTCATATATATATATATAATACACACACACACACACACACACACATATGTGATGCAGTTGAGTATCAAAGCATCTATACCATGGGATAGAATCAGCAAGACTGGGTAAATATGAGATGACATAAAGAAAACAATCTATGGAGGCATAAACTGCTTCTACCTCCTCATGAAAACAGTTTCTCATTATAAAAGTTTAATAAGTGCTTTTCAGAGAAATTAAAAAACGCTGAACTACTCAGGCACGGTGGACACGAATCACACTCAAAGTGAGAGGAGTCCCTCCTTTCGCCATGCAGGAGGAACTGTTGGAAGTGTTTGGGTTTCTGTTGGCTCAGATGGTAAAGTGTCTGACGGCAATGTGGGAGACCCGGAGTTCAATCCCTGGGTTGGGAAGATCCCCTCGAGAAGGAAATGGCAACCCACTCCAGTATTCTTGCCTGGAAAATCCCATAGACAGAGGACTCTGGTAGGCTGCAGTTCATGGGGCCACAAAGAGTCGGACACGACTGAGCGACTTCACTTTCTTTCTTTCACTTTCTCCCACACAGTGATTCCTGGTAAGAGTTATTGCGAAGCTTTGAGGTGTTGGAACAGAGAAAGGAGATGAACACTGAGAATCTGTTCAGTTTGGAGTACAGATCCCAGTCTTTCTTCCCGCATTGCTGGCTCAGAGAGAGAGAGAGAGACTCAGGGATTCGGGAGGAAGGGAGGTTAGGGTCGGAGATGCGGATCTGGGGCCCCCTGCATTTAGAAATTTCATTGGCACCTCTCACATTTTCTGTCCAAGTTTTCCCTGGCAGAGAGGACTAAGCCTGTCCCTGAAAATGGGAGATCTTAAAGCAGATGCAAATTGCCCGTTTGGTTGCATGATGCTTTGTTTTAATAGAATATTCTTTTTCAAACTTCATGGAGCTTCAGAATCACCTGGGAGTTTGTATGTGCAAATCACTGGATCCCAGCCCCAGGGATTCTGTTTCTGGAGGGTTTGAGTGGCACCTGAAAATAGGCATTTCCACCAAGTGGCCAGGTGATGCTGGGTGGTTGGGGGTCCACACTCTGAGAACCACTGCCATATCCATCAAGACTTTTCGAAGGACTGGTACTCCAGGAAGATGCTCCATGCCAGCCCTGTGGCTTCTCAGCACCTCTTCCTGCATAGAACCTTGCAGGGACCGCACACTGGTCCAGTGTGGGAAACGCATGAATTTCATGGCTCTGAACAGCCACTTGAAGGGCAGGTGGCTGGTGCTCTTCTGCACCCTCAGGGATTTGTGGGGAGGGGAGGAGAAATGAGCTGGTCCAGGCTGTAGAAGGGGTCTGGCTCCAGGGTCCCTCTGAGTGGACCAGTTGTATCATGAGCTTTATCATCCTGTGGATGGATGGTTGGTTCCTCTCATTTGATAACAATTTTAAGAACTTTAAAATCACCCTCATAAGCAGGACAGGCTCTTTATAGATGGACCTGAAGGACAGCAGAGGCCTTGCAAAAGGTATAAAATGTGTCTCTGCAAGGGACAAGATCTCATTTAGAAGCAGAAAGAGTTTGGCATGGGTGTCTCCTAGACTGTGTGTTGGTAGATTCAAAGGAGAGGCAAGTTGGTAAACTGTTCGATTCAGTTCAGTTGCTCAGTCGTATCTGACTCTCTGCAACCCCATGGACTACAACACGCCAGGCCTCCCTGTCAATCACCAACTCTCGGAGCCTGCTCAAACCCATGTCCATTGAGTCGGTGATGCCATCCAACCATCTCATCCTCTGTTGTCCCCTTTTCCTCCTGCCTTCAGTCTTTCCCAGCATCAGGGTCTTTCCCAATGAGTTGGTTCTTTGCATCAGGTGACCAAAGTACTGGAGTTTCAGTTTCAACATCAGTCCTTCCAATGAATATTCAGGACTGATTTCCTTTAGGATTGACTAGTTTGATCTTCTTGCAGTCCCAGGGACTCGAGAGAGACTTCTCCAAGCACACAGTTTAAAAGCATCAATTCTTCTGCACTCATCCTTCTTTATGGTCCAGCTCGCACATCTGTACATGACTACTGGAAAAACCATAGCTTGACTCTATGTCACTGGGAGAATGGAGTCTTAACAACTGGACCGCCTGGGAAGTCCTTTAAATGTCACTTTTAATGTCATTTTTTTTCTCTGTGCAAGCAAGTGTTCCTTTTCTGTCCCTTCCCATTTATGTAATGATACAGCTGGAAGGAGGTTTATCAGAAAGCATCTGTTGCTTCCTGAGTGGTTGCACTCAGGATAAAGGTTCGTCTCCTTGAACATGTGAGACCATGAGCAGTGCATCATCAGGTCAAGGGACATTTAAAGTCTTAGCAACTTCTTACAGCAATCTGATAATGAGATCTTCAAACAGCCCAAGTACGGATTCACCTTTCTTCTAAGAAAGATCTAAGAAGCCGCTGTTCATTGGTCTACTGTCACAAAGCCATAAAATTAGATCAGTGCTGTGGGCTGAACTGGGTGTGGCCCTCCTCTCCTCTACTCCCACCCCAAAATCCATATGTTGATGCCTCAAATCCCTGCCTCTGAGGGTGTGACTCTATTTGGAGATAAGGCCTAGATGGAGGTGTTTAAGTTAAAATGAGGCCACTCCAGTCTCACAAGTCAGCCCCCAACAATGTAGAATTACCCAGCCCAACAGTCCCTGATGGCTCAGTGGGTAAAGAATCTGCCTGCAATGCAGGAGACGTGGGTTCAAGCCCTGGGTCAGGAAGATCCTCTGGGGGAGGAAATGGTAACCCACTCCAATATTCTTGCCTGGGAAATCCCATGGACTGAGGAGCCTGGTGGGCTAGAGTCCATGGGGTCACACAGAGACAGGACACAATTGAACAACCAAGCACACAAGGGTCAACGGCGTCAGCCTGCAGAAGCCCTGTTCCAGAACCCGAGCCGGTACAACCACATTCTTGAAGGGATCCGCTGCACTGCAAAGCATCCTGTTTCTCGGCAAGAAAACCCTCCCAGTCCCGGGGCCTCCGGCACCAGCCTAAGCTCACTGGGCTCCACCTGGATCCCGAGACAGCGAACCTCAGCCTCCAGCACGGAGCCTCCGGGGTCTCTGCCTCCAACCGTGCCCACCTGGGTCCACTTGCCCGCCCACCTCTGCTCCACACGTCCTTTCTGGAAGCGTACACAATTTGCAGGGCCCAGTGGAAAATGAAAACATGGGCCCTTTGTCCCAAACTTTCAAGACTCTGAAATTTCAAGGGCGTTAAACCGAGCACAGGGCTGGCAACCAGGCTGGAGTGTGGGGACCTGCAGGGCCATAGCAGCCCTGCACCAACTCCAGGCCCTCCCCACCTCTGCACCAGCCCATGAGCACCTCCTTGACCTTCATCCTTTTACATATGTTCCCCCCGTGTCCGTGTCACACTGAAAGCATAGCTCAGCACAGAGGACAGGCCCCGAGGCGGGCCAAAACTGAGCTTCCCACCTCCACACCACTGGGTCCCCTGCTGACACAAAGAGCTCACTCTGCCATTCTATCCACAGACCATCTGGCCAACCACCCAACGCCCCATCCCTTCCCCTCTTCAGAGGTGACTCTGGAACCTTCCTCCCTGGCTCAGATCCTCCTTGATCCTGCCTGATGTCAGGGCCCAAGCCCATGGGCACCTCTGTTCACAAATGGGCACGAGATCCACAAGCATCTCCACCCACGCTCCACCTCGGCTACCCGCTGCCATGCTGGACTCACCCCTACCCAGAAATGCTCTGTTTCTCAAAACCCCCTCTTCAAGCTGCTCGTCTCTCCAACTCACCTTTCTAAAATCAACAGACCAACAATGGGAGGAAGAGCTGAAGTTAACAAGTTAGCTAGAAGGGTAGCTACACAAAGTCTGGCACTGATTTGACACTTTGGTACGTTCTTAGCCCTCACCGTCACCCTGTGAGATGGGCATGACTCCTCTAATCCTGTTCTCCAAGGAGAAAAGCGATGCTGAGTGAGTTTGAGAAAACTGGTCTTGGTGGACTTGCCAGTGAGCAGTCCAGGCCCCAGGTACTTGATGACAAGCAGAACTGTTGCCATCTGAGTCTAGGAAAGACAATTTCAAACTTGCCAATAATCAAAAGAATGCAAACAAAAACAAGCATACATTTTCAATCAAGCAGATTGATGACAAGCAAAAAGAATAACCATATCCAGACTGGTAAGAGTGTAGAGGAGACAGGTACTGTTAGAAGTCAGATTAAAAATTGATATAATAGTTCTAGAAGGCAATCTAGTAAAATATCGATATATGACCAGCCTAGCTTTGAGCAGCAAAGACTCTGATGCCAACAGTCCACTTTTTGCAGAAAGACCCAGACAAATAGGCAAAGATGTAGTTACATGAATATTCATCAAGGCCAAAAAAAATTCATTAAACATCATCTGGGAATGATTGGATAACTGTCATTATTATTTTTATTATCGCCATCAAGTACTGTCACACCTGGGTAAAGTGATCATATTTTGAGACATAACTTCATTAAATCCTCACAATTCGTTAGATTTTACAAATGAGGAAAATGTTGCCTAAATCATTAAATAAACTGACCAGTCATACAGCTAATGAGCAGTTCAGCTGGAATCTGACTCCAGAATCGGGACCCTAGAGAAAGCATGCAGAGCCGTGTCTAGTGATACAGAAAGATGCCCATGATGTACTATTCACAGCAAAAATGTAAATTTCATTAGAACAGAGCAAAACTGGGCCTCCCGGGCGGTGCAAGCGGTATAGAACCCTCCTGCCAAAGCAGGAGATACAAGAGACGCGGGTTTAATCCCTGGGTCAGGAAGATGCCCTGGAGGAGGGCATGGCAACCCACTCCAGTGTTCTTGCCTGGAGAATCCCACGGACAGGGGAGCCTGGTGGGCTGCAGTCCACAGGGTCGCAAAGAGTCAGACATGACTGAGCACACACAGCAGCACAGAGCAAAACCGGATTCCAGATCGAATTCTTAAAAATGCCGGGCAGCGCTGGCTGTTGGCTGTCTCCACGACTCCAAAGCCACCCTTTCCCTTCTCTGCTGTGGGACGCTGGGACCAGCATCCTACAAACTGCATTTCCCAGCCCCGCTTTCTGGCCAGCTTCCTGCCGAGAGGAGAGAGACATCCGCCCTGCCTTGGTCAGTGCCGCCCTGGCAGCACCAGAGACCCAGCTTCTTCCGTCCTTCAGCGTCCCCCCGCCCTGCCCCGCAGTGTCTGCCATATGTGGACAGCACTTCTTCCGCAGGGGCCAGCGCCATCCTGACTGGGCTGCCCACAGTCCTGGGTTCAGGCCACTCCAGTTCTGCCTGGGGTCCCCCAGGCCCGAGCGTGGTGCCTCTTTCCTGCAGATATTTTGTTCCTTTAGCTCCCACCCCTGTGTGGGCAGCTCCCAGGGTGAGGTCCCCTCTGTTGGATGCTGACTGGCAGCACTGCACGTGCGACTCCACACACCATTTTGGAGCTCGCTCCGTGCACTGGGCCCCCCTCCAGGTGCTGGGAACTCAGGACCACCAAGATGGGCCCAGCTCTGCCCTCAGAGCAGCTGCCTCCCAACCAGGATGGTGGTGTGCAGAGAGCGAGGTCCAGGCATGCTAAAACTGCAGCTGCTCCTACCTCAGTCCAGTGAGATGGTGGGTCATTTATCCTTCTTTTTTATCCTATGACTTCTGACTTCTTTTCAGTGAACAAATACTTTTATAATCAGGACATCCAATAAATAACTTTAAAGTAAAGTAGATAACCTGATGCTGGGAAAGATTGATGGCAGGAGGAGAAGGGGACAGCAGAGGATGAGATGGTTGGATGGCATCATCAACTCGATGGACATGAGTTTGAGCAAGCGAGTTGGTGATGGACAGGGAAGGCTGGCGTGCTGCGGTCCATGGGGTCGCAAAGAGTTGGACACAACTGAATTGAACTGAGACAACCTAGCATCTTCTCTGAACACCATAATGCTTCCAAGAGGTTGGTAAATAAGAACAAACTGGAAAATAAAAAGATGTTGCTCTCAAAATATAGTCGTAAAATAATATTTGGGGCAGAATATTCTGTTTTGGTCCCCCCCAAAAAATAAAATCAAGGGATTCATCCCAGATACAATTCCAACAACAAAAACGTCAACAGGAGCACTCGGTCTATTTCCAGGTGGAAAACCATGACTCACTAACCCTAAAGGAAAGCTGTGAGAACCCTAGACAGTGTCGTAAACAGCAGAGACATCACTTTGCCCACAAAGGTCCATACAGTCAAAGCTATGGTTTTTCCAGTAGTCATGTACGGATGTGAGAGTTGGACCACAAAGAACGCTGAGCGCCTTTTTGAATTGTGGGGTTGGAAAAGACTTGTGAGGGTCCCTTGGACAGCAAGGAGATCAAACCAGTCCATCCTAAAGGAAATCAACTGAATATTCATCGGAAGGACTGATGTTGAAGCTCCAAGACTTTGGCAACCGGATGCAAAAAGCCAACTCATTGGAAAAGACCCTGATGCTAGGAAAGACTGAAGGCAGGAGGAGAAGGGGACAACGGAGGATGAGATGGTTGGATGGCATCACCGACTCAATGGACATGAGTTTGAGCAAGCTCCGGGAGACAGTGAAAGAGAAGCCTGGAGTGCTACAGTCCATGGGGTCAAAAGAGTCAGACACAACGACTTAGCAACGGAACAAGAACAAAGCAGTGTTTTAGGTCCCTATTAAGCACAGGGAAAGGCCAATTTCCAGATAATGTTAGTTAATTCCCTTCGTACCCAAGTGGGGACAACGCAGAGCCTTATGGTACTAGGCCTGGGTATCTGCAAAATTCTAAAGCGGGCCCTTGAGCCTCCTGTCCTTGGACAGCTGTAGAAATCCTTTGGCTTGCCTGCCACACACCCACCACTATGGCCCCTTTATAAGGACCACTGCAGCAAGGATTGATCCTACTCCCTGACGATGCCTCCATCCGTCACAGCTTCCAAAGACACGAACACAGGACACAGGCCGGCCCGGCCCATGGGGGTCCCCAGAGCACTAACATTCTCCTGCCCCTTCACCCTGGGGAGCTTTACTGGATGACCTTCAAACAGTATCCCATCATCCCTGGCACTGGGTCTGTGAAATACCGTAACCCAGAGACCCTTAGAGCCTTTCCCAGAGCCAACTGTCATCACTACTGATAAGAAATATGGAAGGAAACTGCCCTTTTCCCAAAACAATTCTGAAAAGTACAGGAATTTCTAGTTCAAGAGATAATACTGATGCCATACCCCCACCCTTTGGAGAGAGGGGGCAGCTGGGATCCAATGAGCATGAGTCATCTGACATCACAACAGAGGAGGGGCACTTCCAGCTCCACGACCTCGGACACATGAGGGAGCCTCAATTTCCCTCTCAGCAAATAGAAACAGAATCCTCTATCTGGGAGGGTTGCTAGGACAGCTGATAAGGCACGCAGTAGCTAGGACAGTGCCAAGCACACAGGAGGATGTCACCACGGTCATTTCCAACTCAGAACAGGGAGCCGGGTCTCCTGACCGCTAACCGGGTGCCTGCCCACTTTGCACCTCTGACCCAGTCATGTAGTCTGGTCTCCCCTCTCCCAACCTCCATTTCTAAAGACTCTGCCAGCATCCACATATTCATGGCTTGATAGTCAATAAACATCTGAGCTAGAGGACACTGTTAAATGGAGTTAGAAATACTAGAGAAATAACGAAAGATGAGTCCTGTCATTTTCAAGTTCCCCTTTCAAGTTCCTGTCCAAGGAGATGTGAAATTAAATTTTCATTTCAAGAGTCCTCATTATCTGGGCCTCAACATGCCTTAAATATCTGACATTTTAAAATGGCAAGTGGAAAGATCTTTTCCTGAACATGCAGACTCCGTTGAGCCATTAATGAGAAATGTTATTAAATGCAGTTGTCTCTACAAAACAGAGAACACGGTAAGATTCCCCAAACTCTCTTTTGGACGGCTTGAGTTTCAAACTCTGCCATTCAGACATCCTCTGAGGTTTACAACATTGGGATCCATTTGTGAGACTGTAACAAGTCAGAGGAATCGGTCAATATGAGCTCCCTAAACACCCCAACAGGAGGACACAAGATTCTTCCTTCGGAAAACCAAAAATCACAGACATTACATTAGAATCAGACTTTTAAAATGGGTGGTTCAAATTCAATTAGAAGTTTGGGGAGGTGGAAAAGACAACAGACCAGACTCCTGCCAGTGCGACATTTATCTGAAATTCGCCAGGACGTAACCTCGCACTTGCTTTCACAAATCAGGGCTGCACTGTCTTCACAGCCCGTTTCATCAGATGGCAGCTGGGCACGTAAGAGCCCAGCCATGCTTTCCAACCACTGGCATGGAGACGAAGACCATTTCACATTTTTAATTTGGAAACTGGGGACAAGAGATGGAAATTTCCCCAATATTCCTATTAGCTACACTCAGTTTAAGTGATATATACAGATAAAACACAAGGATGTATTACTCATAATACTAGACACATGACATACTCATAACACTCATCACTCATCTACAGGGAGAAACAGAATTTCTTCATATGAATCCCAATTATTTCTGCACACAATCAGGAAACCAGCGTAAACCATCGCCAAATGAAGCAATACAGCACTTGAAGGTTTTTAAAAGAAAAGACTGTAGCTGGACTCTATCCAACAAAAGAGGAATCTTTTTTGCCTCGTTTCCACATCACCCCTGATGTTATAGAGGAATTTTATTTTATTCTCTAATTCAAGATTACTCATTTCATCATCTCCCCCCTGCCCAAATCAATCTTGCACTCTGTGACAATACTGTGCAACAGTTCCTGTTTTCGCTAATCAGTAATTCATATTGCTTTCTCTCCTAGCCTTACGGTTGAGAGACAATAAAAGGTGCTTTGAAAACACGTTGCGAAGTCCCCTGTAAGGTAACTAACTGCCCTCATCACCCTTTATCTGCAGGTGAGCCCTCCTCATGCAGGTCAGCACCAGCAAAGCGTCGGCCCTTCCTTAGAGGCCAGAGATGGGGAGACATCTGGCCAAGACCACCTTCCCAACCAGCCCAACAGGAAAGTGTCGCTGTTTCTCTCCTAACATGGGATGAAACCGAGGTGGGAGGTGTGGGGCTCAGGCTGGAGGGGGCCAGATCTCCATTAAACCCAGGGCTCTCTGCCCACCAAACCCATGCTCTTCCACATGGCACTCTCATCAGAACCACAGACCACCAAACAGTCGTCTACAGCATAATGAAATTCTGAACCCTGCCTCTAAGGCCTCCAAGAGTCTCAGAAAAATAACTGACAACTCTGAGCGAGGGCAACTGCACCTGTTTTATCTCCAGTGGAGACGCACGGGTGACCGAGGGCTGCACAAAGGCTCTGTTCATCAGAACTTTGCTACAAGAGGGAGGAGGGGGGCGGACTGGATGGATTACACGAGGCAGGCATTCCTCCTCTGAGAAAAACACTTCAAACACGCCACTGTGTGTGGTGTGCTCGAATCCTGTGCTCCAAAACGGACAAAAGAATCCATTGATCACTCGACAAAGGAACCAATCTGATTGGAGTTTTGACTGCACGCGGCACTGATCTGCATTTTTGTAATATGATGCGGGAACATACTGTGTGTTCCCTCATGCTCGTGGTTCTTTGTGGGGCAAACAGTGGGCTTTTATAAGCCTTGGGAATTATGATCTAATCCAGTAAAGAAAATTTCACCAACCCCAGCTCGAGGGGTTCCTTGGTCTGTGCAACTAATTTTCAGCCTTCACTTTTCATGCACATAATTCCCTGTAGGACTGCAGGTGGGGGGCTCTGTTCTTGAACACACGGAAGTCCTCTGGAGCCATCGGTGGGTGCCTTGTCAACCCATCCACCCTTTAGATGCTGGAGCCTTGTTCAGGCCACCAGCATCTCTCGCCTCGATGACTGGACAAGCTCCTAACTGTGTCCCTGCCTGTCTGCCCTCACCCTCTTCCAGCACAGTGAAGGCTGAACCAAGGCCGCTTTCATTGTTTATTTGCTCCGTCCTGTTCGACTCTGAGTCCCCAAGGACTGTAGCCCACCAGGTTCCTCTACCCATGGGATTCTCCAGGCAAGAATACTAGAGTGGGTAGCCATTCCTTTCTCTAGGGGATCTCCCAGACCCAGGGATTGAACCCAGGTCTCCTGTAATGCACACAGATTCTGTACCATCTGAGCCACCAGGGAAGCCCCGAACCAGAGTGACGGAGCCAAAACATAATATAATGCTAACACCCGTTGGAAAACTCCCCCAGCTCCAGGGGCCCTGATGACCCACAAAGCCCCAACCTTCACCTCACCAGCTCAGCTCTCTCCATTCCTCCCCCACACCCCACACGTGGTTGGGGTGGGGTGGGTTGGAGAGGGGAGCCCCACCATCCCTCATAGACTTCCCCCTCTTTTAGAGGTTAGCAAGGAAGCAGATGTAAGAGCACAGCTGCTCTCAAGTTGAGTTCTCGCCACACAGCTGTTCTTACTCAGCCAGACCTATAGGGCTCGACCAGAAAGCAGAGCGACCTGAGTTATTATCAAGTAATAAAGACAAAAGACACCCTTCTGTGACCCCTAAATCTATTCCTAACAACCACAGACAGAGAGGGCTTTTCACTTTCACTTTTTTTTTAAACTTTTTTCACTGTATTTCATTTAAAAAAAAAACCAAATATGCTTGAGTTTAAATATACTTTTCTGATTATGAAATTAATAGAACGGAATATCTACTGAATCTACCAGCCTACCTCCCTACCTCATCCAAAGTTTCAGTTCATGAAGGATTCTCTCCCACAAAATCAACAGCCAAGCATACTGGGAGGCCTGTAACTGAAGGTCTCACGCTCAGTGGGGGCAGACAAACAGGAATCAGCACGCTCTCCTCCCAGCTCAGCCCTAGGACACCTGCAGCAGGCATACAAAGACTGCAAAACACAACCTCTGGCCATTCAAACAGCAAATCACAAGCAGAATTTGCACTGTTCGAGGGCCAAGTATTCTAAGTGCAAGGGTAAGTACCAGCACATCAGCTTTACGGGAGGTCTTTCGGGGACTCCGTCAATCCAGTAACAAATATTGCTGACACTTGTTTTTGCCAGATCAGACATCATTCTAACCTTGAATTCAACGTAAATACACAATAGCAGATAGCAAACATTTAAGAAAAACAATACGGGAGAAATTCTTTAAAAAAAAAAAAAAAATCTCATCCATTTCTTGACTTTTATCTCCTCCCTGTGAATTAATGAAATCAGGTTATGATTCCATTTTAGTGGCAAACACTCTCAGCTTGGCTACCTGGGGATAACCTGTTCCGTTCAGGGTTGTACATTTCGAGGGAGTTGATGAGACAGAGAAGCGCCCGCAAGGAGGTACGAGAGCAGTGCTGGGTCTGGAACAGCCTCTCCTCACATTCCTGATGTCTCAATGCCCGAGTCCATGGGCTTCTCTGGGTCCTTCTAGAATGCTCCTGGTCCTTCTCTTTCCAGCTACCTTAAACCTGAAGAGTTTACTCAAACCCCTCTTACTCCATAACCCTTCCCGCTCACTATTTCAAACCGTATCGAAGTCTCCATCCCTGAAAGACCACTGTATCCTGGTCAGGAGCTCCTAGACTGCCACCCCTTCATTCGCCATTTCCCGACTTCGACCTCTTTGGGTCACCCTGTTAGGGGAAACACACTGACTGAAACCACCCACCCTGGCCAGGCACCGCAGTAACCATTTGCATGAGTTGTTTTACGACAGGAGGTCCGGGTAAGGAACCCGGAACTAAGAAGCCTCCACCAACCGGAAGAGGTCAGGAAGGGTCATAAGGAGACACCACCTGTCCGACCACCTCCCAGAATCCTTCTCTCTGGCATCCATCTTTCTGAACAAGGCGTGCACCACCAGGAAGGACTCTGAGCCAGAATGACTGGCTAAAGACAACCCGGAAACTAATCCCATCACCATAAAACCTGAGACTGCGAGCCGTGTGGCAGAGCAGTTCTCCTGGGTTCCCTTCCCCTCCTGCTCTCCACCCGGGTGCCTTTTCCCAATAAAATCTCTTGCTTTGTCAGCACATGTGTCTCCTAGGACAATTCATTTCCGAGTGTTGGACAAGAGCCCAGTTTCGGGCCCTGGAAGGGGTCCTCCTTCCTGCAACAACTCTTACCTTACCCCCAACCCAGCATGAACCTGGGAAGGGAGAGGGCACTTAGGAAACAAACAAGCAACCGCACCAGCCCCCGAGAAAGCAAACCATTATTTGTCATTAAAACCCCTTTATAGGTAGCCTGGTCAGGAGGAGACCCCACTTTCTCTGCTCACACAGAACAGTCATCCCTGAAGCACTTTCTCTGCCGACTGATTAAGTGAGAAAACCGCTTCCCACAGAGAGCCGAAACTGTTACTAACATCCGCAGCAAACACAGGAAACACACTCAGCATGTGAGCAGTTATCTTCATTATCTACTAGCTTTACCTCTAAGACACAAACATTTCAAACTGAGTTTACACGGATTCCTTTGATCCCGAAGTGGATGTGGGGACTACAGTGTTCAGCCGCCAGGAGGAGCAGGCATTCAGCTTCCTGGCCAATCTCTCCAGAGGCGTTTACATCAGTGAGCGAGATGTAAATCCAGTGTCTTCTTCAGGAATCCCTAGGCAGTGACCCTCTGAATAACTTGTGGTCTCTCTGCTGGAGACATGCTCCTGTTCTTCCCACACAAGGTGTGGTTTCTGGCTTCTCTTTCATTAAAACTCTCATCGAAGACAAACAAAAAAGATCCCACAAAGCAAGGGGTGAAGGATATTCAAGCCCACGCACCAGGAATACAAATGAAGAAAACTTTGTCAATGTGTTAATTCCACCAGAAAAGCCAAGAACCAGTGGGGAATTTACTAGAAAGAGGCTGGCTGCAGCCAAGTATGCCAAAGGTTAGTTTTTGTAGAATGCTTGAGATTACAACTTGGAGTTTTACAATCTGCACCAACAGAGGTTCAAGGGAAAAAAAAAGAAAAAAGGTGATTTTTCTCTCTCAGTTCAAGGTCAGATGGTCTCCATCTCAAAGTGAATTTAGAATCAGAAGAGCAAACCAAAAAAGACATCAAAGACGCAGCTCAGCCCTGCCTCTAAGAAGAGGCTCACACACTCATGTACAGCCTAAAAAGCACACTCCCTCAATAGGAGAAACATCACGGCAACCCACTCCAGGACTCTTGCCTGGAGAATCCCACAGACAGAGGAGACTGGCGGCTACAGTCCATGGGGTCGCAGAGAGTCGGACATGACTGAGCGACTCAACAATAAACATTACGACGTGAGGCCAGAATCACCGCAGATCTCACGGTACTGAGAAGATGCACCATGTCATCAGTCCTCCTCCACATTCACCTCCCCCTTCTTTCATTTATTCATGGCATTGCAATGGGGCTTTACTCTGGATGGGCGTCATAGCAGAGGCTATGGTACTACGCGTCTAGGTATTAGATGCATAAGATGGCCCGTCATTGCTTTCAAGGAGACAGAAATGCAGAAGCAGGCAATTCCAGCAACACGTGAAACCCTTGAATTGAGGGTACAAAGGGCACAGTCCCCTCACAGCCACACCAGTTCTGAAAGGAGAAGGAGTAATTCTGAAATTCCACTTAAGAAGTGGAATTCCTCTGCTTGATTGGTGTGACACATGAGAGCAGAATTAAGAATATGAAGCTCGACTCTTCCTACCTCACAACCTCATCCCCAAAGGGGAATGCAAATTAATACCTCTCTCCGAGACTCGTTATGAGGATTACATGAGCTCCTACTCTACTTGTAAAGTGGTCTGAACGTGGGCTAGCACAGAGGGTGCGCCTAACACCCTGGCTTCTCCACCATCACGTGAAACCCAGATAAGGCAGTTTCGTGTGGATGAAATGGAAAGGGTACCTCTGCTTCATTATGAACATTAGCGTATTAAGGAAAAAATCAATTTGCAATTTAGGAGTTTAGCTTCTTATTTAAATACATATACCTTTTCCCACAAAGGTACACACACACACACACAAACACACTCATAAATGCTAAGAGCACCTGATCCAAAGTAACAAGATTTGAGTTCAAGTCCTGACCCACCACTTGATCTGGCACATGGTTTGTGAACAAGTTCCTTTACATTCCACTAGCTCTGACCTCATCTATAAAGGGAAGAGACATCCACCCCCCAGGCCAGAGTCAAGGTTGCTGCTGCTGCTAAGTCGTTTCAGTCGTGTCCGACTCTGTGTGACCCCATGGACTGCAGCCTACCAGGCCTCTCCGTCCATGGGATTCTCCAGGCAAGAACACTGGAGTGGGTTGCCATTTCCTTCTCCAATGCATGAAAGTGGAAAGTGAAAGTGAAGTCGCTCAGTCGTGTCTGACTCTTAGCGACCCCATGGACTGCAGCCTACCAGGCTCCTCCATCCATGGGATTTTCTGGGTAACAGTACTGGAATGGGGTGCCATTGCTTTCTCCCAGAGTCAAAGTGGGGCCGTGGAAAACCCTTGGCGAGGTCTGCAGCTCTGCAAACAGAAGTTAAAACGGTTCAGCAAGAAACTTGAGGAGCTCATTCTCCTAACTAGCCCTTTTGCTCAAAACTTCAAAACAGCTTTTTAAAAAGGTAACATTTCAGTGTATAAAACCGTAAGAATTCCATGAGGGTCAAACAGGATCTCCCAAATAAATCCGAAAAGATACCCAACGCTCAGCTGTCACTCCTTCTCCTTCCACGCTTCGTTTGACGAGTATATACCGACTACTACCTGCCAGGCCTAGAGGAGTACCACGGATCACTGAAATCTGCAGAGAAGAGAGGCCCCTCCACCTGGTTTGGGGAAGCACACTATGGTTTTTGATGCCCCTATTAAACTATTAACCTCCTAAATATGAGTTAACCAACATTCACTATTCGAATTGAATGATTTCCTGATCAATCTGTCTGATCTCACTAAGGATCTCAAGCCTCTACCCTACCACACATATTACAGTCACTTTTCACAAACTGTCTTGTAACTCTGACATTGTCCACAAACAAAAGCATTAAACCAAAAAAGCAAATCACAGATACTTTCATCACCTTCAGGAAACAAATCAAATCAAAACAAAAACCAGAGAGTAACACCAAGACCTTTCTGACACCCAGAAATGCATCTGGGATCAGTTTGAGGGCTGGCCATATGCCAAGCACCATATATTTATTAATATACTTATTAATTCCTTAAATTTCATGGCTCATGGTTATATGATTAAGGCACTTTCTGGATGAGGAAACTAGATAATGTACAGTGAGTTAATTAACTTGCTAGGAGCATTCTAGCACAGGGTAACCCTATGGCCCTTGGCCTGCCATGTCCTCTGCCTGCCTTTTGTCTGCAGAAAAACTTTAGCCAAAAAACAAGTTTAATCAGAGGAGTGAGAAAATGCAGAAACAAAGGATAACAGTCCAAGAATAAATAGTAATAGTTTGGTCAGTAAGCATAGCCAAGGACCTTCAGTTCCTCTTCATGGGCTACAGATAATATTCTGAGTCAGAGCACATGAGCTGTCTCGTAGGTACTGAAACCTCCATCAGGTGAAAGACATTAACTACATGATGACCAGACTGTAGCCAGGCCATGTGGTTTAGCCATTAAGTCCTGTCTGGCTCTTGCCATCCCATGGACTATAGCCCACCAGGCTCCTCTGTCTATGGGATTCTCCAGGCGAGAATACTGGAGTAGGTGGCCATTTCCTTCTCCAGAGGATCTTCCCCACCCAGGGATCAAACCCAGGTCTCCTGCATTGCAGGCAGATTCTTTACTGACTGAGCTACGAGGGAAGCCCCAGCCATGACATAAGCTGCCACAATTCCGAGAACTGGCCTTCAAGGAATGCAAACAAACCAGCTCTGGAACTGAAGAGTAGCTGTACTAAGACAATCAAGATAACCCTGGTCAGACCCCCGATAACCAATTTCAAGAGGACTGTCAGAGCTGACTGCGGTGGTTCTGTGTGCAGCCCCCTCCTTCCATCTGTAAAAGCTCTGGCCCCCTGGTTGTTAGGGGTGGTGGGAGGAGTCGGCCTTGGACAGGAAACCCACCCCCACCAGCATCCAAAATAAAGCAAACTTCCATGCCTCTTTACTGGCTTTTGAGCTTTTGAGGAACCAGACCCCACTTTCAGCAACATAGCCTTACCATTACCCAATCTGACTGATGAGGGTTCAAAAGTAAAGACCCTAAATTATTCAAGTGCTCTTTGTTATACAGCAACCAAACAGGAAACCGCTGGCTCCGTGGCAGTGCTACACTCGAGAGTCAGCTCCCATCTGCAAAACAACCTAATCGTTTACATACGGCGTCCCTTGGACTCATTCCCGTGGGGCAGCCTCACATATAATTCATATAATCCACTCTAAGGAAGTTCCACAGGTCTCTCTCCCTTTCAGTGAGTGGCGAAACAGCACTTTAGGTGGTGAGACAGTAAGACTCAGGATAAGGTTAAAAGGCTTTAGAACACCTAGGACTAGCTAACCCTAACCCTAACCCTAGCAGAGGGAGAGAAGAACTTAAGAGACTTGGCCAACCAGCACTGAGTCAGGAACTGCCATCTCCTCTGGTAAAACCCAAGCTTTCAGAGTCCTTTCGGCTTCACTCCTCTGCTCCAGAGAGGAGGAGAGGGAGCCAGACAAGGACCCAGAGCCGATGCAGGGTTCTGCTGGCAGGAAGAAGCGAGGAGGCCTGTTTCAGAATAGAAAGTGGATGCTCTCTCCCACCTTTTCAGAATGTCTTTATATAAGAACACGTCTCAGGGACTTCCTGGCAATCCCGTGGTTACGACCTCACCTTCCAACACAGGGGGCACGAGTTCAATCCCTGGCTGGGGAGCTCACATCGCACCTGCCTCAGAGCCAAGAGGCCAAGGCGTAGAACAGGCGTACAATGGAAGCAGTATTGCAGCAAATTCAATTAAGTTGTTGTTGTTTTTTTTAATGATTCACAGAAAAAGAATCTTTAAAAATATATACTTCAAAAAAACAAAAAAAATCTCAAACAATGTAATCAAATTTGTTGAGAAACTGGTCCAAAATTCTAAGTAGCTCTTCCCAGAACTATCCAAGAACTCCTCAATCCAAGAGTCCAAGGAGCCACTGTATGTGAGATAACACGAAACACAAGCGCCAAGAGCACGACCTGGTGAAAAGCATCGGGCCACAGCTCCATCAGCAGTCCTGCTGACCGTCAGCCAAGCAGGTCACAATGAGGCCCGGAGGTGAATCTGGTTCAGCGAGGGTCACAGGATCCACATTTGGGTTTGTCTGTGACGCATCTTCCAAGAGTTCTATGAAGAACACATACAAACACAGCTTAATGAGATCATCTGTGGGTCCACTCTCCCCCCAGCTGGAAGGGACTTAAGACTCTAACACTTAATCCCTCCAACTGAGATGGGCCTGAAAAGAAAAGTGGAAACCTAGTTGGGTCTTCTATCTTAGTGGAGAAGCTTCTAGAACAATGGATGAGTGACCAAGCAAAAGGATGAGCTGGATCCATTAGGTGTTGCCATTCTTTTATCTGATCTTAGAAAACAGAGCTATAACCAATTCCAGGGCAATAGGCATACACTCGGAGGCCAGATGTGGAGAGCTCTGAATCAAGTGAAATCAGCTGCCCTGAATCAAGTCCTGTTTCCCCTCACTGTGGATAACTGAACATGCACGAGGCCCAGGCTGGACATGAACTTCTCAGTTAGACTCCACATAAGAAAACACGTCAACTGTCCAGACGGCTTTCTCAGGACATTCTCCATCAGCAACCTGGACTGAGCCAACGGCATGAATATATACAAGTTCAATAAGGCGATCAGGCACAAGGCTATTTGTTAAATCTCACCTGGGTAATCTCTTTCTTCATTTTACTATTCTGAAAACATGCCAGAAAATCTTACCCCCTGCCAGATCCCCTCTTCTAATAAGAAAAACCTTGTACACGCATGACAGGCGCTTCATAGCTTGGAACTAACCACACTGTACCGGGTGCTCGCGGCCGAGCGGGTTACTGTAGGTGGGAAATCATTAACCATGTACAGTGAGAGCCAGTGCCCAGTAATCCAAAGGCCAGGCTCGGCCAGGAAAAACAAAAGCATCGCTGCCCTCAACGGCCGTGAGAGAGGCTGTGTTTTTACGATCCAGGCATCTCAATGGGCTGTTCAACCACAGAACATTAAGCAGGGAAGGTTTTCAGTTCACCGAATCCCAACATTGCACAGTGATAACAGCAAACACGATTGGAAAGGGAAAAACCTGCACACCCGGAAAGGCCAGGCTGGGTCTCCGGCACCAATTCATCAGGTAATCAGATGACAGAACAGAGGCAACCCAGTGCGAGAGGGAACGGCAACAGGCATCGCCTGCATTCTGTCTGTGTGACGGAAGCTACCGGTCTTTAACTCAAAATGGAATCTATCATTTTGGACCCCAGTTGTCCAGAGCCTCATCCGTATTATGTATTCAGAGGCAGTTGGACATATAAATTCCCATTCACCCCATAGAAACCATTTCAGAGTACAGGTTCTTCCCCCTACCCCCATCCCCTGGTTAAGTTTCCTGGGAGAAGAACAATTTCACAACCAACTACAACCAAGGATGTTGAAATGAATAAATGAATTATGATAAGAAAGGTACAAAGAAGCTGGCGCTTCCGTGCAGCCACATGGCTACGTGTTACGCTGTGTTAGTCGCTCAGTCGTGTCTGACTCTTTGACCCCATGGACTGTAGCCCACCAGGCTCCTCTCTGTCCGTGGGATTCTCCAGGCAAGAATACTGGAGTGGGTAGCCATTCCCTTCTCCAGGGGATCTTCCCAACCCAGGGATCAAACCCAGGTCTCCCACACTACCATCTGAGCCACCAGGAAAGCCCATTTCACGCAGCCACGTAACTGTCTAACATCAGAACAGCACCCATTTCACGCAGCCACGTAGCTGTCTAACATCAGAACAGCACCGCCCGCAGAGCTTTTGATGATGCTGGGAATGTCCTACATGGTGACTGTCACATGCAGGTACCGAGCATCTCAAATGTGCCAAACACCAACTGAAGATGCAAGTGTTAACTTTCATTTAGTTTTAATTATCTTAACTTGACTAGCCTCACATGCCTAGTGCTTCCTGACTGGCAGGTGCAGCCCATTCCCGGGAAGCGGCAGAGGATGCCAGAACATGCAGTGTTATCAGAGAAAAAGCACAATGGCATCAGGAGATGAGCAGAGGAAAAGGTCATAAGTGGGAGCAGCAAAAAACAGTCACCAGGTCTACCTAACCCACCCCAGGAAGGAAACAGAAACTCACAGTCACCAGCAAGAGAGCATGGACAGGCTGGGTGGGCGGGAACCCCCCCAAGTGGCTGGAGTCGGGTAAGCGAGTGCCCCCAGGGGGATGAGATTCCCAAGAGGGGCTAATCAGCTTGGGTAACTGCTACATGGAAGCCTAAAAAGGATGGAATGACTCGGGAAAAACTCGCAATTTGGGGGCCAGCCTCTCCAAGCAACAGACCTTCCCAGACTAAAGGGGGCAATTAGTGAAGATGGGGGGAAGAGCGTGCAAAGCAAAAGAACAGCAGATGCCAAGTCCCCAAGACCGGAACTCACCCACCCTGCCTGCTGGCAGGAGGGACAAGCCCTGGGTAAGGGGGTGCCCCCACGCAGCTGCTGAAATGGGACCAGCCCAAAGTGAGACACGCTCCAACTGCGAAATACCCGCCACATCCCAAACACCCGGTATAAAAGAAAAGTATAAAGAAGATCTCAATTTTTTTGTGAGTACTGAGTCCACGCTGAAATATTTTTGATAGGATGGATTAATGAAAACATTAAAACTCGTATCATCTGTGGTTTACAAGACTTTGCAGGGGGACCACTAGAAAAGGCGGGGTACATACGTGGCTCGCGTTCGTGGCTCACACTGTCTTTTCTTGGCAGCACCAGGGCAGGGCAGAGAGTGGAGAGGTGGGGCTGGGGGCTTGGGGGCCGATCACAGGAGGCTGAGAGCCAGGCCCGAGCTTTGGGATCCAACTCTGATGAGGAAGGGACGGGATCTCATTTCTCCTTTGGAGAGATCGCTGCAGACAGGAGGTGGGGGAGGGAGGCGGGGAGGCTGGGCTGGAGACAGGCTCAGCGGCCACCCCTCCTGCCAGAGGCCAGAGACCTTAGGAGCCCAGGATTAGAGTCACAGTGCTTGGGCTCAAATCTTACTTCCAACACTTAGAAAATGTGTAACTAAGGACAAGCTACTTAATCTCTGTGTCTGAGCTTTGTCATCTGCAAAACGGGATACTAACAGCCTTCTGCTGGAGTTTAAGACATGCTTTGTCCAGCGTTTAGAATACTGCAAGGCACGTAGTAAGCCCTCGATAGGTGTTCTGTGATTACGATCACTGGATGAAGAATATGAAAGATGGCGGCAAACTGGGTTTTTAACTAAAAAACTGAGTAGGCGATGGGAGGCAAGACTTTGGGTGAGGAGGGGGCAGACTAGGAAGGGAAGTACTGAGTTGGCCAATAAGTTCGTTTGGGTTTTTCCATAAGATATGATGGAAAAATCCAGAAGAATTTTTTTGGCAACCCAATACTCTTGCTTTGGCCAGGCTGCATTTGAGATTCCCATGGACCATCAAATGGACTGTCAGGAGGGAAACTGGCTCTAAGTGTGAGTTCAGAGGCAAAGGGTGCAGGTTTGTAGTACAGTTTGAGACACATCAACTCACTTGCTGACATGTGCTTAAAGCTTTGAAACGCCATGGGACAGAGTACAGAAGAAAAAAGGGGGGTGGGGGGGCGACCCTGGGCGCCTGGAGGCCTGGAAGGAGAAGAGGGACCAGAGGGCAGCTGAGAAGGAATGATTCATAACACAAGGGAAGAAAAGACCAGCAGAGGAGCTGGGAGGCCTTCCAGGAGCAGACAGAGCTGTTTCAAATGCAGCTGGAGGAAGGAGGAAGACAGGAGAGACCACACGCAGCACCTGGACGGCGCAGGCGGGCAGCAAAGGCTGGTGTCCCACCCAGGTCACAGCCACCGGTCACCCTCGTCATTGGAGGAGGAACAGACAAACTGACAAGCTTGGAAAAAAGGTAAGAAAGTAGACAGCAGCGAACAGAATCTATTCTCGAAGGGATCACCTCCTATCAAGTGAAGCACAAGAGGACAATGGCTGGAGAGGAACACGGAATTTTTAAGGAAAATTTTCAGAGAGAAACATTACAAGGCCTGTTTATATGCCATTTGGAAGAGTCCAGAAGAAAGGAAGAAATGAGTCATCCAGGGGTAAAAAGAGCGAGCTTCAGGAGAGGCATCCTTGAGAACGTGACAGAAGATTCCTTGTTGGGGGAGGGCTGGCCTCAGACAAGAGCCAGCCGGGCTTCAGCTCTTGTGGGGAGCAAGGCAGCAGGAAGAAGACGCAGCTGGAGGGAAGAAGTCTGACACCCTGGCTCCCTTCTTTCAATGAACAAGAAGCGAAGTCCTCAGCTAAGAAGAGGAAGAGGGTGTGGAAGAACTGATGAGTGATCAAAAGTTATGAAAGTTTTCTTGCAGCTGGTGAAATGACCCAAAAAGTGTAGTAAGATGCCCAAGAGATGCCCATGGGAGGTGTGAGGTCACAGATACGATGGATCCAGTTAACACTGTCTTGGGAAAATGAGTTTAACCCAGAATGCGGAGTCTTAACCAGGGCTGGTTGCGGTCTCCTTAGGAAGTCTAACAGAATAAGAGGATCCAAGTGGTCTGGGTATTCTCGAGAGGCGCCTACAAAGTCTAGGCTGCCATCTCAGGGCAAGAGGTGGAGGTGACCACTAATGAAAAGGAGGTGGGGGTCCAGAGAGCCACCAAACTCTGGATTCTGAAGGGAGAGTCTCACGTGGGAAGGACGGGCATGGAGATCTGAGAGCAGGATGTCTTAAATCACGATTCCAGAGGTTAATAGAGACAAGATCTAAAGACAGTCAATACAAAGAGAGGCAGAAAGGTCACCGGAGCTGATGAGGTCAAGAATTGAGAGGCCAGGTTGCCGGGTGGATGGACGGACAATGGTGGATGGAGACTGAGCTTGGGCAGGAAGGCATCAGAGGAGGAGGTGATCAGAAGACCAGGACAGAATGAGGGAGGAAGCGGAGCTACGGCTGATGGTACAAGTTTCAACAGGAGCTGAAGTTTAAAAGAGGGGAAGGGAGGTCAGCTGGAAATGGCAATAAGGAAAAACCACTCCTTGAGAAGATACAGGAACAGGCAGCCAGGTTTTCACAAGAGCAAAGAGGTGATGGAACATTTTCAGAATGCGGGGAACATGGGAAAGAACGGTGTAGCCAATGCATATATTGTAGCAGGTGGCCCTACTTTGTAATGGGTGGTTCACCTGGTGGTGAAAAATAGAGCAGCCAGGTGTAGCCTCCTAACTCAGCAGTACCCCAGCACACCCCATTTGCAAAGTTACCACACGTTTCAAGCCTCTCACGAAGGGCAGGCTAGAAGTATAAAGGCGATGGCAGCCCCAGGGTTCACTAAAGTACATTTCCGACCCTTGTCAGTGACTGACTACAGCCAAGCTGGTCACCAGCTTGTTAGAAAAGAACAGAACCATCACCTCCACTCCAGCCCTACAGCAGGACACCAAAGTCAGCCACCACTAGAGGGCGACACAGCCCCAAGACTTGAGCAACTCCCGGGCACCAACTTGGATAAAGCTCTAAGCAGCAGCAGACACTGATTGACATTTCTCTCACATTCATAATTCAGTTACTTCAATCTTGAAGACGGAATACTAGAAAAATACAGAGAGGCCATGGGTACAGATACGCACAGAAAAAGGTCTCAAAGGTTTTAATGACCCTATTTGCAAAACAGAAAGAGACAGACATAAAGAACAAAGGCGTGGATGGTCGCCCACTCCTTGCCACCCCACAGACCGCAGCACGCCAGGCCTCCCTGTCCCTCACTATCATCTCCCGGAGCTTGCCCAAGTTCATGTCCACTGAATACCAAGAGGGAAAGGCAAAGGTGGGAGGAACTGAGAGCCTGGGATGGGCACATACATATTATTGATATTATGCGTAAAATAAATAACTAGTGAAGACAAACTGCACAGCACAGGGAACTCTGAATGCGCTGTGGAGCCCGGATGGGAAGGAAGCCCAAAGGGAAGGCACAGATGTGTGAGCATGGCTGATCCACTTTGCTGGAAAGCAGAGACTTAGAACACTGTAAGGGAGCGATGCTAGGCTAAGTCACTTCAGTCTTCTCTGACTGCGCCACTCCACGGACTGCAGCCCGCCAGGCTCCTCTGTCCATGGGGATTCTCCAAGCAAGAATACTGCAGTGGGTTGCTATGTCCTCCTCCAGGGGATCTTCCCAACCCAGGGATCAAACCCAGGTCCCCCGCATTGCAGGTGGATTCTTTACCGTCTGAGCCACCAGGCAAGCATACTCCAGTAAAAATTAATTTTTAAAAAGGTCTCAAAGAATTTTCACTAACCTGGTCAACAGTAGTTCACCTCTAGCAAAGTAAGGAAGTGCACCCAGAAAGGGTTTATTTTCACTTTTCCGTCCATACGCTGTGTTTCTCAACAGTGCATTCACACACGCTTTGTTTAACTTAAAAATGCATTAAAACTGTGACAATATAATATATAGATACAAAATTTATCACATTAAACAAAACCTTAGGAAGCAGTCAAGTAACTAGAGAGACTCCAAAACAGCAGTGTTCAACAAAGATCTAAAGTTTATCACATCTAAAGCTATATTCTTTTCCAAAGGAAAATAAGGCCCCTGGAGATTAAGTAACTTGGTCAAATAATAGGGGCAGAATTGAAATAACAGCCGACTCTCATTCCAGATCCTAAGACACGGGAATTCTCTCTGTGCTCCGTCCTCTACTAAACCTTTAGCATTTAGTGTTCAGTCATCAATTCTCTACTTCTCCAGGTCTTCATGATCTGTGGTTGGCTGAACCCAGAGATATGGAGGAACCATGGATACAGAAGGATAACTATAAATTACTCATGGATTTCTGACTGTTCAGAGGGTTGCCACCCCTAACCCCTGTGTAGTTCAAGGGTTAACTGTACGGGGTTTAATATTACCCATGGTTTCAGGTGTCTACAGGGTTCTTGAAAGGTATCCCACATGCGCAAAGAAGGTCTATTTTATCAAGAATTTCCCTACAGAGGGTGGGAAACACAGCTGGCCAGCAAACAGCAGAGTCAGGATTTAAACAGAGGTCTGTAACCTATACCTTCTCTAACCACAGTCCTGAGCAAGTGGATCAGACAGCGCTCTCTCTTTACGTCTCCTGATACGAATCCCATTCCATCCTCAGCCCCTCTCTGCCCTTGCTGTCTGGCTTTCACAAGATTCTGACGTTTCTATCTGGGTTGCCCGATTTAGCCGACATCAGTGGAGGCAGAAAGACGCCTCATGGGCCTGGGTCCTAAAGAGAGCGGGTGAGGGGAGGATTCAGGGACAGGCAGGTCAGACCCTGGCAAGAAGAGCGTTTCTTCCTCAAAGGACTGGCAGGTAGAGGGAAGGTCTTCCAAGGTAGGTTAAGGAAGACTGTCAGGTGTCTGATGATAGAGTGGCCAACACTGTGCTGTAGTTACTGCTGTAATTACTTAATCACTGAGTGTGATTAAGGGAGGACTGGGGAACAGAGAAGAACAGATCTTGGTTCTCAACACAGCTGTTTCGAAGGTTCACCTGTGTCATTTTAAAAACATACACCAGTGCCCAGGCCTGCCTGTCCCTGGACCAGTGAAATTGGAGTCTCTGGGCATGAACAGGGCCTCAATAAAAGCTTCAAACTTCCCCCAGGCAATTCTAAGGTGTGGTCAGGACTGAGAAGCACTGAGTCAAACCAACAGCTAAGAGAACTGAACTTGGGCAGGATCAAGGGTATGGAGGCAGGACTGCAAACTCTCAGAAGTCCAGCCAAAGTCAGGAGTATGCACGTGTCATACAGGTACACAGCTTGGTGACCTTCACCAGCAATTTTATGCAGCGAGGAACAGAAAGAACACCACAGCAAGGTCTTCCAGGGCAGGTCAGTGGGTCCGGGGTAAATGGGTATGGAGTGGGTGCAAAGGCACTGTGGTTGCAGCTGATACAGGAGACCATGCTGAGTACAGAGGTGAGGCCCGAGGACAGCTGGCAGGCAGGGAGGATCCAGGGGGCGAAGGGACCAGGCTGGGGGCAGGCAGGGCTGTCAGAGCAGCCTGGATGCCTTGTCAACACATGGATGTATCTGAGTGTCCCTACATCCCCATGGCTCTGGTCCTCCCAGATGTTTCTGAGACCCCTGGGACCCCTGGGACAGGAGGAGGAGGTGTGGACAGGAGGAAAATGAAGCAGAGAAGTAATGTCAGAGAGAGAAGACTGCAGAATCTAAGAGCTTAGAGGTCAAGCATCTTCAGTGGAAGCCGTGGCTGAATTAAAGAGAAATACTATTGAATTTACTGCGGTAAGAAATGTCAAGGTCAGCGGATAAGCCCATCCACAGGGATATCTAAGACCCTTAGGATGATACAGGGCGTGGGTATGGATAGAAACCAAGAAATGTGGAGGTATGACCTCAGCAGAGTGGAAGCAGGTGGTGGGACAAGGTCAGGACCTTCGTAAGATATCCTGCTTGTACTGAGGGCCAGAGATCATCTGGAATCTGTACCCCGGAGCTGGAAGAGGAGCCTGCCCAGGAAGGAGGGAGGGAGCAAGGTGCTGGGCCACAGTCACCGTAGGGGAAGGAGCAGCAGCTCCCTCAGCCGCTGTTGCTCAGTCGCTCAGGCAGTCGTGTCCGACTTTCCATGACCCCATGGACTGCAGCACGTCAGGCTTCCCTGTCCTTCACCGTCTCCCGAAGCTTGCTCAAGCTCATGTCCACCGAGTCGGTGATGCCATCCAACCATCTCATCCTGTCGTCTCCTTCTCCTCCTGCCCTTAATCTTTTCCAGCATCAGGGTCTTTACCAACGAGTCAGCCAAAGTGTTAAAGCTTCAGCATCAGTCCTTCCAATGAATATTCAGTTGGAAAATGAGCAAATCACACAGGGTTCTCTTCAGCCTTAATGGTCTCAGTCACTCTCTTGGGAAACTTTGAAAGATCTGGTGCAAAAGATGACTCAGCCAGAAAACAGCAATGAAACCAAACAGAAGGAATATGAGTTCCTAGAGTCGTGAACAGGCCTGGAAAGTGGCTGTGTTCTTAGAACTAGTTACTTGGGAGTTTTTTTGTTTTAAATCAGAGGGAGGGAAGATTTTAATTGGTCAAAACAAGAAAAAATGATTTTTTAACTATTAACAAATTTAGCACATGGATGAAGCAGAACTGTTAGTTCTACAAGTAAATGAGACAAAAAAAAACTATGTAAAGCCCCAAGTTTCCTTCACCAACTCGGTTCCGATCTATTCATAAATGTTTTCGACGGTGAACACTCACAGGCCCCTGAAAAAGCAATGATTAACATGCAGGCAATGGATCTTCGCTGCTGGTCCAGTGGTTAAGACTCCACGCTTCTACTGCAGGGAAAAGGTTCGATCCCTGGTTGGGGAACTAAGATCCCTCATGCTGCACAGCAAGGCCAATAAATTGAAGTCGTTATTAAAGCCGGAAGGGCACAAAGGACTGTGGGCAATGAGCCTCGAGCACGGAGCACGCTCTTCCCTGGGGGTTGTCACTCATGGCGAGTGAGTGTGCAGCGGCTGGTCTTCTTTTTGTTTGTTTAAAGGGCGAGAAAACACCTGAATAAAAGGGGAGGCAGCCATTAACCAGAGGTTCAGATCAGATCAGATCAGATCAGTCGCTCAGTCATGTCCGACTCTTTGCGACCCCATGAATTGCAGCACGCCAGGCCTCCCTGTCCATCACCAACTCCCAGAGTTCACTGAGACTCACGTCCATCAAGTCAGTGATGCCATCCAGCCATCTCATCCTCTGTCGTCCCCTTCTCCTCCTGCCCCCAATCCCTCCCAGCATCAGAGTCTTTTCCAATGAGTCAACTCTTCTCATGAGGTGGCCAAAGTACTGGAGTTTCAGCTTTAGCATCATTCCTTCCAAAGAAATCCCAGGGCTGATCTCCTTCAGAATGGACTGGTTGGATCTCCTTGCAGTCCAAGGGACTCTCAGTGTCAATAAAGAAGGGAAACTTTCTGCATATGTCACAGGCAAAGGCATCGGGGTAACCAAAACCACACTCACTACCATTTCAAACAATTCAAAGGAAACACATTCAGAAACGCGATCTTTCATACCTATGGGACTCAGCTTCATTAGCTTATAATTTTACCATTCCCACTGGGATCTGGCTCCCCAGTAAAGAGTGAAAAATGGCTGCGTGCTTCCTCATAAATAAAGACTAACGCGCAGGAGCGACGTGGCCGACAGCCAGACTCAAACGTGTGCTTAAGTCACATTTGAACATGATAAAGAATGAACTGACTACAGATTATCTTGAACATAAGTTATTCTAGACAGTAATAGGGAGAGGCTGGTTTTCCTGCTCAAAGCAAAGAGGGTCTCTATCTTCAGTAATATATGTGCCGATTTAAATCGGCGTGTGGAAGCATGGCCTTACATGGGCACTTGGAAAAATGCAAAGCAGAGAAGGAAGAGGCTGCGTCACAAACCCCTGGACTAGCGGAATCTCAGTGCTAACTCTTACTTCAAACCTCAAATATTTACTAAGCACTTATTTCCCCTTAGGTATTCGGGGCTGAGCAATGCTTCTTTCCCACCCCACAAAATCCTTTCTGGAGTGTGTGTGTGTGTGTGTGTGTGTGTGTGCGCGCGCGCGCATGTGCACATGCGTGGGCTCAGTCATGTCCAGCTCTTTACAACTCCATGGACCATAGCCCACCAGGCTCCTCTGTCCATAGGATCCTCCAGGCAAGAATACTAAAGTGGGTGGCCATGCCCTCCTCCAAAAGATCTTCCCAACCCAGGGACTGAACCCAGGTCTCCTACATGGGCAGGTAGATTCCTTACCACTGCACCATGCTGGTAAGGACAGAGTGCCAAAGCACGCCCTCCACGCAAGGCAAGAAGCAGGATCAACCCTGACCTGAGTTTGGATAAGAAGCCGGCTGGGTCAAGCCAAACCCCTTCCTCTGGTTCCACCCTTCCCACCACAGAAAGACCTGTCCAAGGAGGGATCCGCCTCTAGCTGGTGAGGCGGCCCAGGCCCGTGCTGGTCCTCACTGGGGTGGGCATGGCGGGGGTGGGGTGGGGGTGTTACATCTGCCTGGATCCACGTGACCAAGTCCACAGGCCCAGCCACAGAAGCCACGTCCTCCTGTGTCAAGCTTTGAAACAAGTAAAGGTGATGCTCTGGTCCTCTGTCCCCAGCCCCTCCCCCACAGAGTCTTCCTCAACTTCTCTGATGGGGTGCTTTTCCCGGACCCCTGAGTGCTAGCTGCTGCTGCTCAGGGCAGACGGCTTGGGGCACGGGGAGGGAACAGGGTGTCCAAATTTAGAGTGCAAAGACTCATCTGGAGAGGACAGTTTAAAATGCAAATTCCTGACCCTAGGCCCATAAATGCTGATGCGGCAAGCCTAGGGAGCTCTCAGAAAACTGTACCTCTGACAACCACAGCTTAACCAAAACCACCCTTGAGAAAGCCTTGGGGAAAGTTCGAGGCTCTTTATCTCTGAGCTTAAGAAACCCAGTATGTTAACAACGACTCTGATTTTCCACTTCTGGAAGTGAAATGATTTTATGGCCGATTTAGTGACCCATAGACAATGCTCACAGGACAAAACTACAAGGGAGCAATGCAATTCTGAGCGTGCTAAAATAACCAGACACGTCAGCTCATCACTGTGCCCAGCTGGACACCAGCCTAAGTCACTCAGGGCCCAAGGAGGCGTGCCGCGGACAATGCCAGGCCCTCACACGGGGCAGGGACCGCCGAGAGGGGGCACGGCAGTCTGGGGGCAAACTTGGCAGTACTGGGTATGACTGAGTCATCTAAAAATCTTTAGGTCTAAATGCATTTCCCCTCGGATAACCTCCCACCTCCAACCCAAACCCGAAGTTCCAAAGACAGAGTGTTGTCTCAGGCCTGCCAGACACACACAGCACATTGATTTTTCTAGTCTCTTAGCAGAAGCAAAAGAATTGTGTTCCAAGGTCTGACGGTCAAGGTTGCACAAAACGTGACACTCTAACAGCTAACCTGGTATGAACGATCCTCCCGGCTGTGCTCTCCTTTACCCGCACTCAAGTCCCCTTTGTCCCAACTGCACTGCTGTGCGCCCTGTCCATCCGGGACGTGTGCTCTCTCCGCTGAGGAGCTAATCAACTGAACTGACAAAGAAAACAAGTCCTTCATTTCTTTTTTCTGGCCACACCACATGCATGTGGGATCCTGGTGCCCTGAGCAGGGATCAAATCCCTGCATTGGCAGTGTGGAGTCTTAACCACTGGACCACCCGGGAAGTCCCAGGTCATTCTTTCAAAAGTCCTAAAATCACATCATAGTTCCTGGTTCTCCATTAAGACGGTGTTAGCACCTTCCCCAACCCAAGCACTGAAAATCACAGTCTGATTATTTTTCAAAAACTTCTGCAGCCATGAAAAACCTTTACATTAATCTTGGGAGGACTCCTGGGCCTCTCTCGTCCTGCTTTAATATGTTGCATTCACGAGAAGAACACAAGGTAAGGCTTCGTGCTTCCGCAACAAACCAGTCTTCACGAAAAATCCAAACCTAAGCAGATTCCATCTCTCCTAGTCATGGCTTCAAAAACCTCCACCATCCCCCAAGCCACCAATGAATTCCAGGGTGAGCTCAGACACATTCCAGAAGGTATTTCCAGTCTGTGGTCTTAAAGCACCTACTGAGTACCCAGAATGGCAGGGTTGGGGAGGGGAGGAGAGAATCTAAGGTAGATACCAACAGGAATCAAGTGAAAAGACAAAAAAGCAAGCATCGGAACCATTTCCTAGTGTCAGAAAGATGAAGGCTCCTGTCACGGCAGGCAGAATAACGCCCCCAAAGACGGCCACGTCCTAACCCCAGGGACTCAAGACAACCTCAAGCCAGAGAGAGAAGGGGAGTCAAGGCGGGTCACCAACCAACCTTAAAATAGAGTTATCCTGGATTATTCAGATGAGCACAATGTAATCACAAGGGCTCTTCAGAATGGAAAAGGGAGGGGCTTCCCTGGTGATTCAGGGGTTAAGAATCTGCCTTGCGGTGCAGGGGACACAGGTTCTGTCCCTGGGTGGGGGACTCCAATCCCTCATGCCACAGAGCAACTAAGCCAGCGCCTCGACCACGGAGGCCACGCGGCACGATGAGAGTCTGCAGCGCGGTGCAATGGGCCACACCGTGGACCCAAGACCCTGCATGCCTGTGACTGACGGCTGGTTGGAGGGCCACACGGCTGGCTTTCAGCACGGCAGAGCGAAGCCGTGAGCCCATGGATGGAGGTCTCCCACGGAAGCTGGAAAGGGCAAGGGCCTCAGGCCTGGAGCCCCAGGTTTAATACAGCCTTGACAACACCTTGATTTTAGCTCCGCGAGACCCACGTGGGACTGCTAACCTACAGAGCTAGGAGATCTGCAGTTCATGTTGTTTGAAACCACCAAATTTGTGTTGGTTTTCTACACTAACCATGGAAAACCCATCTTCAGTGCCACAGGAGGCCTCTGGCTCCTTTTTCTGGTCCATGGTGAGTGCTAGGCAAAAAGACATGGGGGCTTCCCAGGTGGCGCTCATGGTTAAGAACCCACCTGCCAATCCAGGAGACCTAAGAGACTCAGGTTCGCTCCCTGGGTCAGGATGATCCCCCAGAGGAGAGCATGGCAACCCACTCCAATATTTTTGCCTGGAGAATCCCGTGGAAGGAGGAGCCTGGCAGGCTGCAGTCCACAGGGTCACAAAGAGTCAAGCATGACGAAAGTGACTTAGCGCACATGAGCAGGCAGAAGGGCGTATGGACTTGAAAAAGCAAGAGAAAAAAGATGAAGGCTTTTAGAAAAATCTTCCAAGTGATTCCAACAGGGGAAAAAAAAAAGCCTTTACCTTACCAACACTGCCAACAGCAAGACTGTCCCTGGGAGCCATACTTCAGCTCCCCGTGTGAATAACAACAAGTCCGCCCAAGTGCAAGAAGCTTGTGAAAACACATTTTCTAATATGCTTGATAAATCTTAATTATGGAAGGGTCATTCAAATATTTGCTTAAAAGATAGCAAGGCCCTGAAAGCTCAGAGATGGCATGTCTGCCTTGTCTTTGCCAGTGTGTTTACTACAGATGTTCGAGGAGGTGTGTGTGTGCGTGGACAGTCGCTCACTCATGTCTGACTCTTTGCAACCCCATGGACTGTGGCCCACAAGGCTCCTCTGTCCCTGGAATTCTCCAGGCAAGAAGACTGGAGAAAGTTGCCATTCCCCCCAACCCCCAACCAGATCTTCCTGACCCAGGGATCGAACCTGTATCTCCTGCGTCTCTTGCATTGGCACGCGTGTTCTTTACCACTAGCAACACCTGGGAAGCCCGTTAAAGGAGGGATCTCCCTGCAACAGAAATAAGGAGATGCGACCTCCTCGGGTCTGGAAGTGTACATATACACATCTTCTTGGAAAATGAAGACTAAAGCGAGAGTGCTCAAGCCCCAAGTCCGGGGCTCAGCTCCGAGAACACCTCGACCTGGGCTCCTTGGCACGTAGATCTGACCCCTGACCTTCCTACCTCAATCTGTAACTTATCCCTGCATCCATTCTTGCCATCCCCCCGACCCCCTCCCACTGTAATCCATTTGAGATCTTTTCTATTAAATCAGATGATGCCACTTCCCTGCTTACAACCCTTCAGTGCTATCTCACACCATCTTGAATAAAGTTCAAATTATCTGCAGCTCCACAAGGCACCACCCAATGTGGCTGCTACCTAGGTCTTTTTTCTTCCCAGTGCCCCACATACTATTTCAGGTCCTCCAACCCACCAGAGCCTCCCAGCTTCAGAAAGCCCTCTCCTGCCTCTGGGTCTCAGCTGAAGAGTCACTTCCTCACGGAGGTCTTTCCCAACACATCCCCTGCCAAACACAAAGCAAAACCCAGCGTGCGAGCGCCCAGCATACTCCCGCAGAGAGATTTGCCTTGACAGCCCTGTGTTATTTTGTAACCCCATCTGCCTTTTTCCCTTAAGGTCTGCCCCCAACCAGAAGATACTCTCCATGAAGACAGAAACCCTATCTGAACACCATGGCAGACTAGACATTCAGTAAAGCAGGTTCACTCAACACACGAACTCCAGAAGGTTCTTATATCTAAATACTATGTGGTTTTACAAAATAAATATTCAGCTGTATACAATGAAAACCCTATTTCATTTTACCCATCACAAACTGAAGTCAGCTAAAGAACGAAGACAGGGACTTCCCTGATGGGTCCAGTTGTTAAGATTCCAGGCTTTCAATGAAAGGGACGCAGGTTCAATCCCTGGTTGGGGAACTAAGATCCCACATGCCTTGTGGAATGGCCAAAAGATACAAAAAAAAATTTTTTTTTTAAAGAATGAAGACAAACAGAAACCACCACCAACATTTCTCAGTTAAGTAAAGTGACAGGGTGGGATTTTTTTGTGGCAAAGCGAGTTAATTCTCATTTCAATTTAAACTTGTTTAAACTGGAAAGCTTCTCAAAGAAAAGCCACTGGACTTGCCAATTGGTTAAGCTGAAGAAACTAACACTGAGCAGAATATCACATTTTAAACTGAGAATGTGGGCCCAATACTGGGAGGGAAGCACTTTCCTATGAAACCCACCCGCTGGAAACCTGACAAATCTGCACAGTTGTAACAGCATGAGTTGCCAACGACAGAAAGGATGTGCAGAGACAGGAGAACAGAACCAGGACAGCAAAGCTTCCTGTTAAATGACTTAAAGCAGCACGTGCCACCGGCTGGGAAGGCTCTAATCAAAGATGGACTAAAACAAGTGTCGGCAGGGACATGGAGGACTCACACGCCACTGGGCGGGGGATGCGGAATGTGCCAGCGGCTTTGGGAAAAAACCTGTCAGTTTTTTCAAAGGATTAAACAAAGGTCCGTCTACTCAAGGCTATGGTTTTTCCAGTAGTCATGTACGGATGTGAGAGTTGGACTATAAAGAAAGCTGAGCGCCAAAGAATTGACGAATTTGAACTGTGGTGTTACAGAAGGCTCTTGAGAGTCCCTTGGACTGCAAGGAGATCCAACCAGTCCATCCTAAAGGAAATCAATCCTGAATATTCATTGGAAGGACTGATGCCGAAGCTGAAACTCCAATATTTTGGCCACCTGATGCAAAGAGCTGACTCATTGGAAAAGACCCTGATGCTGGGAGATTGAAGAAGGGAGGAGAAGGGGACGACAGAGGATGAGATGGCTGGATGGCATCACCGACTCGATGGACATGAGTTTGAGTGAACTCTGGGAGTTGGTGATGGACAGGGAGGCCCGGCGTGGTGCAGTCCACGGGGTCGCAAAGAGTCGGACATGACTGAGCGACTGAACTGAAACACAGAGTCAGCACACGGCCCAGCAATTCCACTCCTAGGTATAAGCTCAATAGAAATGCAAACATGTTTGCAGAATAGCTCCTACGAGACCGTACAAGAATATACACGGGCTTTCACAGTAGCATTATCCACAGTTCAAAAAAGTGGGAACACCCCAAATGCCTAATCAACAAAGCGGTTTTACAGCAGGGTTGTAATAGTTATATTACAGACTATATTCCACACCATGAAACATTATTCGACAGTAAAAGGAAATGAAATACTGACACAGGCTACAACATGCATGAGCCTTAAGAACATGCCAAGCGTAGGAAGCCAGTCACAAAGGACCAGAGTGTGTGTGGTTCCATTTCTGGGAAATGTCTAGAACAGGCAAACTCGTAGAAACAGAAGGCGGATTAGAAACTGTCTCTTTTCTGGGAAGGGGATGTGTGGAGGGTCCAGAGGCTGCCCCCCGGACCATCCCCAGGCCTCTCAGCAGAGATCACTCCTGTGAGTCCTGCCTTGGCACAAAATCTACCTGGAGTCTCATCTATTGTGTTTCTAATTAAAGATGGTCTTGTGACCACACCTGGGCTCAGTGGGGCGGGGGATGTGTGGGAAGGAGAGGTCTGGAGAGGGGTTTTCATTCCAGGTAATAAAAATACCTTACAACTGTGGTGATAGTTGTACAACTCTGTGAACTGCACACAGAGTGAAAGCCAGTGAACTGCACACTTTAAATGGCTGAGCTGTATGGTTTGGGAATTTTGTGTCCATAAAGCTGTTTTTAAAAAACGGCAAGTGCGTTACAACATTTAGTTCATTAAATATACTTCTGGTTAAAGGCTAACAGTTACAAAAGAAATGTTCTTGGTCAAAGCGACATTTGCCTACATGTTCCCGCATTCACATAGTCACAGGCATATAATGACAAAAAGTAAGTTCAAAACTGATTTATAGTTTAGAAGAGGAAAATGAGTAATGTTCAGCCTCTTATAAAACAACCTGAGTTAGGAAGGACCAAGAGATGCTAGAAAAACATCACTAATATTTCAACATCACCTTAAATGGTTTAGCTATGAGTGGAGGTCCATCACAACTTGAACACGACTCTGGTCTCTGCTGACACTGAGCTCACTCGAGGACCCAGGCCCACAGCACGGCTGGGCTGCCCTCTGGACCATCCCCAGGCCTCTCAGCAGAGATCACTCCTGTGAATCCTGCCTTGGCACAAAATCTACCTGGAGCCTCATTTGTTCTGTTTCTAATTAAAGGTGGTCTTGTGACCACACCTGGGCTCAGTGGGGCAGGGAGATGTAATTCCACCATCTATCCTGAAGAGTGAAAAAGTTGGCTTAAAACTCAACATTTAGAAAACTAAGATCATGGCATCTGGTCCCATCACTTCATGGCAAACAGATGGGGAAACAATGGAAACAGTGAAAGACTTTATTTTGGGGGACTCCAAAATCACTGCAGATGGTGACTGCAGCCATGAAATTAAAAGATGCTCGTTCCTTGGAAGAAAAGCTATGACCAACCTAGACAGCATATAAAAAAGCAAAGACATTACTTTGCTAGCAAAGGTCCAACTAGTCAAGGTTATGATTTTTCCAGTAGTCATGTATGGATATGAGAGTTGGACTATAAAGAAAGCTGAGTGCAGAATAATTGATGCTTTTGAACTGTGGTGTTGGAGAAGACCCTTGAGAGTCCCGTGGACTGCAAGGAGATCCAACCAGTCAATTGTAAAGGAGATCAGTCCTGAATATTCATTGGAAGGACTGATGCTGAAGCTGAAGTTCCAATACTTTGGCCACTTGATGTGAAGAACTGACTCATTGGAAAAGACCCTGATGCTGAGAAAGACTGAAGGCAGGAAGAGAAGCCAGAGGATGAGATGGTTGGATGGCATCACAATCCAACGGACCAGAGTTTGAGCAAGCTTTGGGAGTTGGTGACAGACAGGGAAGCCTGGCATGCTGCAGTCCATGGGGTCGCAAAGAGTCAGACACAACTGAGTGACTGAACTGAACTGATGTTGACACCCCTAAACACCAAATCTCAAGCTCTATTCCTCAGGGCCAACCCTCCAGAGAGAGGCACTTGCATTCACTATCCTTTCCATAGGTACACAATTCCAAATCAAGGCACTAGCCAGCTACCTGTGGGAAAGAAGGACCTGTACTCTCCCCAGGCACCTCCAAGTCATCCAATCAAAGATAAGCACAGTATCTGCTCCCCCCCCTCCTCCCCAGCCTCTGTATGAATGGCTCCATTATCCACCTAGACACCCAAGCCATCAATAGAAACCCAGAGTCATCTCCACCCCAGCCACATCCATCCAAACACCAACCCCCTCCACAGCTCTGGAACTGGTCCTCTTCTCCAGACTCGAGCAGCTGCAGCCCTAGTTTAGGACCGTGGTCTCATCTGGATCATCACAAAATCTTTGGAAAACTCCATCAGCCTGCATCTTGCCTCCGCTCCAAACCATCCTGTGACACCGACAGCTGAGTCTTTCTCAACTGCTATTATCATCGCTGCCCCATCAAAACATCTCAGCGGCTTCGCACTGCCTGTGATCTGCCCCCTTTTCACGTCTGGTCTTGCTCTCCTCTATCCCCACGTGGCACACGGACACACTAAACTGCCACTTTTCAATCATGCCACGCACCCGCTCCTGTATCTCCAGACACGCTATTACTACTGTCTGAGAAATTTTCCACTCTGGGTGATTTCTCCCCAATATTCAGATTTTAATTCAAGTGCTTGCTCCCCTGTGAAACTCTTCCTGCAAAACTCCTTTTTCTCAGAGCAGCCCTCATTAATACCTGCAGGGCAGCTCGAGCAAACCTGGTGGGCAGTGCTTAGCACACCCTCCTGGTCCCCCTCACCTGGCCTGGATGCTTGCTGAGGGCAGGGGCTTATCTTTTTCCAATCACTGACTGTTTCTCAGACCTTTTCTTTTTTT